>NW_012118154.1:5034458-5046581 GCF_000951035.1 Colobus angolensis palliatus | reverse complement strand
ATCAATTGTTCCATCACCATTTGTTGAAAAGATTCCTTTCTCCATTGACTTGCCTTTACAACTTTGTGAAAAATCAATTAACCATATCTGTGTGGTCCTGCTTCTGAACTCTTTGTTCTGTTCCATTGATTCATGTGTCTAGCCCTTCACTAATAACTTTATAGTAATTCTTAAAATAAGGAGGGCGAGGCTGGGCGTGGTGGCTCACGCCTGTAATCCCAAACTTTGGGAGGCTGAGGCGGGAGGATCATGAGGCCAGGAGTTCAAGACCAGCCTGGCCAACAAAGTGAAACCCCATCTCTACTAAAAGTACAAGAATTAGCTGGGCATGGTGGTATGTGCCTGTAGTCCCAGCTACTTGGGAGCCTGAGGCAGGAGAATTGCTTGAACCCAGGAGGCGGAGGTTTCAGTGAGCCAAGATCACGCCATTGCACTCCAGCCTGGCGACAGAGCGAGACTCCGTCTCAAATAATAATAAATAAATAAATAAAAATTTAGAGATAAATCTAACAAAACATGCAGGAGCCATATGATGAAAACTATAAAATGCTGATTAGATAAATCAGAGAAGACCTAAATAAATGGAGAGAAATACTGTGTTCACTGATTACAGGCATGAGCCACCGTGTCTGGCCTAAATATTTATTTTTTAAAAAATATTTGCGGCTATTGTAAATGGTATTGTATCTTCCGAATTCAGCCAATACAGATGTACACCATAATTTTATGACTGCATGGTATTTTGTTGCACAGATGAATTTATTTACTTGGTACTCTATAATTGTGCCTTTATTTTTTTAATCTGGTTTTTCTCTGTTGTTAACAATGTTTTAATGAATGTTGTTGTACATATCCCGTATCCATTTGTCCAATATTTCCCTTTGGTTAGGTTTCTAAAAGTGAAATTGCTTGGACAAAAAAGTATGAACATTTTGAGTTTTGATAAATATTGTCCAGCAGTCACCCAGAAAGGCTATACTCATTTCTCTTCTCACCAACTATGTGTGACTGGAAATTTTCTCATTTCCTATCCTTGCCAATACTGGGTGTCATTATCTTTTGTCAAAATCTTTGCCACTCTAATTTTTTTTTTTTTTTTTTTTGAGACGGAGTCTCCCTCTGTCACCCAGGCTGGAGTGCAGTAGCGACATCTTGACTCACTGCAAGCTCCACCTCCCGGGTTCAAGCGATTCTCCTACCTCAGCCTCCCGAGTAGCTGGGATTACAGGTGAGTACCACCATACCCGGCTAATTTTTGTAGTTTTTAGTGGAGACGGGGTTTCATCATGTTGGTCAGGCTGGTCTCAAACTCTCGACCTCATGATCTGCCCACCTCGGCCTCCCCAAGTGCTGGGATTGCAGACATGAGCCACCGCGCCCGGCCTGCCACTCTCATTTTAATATTCATTTCTATGATTGTCAGTAGGCTGAAATTGTAGTACATTATAATTACAATCCATTGCTGAATTCAATTAGTTGATATCTATTTTTAAATGTTATATAGATATTTGTAGGTGAGCAGCGTGGTCTATTTTGCTATTTAGGTAATATATGGATGTATAAAATTTACCATCTTAGCCATTTTTAAGTATATAACTCAATGGCATTAAGTACATTCACAATATTGAGTAACGATTACTGCTATCCATTTCCAGAACCTTCTCATCATTCCAAACGGAGACTCTGTACCCATTAAACAATAACTTCCCTTTCATCCCTTCCCCAGTCCCTGGTAACCTCTGTCATACTTGCTGTCTCTGCCTCTGTGACTTTGCCTATTCTAGATATCTCATATAAGTGAAATCATACAATATTTATCCTTTTATGACTGACTTACTTCACTCAGCATAATGTTCTCAAGGTTCATCCATGATGTAGCATATATCTGAATTTCATTCCTTTTTAAGGCGGAATAACTTTCCACTCTATGTATACATCGTATTTTGTTTATCCGTTCATTGCTTCTCTGTTGATGGACATTTGAGTCGCTTCTACCATTTTGCTGTTTTGAATAATGCTTCTATTAAGATTGGTATGCAAGGATCTGTTTGAGTTCCTGTTTTCAATTCTTTTGGGTATTTACCTAAAAGTGAAATTGCTAGATCATGTGATAATTCTATGCTTGACTTTTTGAAGAACATGCCATACCATTTTCCACAGCAGCTGTGCCATTTTGAATTCCCACCAGCAATGCACTACATCCTCCCAGAGTCTGCGCCCCAGAGCAATAAACTCAACGACTGGGAAGCAGGGGAACTCCAAACAAATACAATTCTCCACACCCTTACCAATGCTTGTTTTTTTTGTTTGGTTGGGTTTTTTTTTTTTTCTGTATATATAAAACGGTCATTCCAATGGGTATGAAGTGCGTGATCTATTTTTTTTTAAAGTACCTTTATTAGATTTTGGCATCAAGGTTAAGCTGGTTTTGTCCAATAAACTGAGACTCTTCCCTTCTATCTCCCTGTTTTGGAGCAGATTAAATAACATAGATATTTTCTTTGTAGGTTTGAAAAAACTTATCAGAAGAACCATCTAAGCCAGACATCACTCTCTTAGAGCTAGTTCTTTGACAACTGTCTCTATTTCCTCACTGGTTACAAATATAAGCAGTTTTTCTAATTCTTCTAGAGCCTTTTGAGTCATTTTTATTTTCCTAGAAAACCAGGTGTGACACAGGCAACTCAGATTTTCTTTTTTGGTATAAATAAATATATAGATGACATTTATCATTTCTAATTTGTCTCTTTTTTATCTCTTTTGAGATTAGCTTTCCTAATTATATGTTTGTTTGTTTGCTTGTTTTCTCTCCAAAAACAAGCTCTTGGATTTGTTTGGAGTTCCTCTGCGTTCTGGTCATTGGGTTTATTGTTCTGGGGAGCAGACTCTGGGAGGATCTTCCACTGGGGCCACAGTGGCGCAGCCAGAGGTCATGCTTAAGGGAGGGCTCTAGAGCCAGACGGTCTGAGTTCAAGTCCTCATTCCTTACTTACTACTATTTGACTTTGAATAGTTACTTAGCCTCTCTGTGTTTCAGTTTCCCATCTATAGAACTGGGGAACGGGGAGAGATAGAACCTGCCTCATAAGCTTAATATTAATATTAAAAAGTTGATATTTCTTAAGTGCTTAGAAAAGTGATGCCTGGCACATAGTAAGCACTACATAAGGTTTCTCTTTTCTCTTTCTTTTTTCAGCCAAAGTCTTGCCCAGGCTGGAGTGCAATGGCACCATCTCAGCTCACTGCAACCTCCGCCTCCCAGGTTCAGGCGATTCTCCTGTGTCAGCCTCCTGAGTAGCTGGAATTACAGGCACCTGCCACCATGCCCAGCTAATTTTTTGTAATTTTAGTAGAAATGGTTGGGCTGGTCTCGAACCAACCATAACCATGTTGGTTGGGCTGGTCTCGAACTCCTGACCTCAAGTGATCCACCTGCCTTGGCCTCCCAAAGTGCTGGGATTACAGGTGTGAGCCAACGCACCCAGCCATAACTTTTCTTAAATACAGCTAGACTTCCCCCCAGTGTGCTAGAAGCCTAGGTCGCTTAGGAGCTTCTCCATTTCCCAAGGTGATTTCTGCACCTTCCCACTGCTTCCACTAATTAACTGCCTCTTATTTTACAGAACCACCTGTGTGCAGAAAAGCAACCACCTTGTTTTCTATTCTGCTGCCTGAGACAACCACATCCTCCTCCTACACCCAAAGACTCCCATGGAGAGCTCAGGTAAGTGTGGTGCGGGGAAAGGGGTCTAGTGAGCCTGCTGCCAAGTGGGGAAGGCCCTTCTCATGCGTGAGGATGCCTCTAGCGCTAGCAGGACCCCCTGCACGTAGACAGGCTGCAAGACCACAGTTCAGGGATCCTGCCTAAATGTGAGAACATCTTGAGAGTTGGACATCTACACACTTGCACGAGGCTCCAACTGCTCGCTGGACACTGAGCTTGACAATGGGAATAATGACAAGAATAGTCAAGATTCATTGCCAAATTCTTGCGACTATTTAACAAAAACCTATATCGCACTTATAATGGATTGAGGAGGGATAAAAGCACTTGACAAATATTAACTCATTTAGTCTTGGTTAACCCCGTAAGATAGGGATTGTTACTCTCATTTTACGGAAGGCGAAATGGAGGCATGCCAGGGGCAGGTAGTTTTCCCCCAGTCACATAGCTATTGAGTGGTCAAATCAGGAGTGGAACTCAACAATCTAGCTGCAGTGTCTAGGCTTAATGATTTCAGTATGGATTGCCTTGCACAAATGCCAGAAGGATTCTGTGAGGTGGGGCTAGCACTGTGGTTATCCTCATTTTTCTGAAAGGGAAACTGAGGCCTGGAGAGGTTATATAATTTGCTCAAAGCCACACAGCTACTAAGTGGCAAAGCCAGAACTGGGGCCTAGTCTGGCTGATTTCAAAGCCTGGACTCTTCACCCTATGTCAACTGGGGACAACAGGGAAAGATGACCGTCCCCCAGCAAGGTGTGCATCATCTATTGGTCACCCGGAAAGTCAAAGATCACACCTTAGGCCACCAAGCCGAGACTCTAATTCCCCTAAAGATCCCTGTCCGGGGGAAGGGAAGGGCACCCCCTAGGCATCAGCTGCTCAGTTGTTAATATTCCTATGACATAAATTCTTTTGACATCCATCCATCCATCCATCCATCGAGAGCCTCGTCCAATCAGAAGAAGCTCCATGGAGTCAGGCAACCCCAGTGAATCCTGGTGTTACAATATTCTGGGTCATCCATAACCAGCTGGGGTTTGGAGTGGGAGGCTTGGGATGGGGAAGCACTGTGAAAATCTCCTAAATACAGTCAGGCACTGTGTATTGGCAATGTTTTGGTCAACGACGAGCCTTATAAACAGCGGTGGTCCCGTAAGAGAGTACCATATTTTTACTGTGCCTTTTCTATGTTTAGATACGTTTAGACACACAGAAACCATTGTGTTACAATTGCCTACAGTACTCAGTGCAGTCACACGCTGTGTCGGTTTGCCGCCTAGCTGTGTAGCAGGCTATGCCGTGTAGGCTTGTGTAAGTGAGCTCTGCGATATCCATACACTGATGAAATTGCCCCATGGCATATTTCTCAGAACACATCCCTGTAGTTAAGTGACACATGAAGGTGTTTCAAATCCAACTTACTTTGCACTCACTTTATCACAATAAATACATGCCATGCTGTCTTTTAGGAAAAGAGGTGCACCAGTAAAGGTTTGTTGTATATAAGCAATAGAAACTGATGTGGCCAATTTAATTTTTTTTAAATGTGGCCAAGCATCAAAGGAAAAGCGGAAGCACCAGACACCACAAAGGGCAGGGAAAGCGTAGCCCTGCCTCCAGGACAGAGAGAGGCAGGCAGTGTCCTTGGAGAGCACACCAGACATCCTTCCCTCCTGGCCATTCTCTGCACAAGGCTGAGAGAGAGGCAGCGACAGAGAATATCAGTCCTTGGGCAGCCTGGTCCTGTGCCCACACCAAGGTTGAAGCTAAGTAGGAACC
Organism: Colobus angolensis palliatus; assembly: GCF_000951035.1. Taxonomy (NCBI): domain Eukaryota; kingdom Metazoa; phylum Chordata; class Mammalia; order Primates; family Cercopithecidae; genus Colobus; species Colobus angolensis. The sequence goes on along the minus strand of NW_012118154.1, from coordinate 5,041,075 downwards.
TGGGTCACAGTCCCACCAAGACTGCAGTGAGCAGGGAGGGACGCTGGGCAGGTGAAGCCACTGACTTCCCCCTCCAGGGGTGTGGCAGATGACTCCCAGATCCAATGGGTAAAAGGAAACATCCCCAAATCAGGATGATTTACCTGGCAACACAGAAGAGGAGTTCTCCCATCATGACCAGGACTGCAGTTGTCTTTCCACATCATGACTTTTTTTTTTTTTTTTGAGACGGAGTCTCTCTCTGTCACCCAGACTGGAGTGCAATGGCGCCATCTAGGCTCACTGCAGCTTCCACCTCCTGGGTTCCAGCGATTCTCCAGCCTCAACCTTCCAAGTAGCTGGGATTACAAGCGTGCACCACCGTGTCCGGCTAATTTTTCTGTATTTTTAGTAGAGACGGGGTTTCACCATGTTGCCCAGGCTGATCTTGAACTCCTGACCTCAGGTGATATGCCTGCCTCGGCCTCCCAAAGTGCTGGGATTACAAGTGTGAGCCACCGCGCCTGGCCTATGATTGTTTTTAACACTCTCCACCTTCCCACAGCTCTTGGAGTCCTCCCATTCTACAGTTAAGAAGAGGGGTACCTGAGAAGTAAAATATTTATTTCAGGGTATGCAAAAGAGCAATATTTCAGGGGCACCAAGCTGTTGTCATTTTGCCATGCCTGCAAACAGGGGTAAGATTGCAAAAGTTTTCCAAACAATCTGAGCCTTTATACTGCACAGGGGTAAGGAGGATCAGGTGTAGGCTGGAAGAGGTGCGTCTGGGTACTGGAGGCCCTCTAGGTGTGGCTTTCTGTGATTGGAGAGGCAATATGTGACAAAGATAAGGGCTCTAGACCTGTAATCTATCAACAGGGAGAGAACAGTATTTGTCCTGCCAAACTCAGAGGGGGCTTGTCAGAATCAAGTGATATCAGATGTTGGAATACACTTTGCATATCCATTAGTCACTCAGAGAACAGTAGCTGCTTTAAAAGCAAATGGCCCCAAATGTCAGAGGATTAAGACAAAACATGCTTATTCTTACTCTCACCACAGTCCAATTTGAGCTTCAAGCAGACAGTGAGACTTATTCCGTCTTGTGGAAAGGGAAGAGGAGTATGGAGGACAGTGCAGGGAACACAGGCCTGTGAGTGACTGACATCATTTCCACCACATTCCATTGGCCAGAATGCAGTCTACAGTAACCAAAACAGGATGGTACTAGTAAAAAATTGACACATAAACAATGGAACACAATAGAGAATCCAGAAATAAAGCTACATGCCTACAGCCACCTGATCTTTGACCAAGTTGACAAACATAAGTAATGGGGAAAGGACTTTCTATTCAATAAATGGTGCTGGGATAACTGGCTAGCCATGTGCAGAAGAATGAAACTGAACCACTACCCTTCCCCATATACAAAAATTAACTCAAGATAGATTAAAGATTTAAATGTAAGACCTCAAACTATAGGAATCCTAGGCAATACCATTGTAGACATCAATCTTGAGAAAGAATTTATGGACTAAGTCCTCAAAAGCAATTGCAGCAAAAACAAAAATTGACAATTGGGACCTAACTACACTAAAAAGCTTCTTTTTGTTTTGTTTCGTTGAGACAGATTTTCACTCTGTTGCCCAGGCTGTAGTGGCGCAATCTCAGCTCACTGCAATCTCCACGCCCCCAGGTTTAAGTGGTTCTCGTGCCTCCGCCTCCTGTGTAGTTGGGATCACAGGCGTGCATCATTACGCCTAGCTAATTTTTGTATTTTTAGTAGAGATAGGATTTTGCCCTGTTAGCCAGTCTAGTCTCGAACTCCTGGCCTCAAGTGATCCGCCCCTCTCTGCCTCCCAAAGTGCTGGGATTACAGGCATGAGCCACAACACCTGGCCTACACTAAAGAGCTTCTGCACAGTAAAAGAAATTATCAACAGAGTAAACAGACAACCTACAGAATGGGAGAAAATATTCATAAAGTATGCATTCCAACAGAGGTCTAATATCCACAATATATAAGGAATTTACACAACTGATTAAGCAAAAAACAAATAACCCTGCTTAAAAAAATGGGCAAAAGACATCAACAGACACTTCTCAAAAGAAGACATACAAGCAGCCAACAAATATGGAAAAATGCTCCATGTTACTACTTATCAGAAACATGAAAATCAAAACCATCTCACACCACTCAGAATGACTACTAGTAAAAAGTCAAAAAACAACAGATGCTGGCAAGGCTGTGGAGTAAAGGGAATGCTTACACACTGTTGGTGTGAATGTAAACTAGTTCAGCCACCGTGGAAATCAGTTTGGAGATTTCACAAAGAACTTAAAACAGAGTTACCATTGGACCCAGCAATCCCACTACTGGGTATATATCCCCCAAGAAACAAATCATTCTATCAAAAAGACCCATGCACTTGCATGTTCATCACAGCACTATTCACAATAGCAGAGGCACAGAATCAACCTAGGTGCCCGTCAACAACAGACTGGATAAAGAAAATGTGTTGCGTACACAACATGGGATACTATGCAGCCATAAAAAAGGATGAAATCTGATCCTTTGCTGCAACATGGATGGAGCTGGAAGCTACTACACTAAGCGAATTAATGCAGGAACAGAAAACCAAATACTGCATGTTCTTACTTACAGGTGGGAGCTAAACTTTGGGTACTCATGGACACAAAGATGGCAACAATAGAAACTGGGGGCTACTAGAAAGAGGAGGGAGGGAAACGGGGAAGCGTTGAAAAACTAGTTAGTTTGGATACTAGTACTACTCACAGTTGGGTACTATGAGTAGTACTATTATTAGTAATGGTACTCATAATACCTAGGTGATGGGATCATCCATACTACAAATCTCAGCATCAAACAATATACCCAGGTAACAAACCTGCACATGTACCTCTTGAACCTAAAATAAAAGTTAAAAATGTTTTAAATAAAAAATAAAAGCTTTAATATTAATAATAATATTAATACCTAATTAGTAATATCCCACATTCCTGGATGCAGAGGAGGATAATAATAACGGATGCCATTTATCTATTGACTATTTGAGTCATCAAGGATGTCAGACCTGCATATCATATATGAACAATGCTGAGTCACTGGAGCCACAGGAAATATCCCATTTCTTTCTTTCATTTAATCAAATCAAAACCAGCTTCAATCTCTCATTTTCTAAGGTTAGGATGAACTCTAGCATCATTCACCTGGAGTGCTTTCCCCTCCGTGGGAGTTTGTAAAAGCTCAGGGTTTATAAAGTCTGGGTAGTTGGAAAAGGCTGTGGTCTCCAGTCCATGATGGCTGCAGCCACCAGAACTGCTTGGCCAGACTTGCAAGGTCCAGAGGGAGATAGAGCCTGCCTTGGGGGACGGTCTCATGCTCTGGTGAAGATGGCTCAGGAGACCTTTGCTGTGGCATCAGAGGCACAGGGTTCAGTGCTTAGCGGCCCCTCATCTGACCTTTGCCACCACCAGTAAACTTTGTCCCAGCTGGTCTGATTTTCCTCATTCCCTGGAACCCTATATCTCTTGTGCCCTCACAGTCTTAGGGCATCCAACCTCCACCCTTGGGCTGGGCCACTCTCCTCTTTAAAAGCATCAACCTTCTTCTGCACTTAGACAATCCAGCTTGATTGGCTCAGTCAACTTGCCAGGAGCCTCAGACTGAAGTGCCTTCAGGGGCCAGGCAGAGGATGTCAATGAGTGAAACCGAGGCATGGGGAACTAGAAAGACCTAGAGAAGCTGTGCTCATCTAAGGGGGCAATTGCTCCCCACCCCCTACAATTGTCACATGTGAGAAGAATGCAGGTTCAGTGTCAACAGATTGTCAGATTTTCAAGAGATGCCAGAAACCCAAACTGTTATGCAAAATCTCCTGACTTGTAAATGTTGGCAGCTAATTCATTGCTTTTTTTTTTTTTTTTTTAAGACACTATACAAGCCCAAACAAAACACATAGCAAGCCAGATGTGGACCAAAGCCTGAGAGTTTGTTTTAGCTACCCAGACATTCAACAACAAAATTTATTTGAAGTGGTCTCCCAGGGCTACTGGCAACTTCTCTATTTTTGTGTGAAGCACAAAAACTCAACTTCCCTTGCAAAGCAAAGGGACCTAGGCTCAGAAGACAAAGGCTCAGCTGCCCTTCTGATGAGGGGAATGAGAGGAAATCACATTTGTCACAGTTTTCAGCCTTTCCGTGCAAATATGCAGTGGAAGACAGAATAAGAAAGAGAAAGAAGGAAGGAAAAAAGAAAGGAAGGAAGGGAAGGAGAGAGCGAAGGCGGGAGGAGAAAGAAAAAAGACTTAGCACCAGCTAATGTTCTAATAACTCATCCTGCATTAACTCATCAAATCTTCACGCAAGGTAGAAATGCGTAGACGGAGGAGAGACTGTGACCAACCTTCAAGCCAAGATAAATGATTTCCTCGACAGTCTGGGGAGATGATGTCTGCCCAGCAGAGGGACCAGGTGGGCAGATGTGGCTGTAACACCCTGTCCATGCTCAGCCTGGCAGAGATTCAAGACCAGGCCTTGCCAGGGACAAGTGTCTCCCAGGGGACATGTGAGAGCCAGGAAGAAAGTGGGGGCTTCAGGGATGTGGCCTCCGTAGGCTTTGCACGGGTCTAAGGAGGGGCCAGACCATGGGCACTAGCATCTAGGGTGACTTGGCCTAAAAAAATGTTAACTCTTGGACTGCAATCTGCCAATTTTTAAACATGTTATCTCTATTCTACTTACTTCCAAAGGAATCTGAGAGAATTCAGACGTAGATTAAATAGAATATAAAGCAGGAGCACCAAAAAGGAACCAAGAAGAGAGATCCCTGTTACATGAGATGAGCTAATTTTTGAGACTGGGCCCCAATTTGACCGTAAGTTTCCTGATAGCCAAGTCAAAGAGGAACCCTTGAGGCACGTGGTTTGTGTTGTCTGACAATTAGAGAATACACACTCACCTATAATGGCAAACTCTTGGTGGGAGCTAATTGCAAAGAGGAATTTATTGGATGAGGAGTGTTTCCCGTACTTTCTGTCTGAGTCCGGATCTGCCAAGAAGCAGACACCAAGTTCAAGGATTTATTTGGGGAAACACTTGTGTGACAGAAACGGAGAGGGACCTGGGAGAGCAGCTGTCAGACCCTGGTGCAAATCTGACTCCGAATGAAGGAGAAAAGGAAGAAGGGTCAGTGGAAGTGCCTTGGACTGATGGGAGTCCAAGTAAAGCTCAGCAGGCAGTTGGAGAAGCTTGAGCATCTCCTGGGGAAGGGCCTGCTTTAGAACCACTGCCATACCCTGTATTGGTTGGGAAGTGTGGCTCAGCAGAAAGTGATGGATTTCACAGCTGTCTTAGTCTGCTTGCATTGCTATAATATAAACAAGCACCTGCAGCTGGGTAATTTACAAAGAAAAGAGGTTTATTTGGCTCAGGGTTCTGCAGGCTGTAAAAGAAGCAGAGTGCCAGCATTTGCTTCTGATAAGGGGCTCAGGGCTCAGGAAGCTTCCACTCCTGGTGGAAGGGAAACCAGCGTGTACAGATCACATGCTGAGAGATGAAGCAAGAGAGAGGGGGAAGGTGCCAGGCTCTTTTTAACAATCAGTTCTCAGGGGAGCTAATAGAATGAGAACTCACTCACTATCACAAGGATGGCATTCATGAAGCATCCACCCACCTCCATGGCCCTAACACCTCCCATTAGGCCCCACCTCCAACACTGGGGACCAAATTTCAACCTGAGATTTGGAGGGTCAAATATCCAAACCACTGCCACAGCACAGCAGCTGAGGACCTGCGTCCATTAAACTCCCGGTAGTGGGAGATGAGCGAGGTACATTCTCACAGCTACCCCACTTCCCAAATGTCAGTTGCTTATTCTTGTACCACTTTCATGGTTTTTTTTTTTCCCCCATGTCAATGTACCACTGTTAAAGAAAAAATTTATTCTGACACTTGTTAAAATGGTAAGGAAGACTTATCCAAGACTATTGCATTAGGAAGAGAAACTCAACGTGGAATAAGGAAAAGCCAGTTGGGAATTTACAGCCAATGGGCAGAGTGAAGGGGTCAGTGGATGGAAATTCCTAAGAGGGAACATCAAGGGTTGGGGCATTCTTGCCAAACTGAGCTAACGGGATTCTTGCTAGAGGCAGGTCAAATTCTTGTACATGTACAAATTCTTGTACATGAAGGGGTGCAGGAGATATCAAGGGTGGGGGATTCCAACCTAAACTGATTTGGCAGGATTCTTGCTAAAATTGGAATGGGCAGGCCAAAGGCAGGACAGGAGTCAAGGCTGAGGCCCGGTGAAGACGAGGGCTAAGAGGGGGCCGAGTAAGGTTTGGTCAAGGAGAGAGTCTTTGTTATCACCTGTCCTGGTATGGATCTGACATGATTCTTCAAGTTGACTTTAGATTTTAGCTTTATGCTTGGATGGGAGACTACCAGAAAACACAGGGTGCTGTAGGCTTCAAAAGAATAAATAAATAAAATAAATAAGTTTTAGCTTCATGCATGGATTGAGGAACTATTAAAAATAATGGCAAAGGCCAGGCGTGGTGGCTCATGCTTGTAATCCCAGAACTTTGGGAGGCTGAGGCAGGCGGGTCACAAGGTC
>NW_012118154.1:5031989-5032928 GCF_000951035.1 Colobus angolensis palliatus | reverse complement strand
GGCACCCAGCCTGCCACCCTCTTTGTTAACCACCTTCCCTAGCTTCACATAGAAACCTAATTCTCCTCAGCACTCCAGGCCTGCAGGACTTCCAGAATGTGACTGAGGGCACACACCTGCAAGCACTGCTGCTCTGTGATCCACACGCACACACCTGTCACAACCTGTCCCCACTGGGGTCCCACCTGCCTTCCTTTCTGCCCTGGGAATTCACTGTCCACAAAGGGCTACAGATCAGAACTCCCCCCTTGGGAGGAGCCCACCCCGGTGCCCAGGTGCACCTGGAGCCAAGCGCTGGTGGGAGGGTCAGACCTGTGGCTGGTCGGAGCTGCAGCTGGGGCTCCAGGCAGCTCAGAGGGGTCTCCTGTAAGAGCTCCTTCCCACCTGGTCATGCTGGGCTCCCCTTTCTTCTGGCCCAGGCATGTGGAGGTGGTCCCTGCACAAGAAGGTCGAGCGAGATCCTGGTAAGAGCCCGGCGTTGGTCCGCATTCTGCTCAGAGAACTGGAGAAGGTGAGTTCCTGGACCTCAGGAAGGAAGACGAGGATGAAAGGAAGAGAGGGGCCAGTTGGGCAGGGGCTCAGTCCTGGCAGCTGTGTGTCTCTTAAGCTTTGGTTGCCTGCATGATTTTTATCATATGCATCTTCCTCCTGTACTTTTACATAAGCAATATTTTCTTTACATCAACTTTCATTGTGTTACTTGAATAAACATCTTTCAAAAAGAAGCGCCATAATGCGACCACAAATGGAAAATCCATATCACTTGTCAGAAACAGAAGGTGCCTATACACATCAATATACGATTATTGACATTTCTCAAAATTACCCTTGGGCCACCTACATTATCCTCCATGCTACCCAATGTCGTGCTTGCAACTGTGTGGGAAACACTGCACTCAAGGATGGCTCCAAGCTGGGGACTTGTTTGTGGCTTTGCTG
>NW_012118154.1:5029514-5031504 GCF_000951035.1 Colobus angolensis palliatus | reverse complement strand
GGAGAGAGAACTTTGGAGAGACAATGGCCTTGATTGGCAGGATGAGGTCTTTGCATTTGCTCCTGTGTGCGGTGCAACAGGAGACATCACTGATCCCTACACAGAGAAGAGACATGATACAGACGTGGTGAATGTTTCAGGAAGAGTAATCGGGAGCTGTGCGTTGTCTCAGGGGGTGGGAGTGGTGGTGAAGGAAGGCAGGAAGAGCAAGTCTGGGGTTGCTGGACAGTCCAGGGTCAAGACGGGGCTTAGCTGCGGCAGAGGCAGAGGGCACACTGAGGTAGGGAGGGAGAGGGGGGCCTCCTGGGCACTGTGGAGCCCAGGCCTGTGGGATGCAAGGAGGAGCAAAGGAGATTGAGGAAGTGCCTCCAAGGTTTTGAGCCTGGAGAACCGCAGGAATGTGCTTCCCTGATAAAGCAGGGGGGCTGGGAGGAAGTTGATTTGCTTGCAGAACTTGATGCCATGAAATTTTATCTTGGTAAGTTGGGGCGGGGCCACAAAGGGATGTCTTACAGGTGCTGGGAGAAGAGGCTGGAAGGTGTGGGTTTGGGAGAGAGCTGTGAGCCCAGGTCTGGCTGTTAGGCCTGACCTTCCACCTCTTCTCCCAAGCCCCTCCCCGGAAACTCCCCTGGGACCCTTCACTTCCCCCTCCTCCCTCTCATTTCCCCCTCCTCCCTCTCACCTGTCCCTCCTCCCTCTCACCTCCCCCTCCTCCTTCTCACTTCCCCCTCCTCCCTCTCACCTCCCCCTCCTCCCTCTCACCCAGGCCACAGGAATCACAGAGGAGCTCCACCAGAGAATCTATGCCTTTTGCACAAGGTTACTGACCCTGCCCACCCCCTACTGCACAGTCGCCTTGGACTGCGCCATAAGGCTGAAAACGGAGACGGCCGTCCCAGGTAAGAGTCACCGGGCATCTTTGTCTCCCATGCTGCACCTCCAACACTGCCCAGAGTCTTTCCTTTTTCTCCAGGATACCAGGGGGCTCAAAAGCCTCCACACCTTCTGTAGGAAGGTGGAGAATGGGAATCAGAGAGACTTGGGGGCTGGTTGGCCAAAGTGGTCTGGTTTGCAGGGACACTCTACCAAAGGACGGTCATTGCCGAACAGAACTTGATGAATGAACTGTATCCCTACCAGGAGAGGTGAGTGGCCCCAGAAAAACTGCTGCCTTCAGCCTCCCAAAAGTGTTGTGGCGTTAGTGACTGCTCCCTGGCAGGAGGACAAAAGAGGAGGTTGGATTAAGAAGAGCCCTAGCAGAACTCCCCAGCCATGACATTTGTCCAGCGGTGGAGTGCGTTTGCAGTTCAAGGTTGGCGCCATATTGTTTTCTGGAGACCACTGAACACAGGATAGGTCTTTCTTCTGAGGCTGGATTCGAAGCTACCTTGCTCACGTGCAGAAGGTGGACATGGCCTCGGGGCCACTTTGGATCTCTGTCATTCCACCTCCATCCTGCCCTTGGCCATGATGCAGCATGGTACCAGCCAGGCAGCCAGAGGAGACTCCAGAATAGCCATAGCGGAGGGGCTCAGGCACAAGCGCACAGTGAAGCCCGAGGGCTTCCATGGGAGATGCCCAGCCCCTTAGATAAGACTGAGGAAGTGGCCCTTGCTCTTGCTGGGGAGAGGGGTGATGAAGTTGGGAGTGGCACCTCCCTTTTCTGCAGGCACCTCCACTAACTTGGCCCTGAAAGGCACAGCTTGAGTTTGGAGTATGAGGTGCTGTGTTCATGAAAGATGCAAGGATGCCCAGGGCAGCCAGAGGACTTGGCATGGGAGAGGTGGGGAGACACAGTGGGTGAGGAGGAGGGAGTAGGGGAGGTCGGCTCTCTGGTGTGATAGAGTGATGAGAGAAGGTGGGATCCACTCAGAGCTCAGAATTCCAGTTCTGGCAGGAAGGATTTAGAGTCCCTCCTAGAGGGTGACCTGGTCCCTGGGCCAGGATGCTGAGAGAGGGAGCAGGACTGAGGTTGGAACTTTCCTAGACA
>NW_012118154.1:5023404-5027308 GCF_000951035.1 Colobus angolensis palliatus | reverse complement strand
AAAAAACAAAAAACAAAAAAAAAAGAAGGCGGGAAATTTGGTCCTGATAAAAGCTGTTGCCCACAGAGCCCCTACTATACTCCAGTTGCTGTTCTAATCACCTTACATATATTTAAATATATTGCCTGTACTGTATTAAATCAATGAAACCTCACGGTCAACTTATAAGCTAGAAACTATTATTATCCCCATTTTACAGAGGATGAAACTGAGTTAGAAAGAGGTTAAATATCTTGCCCAAGATCACGCAAGGCAGTAAGTGGCAAAGGCAAGATACAAATCCAGGCTGTCTAATTCACCACTCAGCTGTAGTAATCAAAGGATTTGATCGTCCAAGGACCAGAGTATCTAAAAGGGCAGATGAGTCAACATCATTTATATCTGGTATCATAGAGTTTTACTCCTCACCCTTCCCTATTTGCATATTTATAAGATAACGCCTTATCTTATGCAAGGCATAATGCAGGTAAGATAATGCCTACCCTGACTCAAGCCCCATGTGGATGGGGGCATCTGAAATAGCCCAGAGAAAAATCCCGAATATATGTTTCCTGGCTGTTGTAGGATGGTTCTGATTTGGGTCCTGTTTCATGGTCACCCAAAGTATCACGGAATGTGTCAGCCTACGTGTCCCAGATATGCATGGTCTCTGATCGTGCACCTGTAGTTATAAGGCATGGGGTTAAGGACTGGAATCCACTGGAAGAGGTTAGTGGGCCCTGGGTTTGAACTTGGCAGCCAAGGTCGGGTGGAGGCCACAGCAGTTGGGTGAGGTGGGCAGGATAGTCCCTGCCTCAAGACTCCATCTTCGAAGTTTTCCGCTCTTTTGCTTTAATATTCTACACTGCCTCTGATCCCACATGGAAAAAGCTGCTTCTGCACCCCAAGCTGGAACAAACCCTGGGGCCAGTCTGACCTTGCTCGCCTTGTGGCCCCTTGCTAACACTCACCAGTGACTCTGCGTGGATCAGGCAATATCATCTGGGCTGCCCCCAAGCCACATCCAAGGGCACTTGTCTCCTGCCCAGACTTGCCCTGTGCATTTATTTTATTTATTTATTTATTTATTTTATTTATTTATTTTTTTGAGACAGGGTTTCACTGTGTCACCCAGGCTGGAGGGCAGTGGCACGATCATGGCTCACTGCAGCCTTGACCTCCTGGGCTCAAGTGATCCTCCCACCTCAGCCTTCCAAGTAACTGGGACCACAGGCATCTGCCACCACACCTGGCTTAGCCCTGTGCATCTGAATGACCAGGCAGCACCCCCGTCAAGCCCCTGTGGCTGTAGGGGGCAGTATGGAGCGGTGGTTATAAGCACTGTGTTGTGGGTAAGAGCAGGGACTCTGGAGCTGAGCTGCCTGGGTTCAAGTCTTCACCGTGCTATTTACTATGTGACCTTGGGCCAGTCATTCAACCTCTCCGTGTCCTGGCTCCTCCCCTGTAAATTGAGGATAATAATGTCACCTGTTGCCCAGGGCCATTGGCAGGATCCAGAGAAATGATTACACTGTGTGCCAGGTGAGTAGAATAAGGCCTGGCAGGCAGTAGGTGCTCAGTGAACACTAGCTGCTCTCCCCTAAGAAGCTTGCAGCCTCAGGAGGGGGAAGCCACAGCAATATAGAAATAGCCAAATCCTAAGGCCACATGTGAGGTGTGCCCAGTGTGCAGACAAAGTCTGCTCGGAGCGAATGACCGCCAAGGGCCACTGGAGTGGTCAGAAAATATTCTAGAAAGAGGAGCAGGAAGAAGGGCTGGTCTTGGTCTCTCCCCTGGACCGCCCGGGGTCCCTGCTGCCCCCAAACTTTGCTGATGTGTTCTTGTCAGCATCACTGATAGCAGCGAATGTTCATTGAGTGTCTGCTGCGTGCAAGATGTTGGAAGCAGCCCTGAGAAGGGAAGGGGTCTTTTCTGCCTTGTCTGGATGCAGGCAGGGCATTTTAAGAACAGCGGAGAAGCCAGTCTGGTGGCTGCACAGGGCTGAAGGCGTGGCCAGCATAGGAGAATAGGTTGGAAAAGGCCTTGTGAGCTGGTCTGTGAAGACCCGCTAAGGGCTGAGCTAGGTTTAAGGAAACATAGCTACTAAGCATTGTTGGACAGGGAGGGGACAGCTGCACTGTTGGGCCCTGGATGGGCTGGTGGTGGCAGAGATGGAAAGGCAGACCAGATGTGAAGGAGAGAGTCCCTGCCACCCCTCTAAGACCCTGCACAGGAGCTGAGCAGGATGGAGAGGGCAGATGGGGAGGGTCCCATGGCCTCCTCCATGGCCTCCATAGCCTGCTCCTTTCTGCAGGTGACCCTGTCCAAGAGCGGCCACCAAGCATTCCCCTGCCCAGCCCCTACATCACCTTCCACCTGTGGACCGGCGAGGAGCAGCTCTGTACGTGCCCGTGCAGCTGTCTGGAAACAGTGGTATATGTCTGTGTCTGTGCGTGTGCATATGCGTGCATGTGTGTGTTTGTCAGTGTGTTTGCATGTGTGTGTGTGTCTGTGCATGTGTGTGTGTCTGTATGTCTGTGTACTTGTGTGTGTGTGCATCTGTGTGTCTCTGTGTCTGTGTGTGTGTCTCTGTTCATATGTGTGTCCTTATGTGTCTGTCTGTGTTTCTGTGTGTGTGTGTATCCTCTGAGGAGCACTGGTTGGAATCAGGAACACAGCCCTGCCTGCCTTACGTGTCCTCACTGCCCTTGTTCCCCCATCCCAGGGAAGGAACTGGTGCTCTTCCTCCGCCCAAGATCCCAGCTGCGCCTCAGTGCTGATTTGGAGGTCTTGGATCTGCAGGGCCTCCGGCTAGACCGGGAGTTGGCCCGGGTTTCCGTGCTGTCCACTGACAGTGGCATCGAGCGGGACCTTCCCCCGGGGGCTGATGAACTGCCTGCACCCAGCAGCCCTGAGATGGAGCGAGCTGGGCTGCAGCGCAAAGGGGGCATCAAGAAGCGTGCGTGGCCCCTGGACTTCTTGATGCCTGGCGGCTGGGACGGGCCCCTAGGGCTGCACCGGAGGACAGGCAGGCCCGGTGGGGATGGGGAAGTGCTGCCCGGTGTCTCCCGGCTGCACACAGCCCGGGTACTTGTGCTGGGAGACGACAGGATGCTGGGGCGCCTGGCCCAGGCCTACCACAGACTCAGGTGGGGTCCCAAGGTGGGGACTTGGGGTGGGCGCTGGTCAGGGGTACAGGTGGGCCTGGCATGGGCTGGTGAAGGATCACAGGGCCGCAAGAGAGGGTCAGGAGGCAGAGGCCAGGGTGGGACAGAGGAGGATGCCACACAGTGCCAGCAGCCGTCACAGAGCACCGCAGTCCCTGCTTTGTTAGCTCCGTGAACCATCATTGCCATCCTGTGAGGGAGACATTACTGTACCCATTTTGTAGATGAGAAAGCAGAGGCTCAGAAAGATGACACAAATTGCCCAAGGTCCAGAGATAACAAATAGCGGAGCCGAGTCTCTTTGAAGCCAAGCCCCGCCCCTAACCTCCTCTGCTTTGCTGCCCGTTGCTAGGAAACGGGAGACCCAGAAGTTCTGCCTCACTCCCAGACTCAGCCTGCAGCTCTACTACATCCCCGTGCTGGCACCTGAGGTGACTGGACCGCGGGGAGGCGGCGGCGGGGCAGAGACAGGGCAGGCTGGGCAGGGACACACCTGCAGCCTCGCATCTCCAGCGCAGGGACTAGAAAAGCATCCTTAGGATGTGGAGGCGGGACAGCCGTCAGCAATCTTCTCCTTCAGAGGCTGCAGACGGTGCTCTGGGGGCTGAATGTGGCCAGAGATTGGGTCTCTCTTGATGGCAGCCTGCTTGCTGCTGATTTTCATTTTGTTTTTGTAGGTAATGAAATTAGTTGCAAAGTTCTCAAACACAGGGCTCTCTCTCTCTCTCTCTCTCTCTCTCTCTCTCTCTCTCTCTCTC
>NW_012118154.1:5022225-5022544 GCF_000951035.1 Colobus angolensis palliatus | reverse complement strand
CCACTTCCTACTGCACACGCCACTTTCTATTGCACACTCCATTTCTACTGCACACGCCACTTTCTATTGCACACTCCACTTCTACTGCACACGCCACTTCCTGCTGCACACTCCACTTCCTACTGTACGCTCCACTTCTACTGCATGCTCCACTTCCTACTGCACACTCCACTTCCTACTGCACATGCCACTTCCTACTGCACACGCCACTTCCTACTGCACGCTCCACTTCCTACTGCACGCTCCACTTCTACTGCACACGCCACTTCCTGCTGCACACTCCACTTCCTACTGTACGCTCCACTTCTACTGCACACTC
>NW_012118154.1:5014937-5021653 GCF_000951035.1 Colobus angolensis palliatus | reverse complement strand
TACTGCACACACCACTTCCTACTGCATGCTCCACTTCTACTGCACATGCCACTTCCTGCTGCACGCTCCACTTCCTACTGTATGCTCCACTTCTACTGCATGCTCCACTTCCTACTGCACACGCCACTTCCTACTGCACATGCCACTTCTACTGCACATACCACTTCCTACTGCACACTCCACTTCCTACTGCACACGCCACTTCCTGCTGCACGCTCCACTTCCTACTGTACGCTCCACTTCTACTGCATGCTCCACTTCCTACTGCACGCTCCACTTCCTACTGTACGCTCCCCTTCTACTGCATGCTCCACTTCCTACTGCACACGCCACTTCCTGCTGCACGCTCCACTTCCTACTGTACACTCCACTTCTACTGCATGCTCCACTTCCTACTGCACACTCCACTTCCTACTGCACACACCACTTCCTACTGCACATACCACTTCTACTGCACACGCCACTTCTACTGCACATACCACTTCCTACTGCACACGCCACTTCCTACTGCACATACCACTTCCTACTGCACACTCCACTTCCTATTGGGAAGCAGTAAGGTCAAAGACATACTTGTCTCTCCCCTTTTAAAGTCGGTGATCATTTTTCAATGTCCCTGGTGAGTGACCCTCAGCAAAATATGTTCTAACTTCATCTGAGTTTATAAAACAGAACAATGATGTGTCTTCACATGCAGAAATTGAGGCCCCAAGAGGTTAAGTGACTTGACCATATTCACACAGCCTAGGCTGATGGCAGCTGGAAGGCAGAGCTGGAGAGAGGGTCTGACGGGGTCTACCCTATCCCCTCTCCCCCAGAAACCTGCAGCATCCAGACAGCCAGAGCTGGGAGAGCTGGCTACATTCCTGGGCCGCGCAGACCCGTGGTACCAGAGCAACGTCAACACGCTGTGCCCCGCCATCCACAAGCTGGCTGAGATGGTAGGGGAGGGTGAGGGTACCTGGGAGGGAGAGAGGGAGGGGAGCGGGGTCTGGGCAGAAGGGAGAACGGAGGAGCCCAAGTGGGCAGTGAGGGTGAGATGGGGGTGAGAGGGGGCTATCTTTTCGCTGCTGTACTTGACCCTTGACCTTAAGAGTTGGGTGGGATGAGGCAGGAAGGGAATTTGAGAGAGGGGCCCTAACCAGCTAGTGGCTTTGAACTCACTTGGAACACTTACCAGGCACTTACTTTGGACCAGACCACCGTGGAAAAGATTAAGTAAAATATTCTTTCGTAAGTGTGTAGGGAAGTTATATTCCTTCTTGTGTGAGCTTCCTGTGATCTTTTTACTTTGTTTTTAATTATTTATTTATTTATTTTTGTTTTACTTCAAGTTCTGGGATACATGTGCAGAACATGCAGGTTTGTTATGTAGGTATATATGTGCCATGGTGGTTTGCTGCACCTATCAACCCCTCATCTAGGTTTTAAGGCCCGCATGCATTAGGTATTTGTCCTAATGCTCTCCCTCCCCTTGCTCCCCACCCCCAGACGGGCCCTGGTGTGTGATGTTCCCCTCCCTGTGTCCATGTGTTCTCATTGTTCAACTCCCACTTATGAGTGCGAACATGAGGTGTTTGGTTTTCTGCTCCGATGTTAGTTTGCTGAGAATGATGGCTTCCAGCTTCACCATGTCCCTGAAAAGGACATTAACTCATATTCTTTTTTATGGCTGCATAGTATTCCATGGTGTATATAGGCCATAATTTCCTTATCCTGTCTATCATTGATGGGCATTTGGGCTGGTTCCAAGTCTTTGCTATTGTAAATAGTGCTGCAATAAACATATGTGTGCATGTGTCTTTATAATGGAATGAATCATTTTTCTATGATTGTAATAGCTGATGTTTCCTGAGCACTTATGCTGCACCAGGCACTGCTCTAAACACTTACACATAGGGCGGCTCATTTAATTCCCACAGTAGCCCAGAGGCAGGTGCCCCTGTTGGTAGGTACTATTGTCACCATAGCCCCGTTTTACAGATCAAACAACTGAGGCACAAAGAGATTAAGTATCTTGCCTGAAGTCACAAAATCAGTGGTGGAGTGCCACTTGGAACCAGGCAGCTTGACTCTAGAGCACCCTCTCCTAACCACAAACCCACAATACCATATCTCAACCGTGGCTGGCAGTGGAGAGGGAACTCATCTTTTACCGATTTGAAAGGGCTTTTATATAGTAAGACAATTCTACCCTTTTTGTCGTCACATATGTTGCAGACTTTTTTCCCACGGTTGTAACTTGCCTATCCACTTTTTGACTTGCGGAAGTTTAATACTTGGATGTCGTGAGACATACCGCTTTTATTCTTTACAGTTTCCGCCTTTGGAGTCGTGCTTTCAAAAGCTTAAATAAATGTTCACTGATAATTTCCTTTAACACTTTCCATGTCTCAATTTTTACGTTCAATTAATTGCCTATCTGCAATTAATTTTAGTGTTTAGTGTGAAGTGTGTCATTTTATTTTTTCCAAATGTTGAGCTAGTTGTCCTCAAGCTATTTTGCATAAACCATCTTGCTGCAGCAATTTGAAATGCCACTTTTATCATTTGCTAAATACTTACATGTGCCTGTATTTAGTACATGATACTTACATGCGTTTGTATGTAGTACGTGATCCTTACATGTGCTTGTAAGTATTTAGTACATACGTACTCTCTCATTGATTTATTTATTTCTGTACAAATTAGCCTTTTGATATTTTAATATCTGACTATAGAAGCCTGCCTACCCCATTATTCTTCTTTTTCAAAACTTTTCAGAATATGCCTATTTATTTATCTTCCTGATAAACTTTAGAATTTCAAATTTTGTTTTTGTTATTTTTTTAATCCTATTGGATTTCAATTGAAATTTGGGGAGAATTAGAACCTTTAGCATATTGAGTTTTTCTCTCTAGGAGCATGGTATAGCTTTTCATTTGTCAAAGTGTCCTTATATATCCCTCGGTATAAGTGTGAAGTTTGCATCATACAGCTTCTGTCCAATTCTCACTAAATTTATTACTCGTGTGTGATAGTGTTTCTTACTATTGCGAATGCTATCTTTATCCCATTATATGGGTAGTGCCTGAAGCTAAAAGGAAGCTATTGATTTATACATATTTATTTTAGATTTAAAAACTGCAGTAAAAAATGTAACATTAATTTACCACTTTTACGTGTCTGTTTTTTAACTTGACACTTTACCGAGCTCTCCATTTTGCTTTATCATTTGATTGATGAGGGTGTCTTCTTACATATTTTATTCAAATAAGGACATTTAGGGATGCACATTTTCTGGATTATACCTGATCCGAAAATGTCTTTGCATACACACAGAGACCATTTAGCTGGGTATTAAAATACTCTTTCCTTGAAACTTGGAGGATATTACAGTGGGAACATTTGATGCAGGCCCCATTGGTGCTCCTTTGCTGGTAGCTGTTTTTCTCTGCCAGGACACTGTAAGATTTTGGTTTTCCCTTTCTCCTTGTATTTAACAATTTGAAAGGCCCTATGCTTACTCCAAAAGCAATTGCCACATAAGAGACCAGAAACATTGTGAGCAATGACAGCATTATTAGATTACATTCATAGCTCCTTAGTGTGACCCTTTTGAAAGAAACAATATTTCAGTACACCAGATGTGAGAGTCAGAAGAGCTCTTACAGGACCGGATATGAGTTGGATGAGATCAACTCTGAGCTTCCTTCTAGCCCTGACACTATCACATTCTATGTAGATGTTCTGAAAACCCAGTCACTATGCCTTATCATCATATGGGACCAGGGAAGGACTGGAAGACAAGACGCATAGTCCATTCCCAATAACATGCAAACCTGAATTATTTTATTTTATTTTATTTTATTTTATTTTATTTTAAGACAGAGTTTCACTCTTGTTGCCCAGGCTGGAGTGCAATGGCACAATCTTGGCTCACACCTCAACCTCCACCTCCTGGGTTCAAGCAATTCTCCTGTCTTAGCCTCCCAAGTAGCTGGGATTACAGGCATGCACCACCACACCTGGCTAATTTTGTATTTTTAGTAGAGATGAGGTTTCTCCATGTTGGTTAGGCTGGTCTTGAACTCCCGACCTCAGGTGACCCTCCCGCCTCCGCCTCCCAAAGTGTTGGGATTACAGGCGTGAGCCACCATGCCCAGCCAATTAGTTTATTAATAGATGCAGGGACCACTAGAGCTGAAAGAGACATCAGATCATCTGGTTCAACCTCTCATTTTCTCTAGAAGGACATGCAGGCCTCAAAGAGTTTGAATAACTTGCCCACACCTGCCTGGTCAATGGCAAGTAGCCCATCCAAGCCTAGAACCCAGTCCTGGCTCTCTCATTAGCTTCACTCTCCAGCATCTTGTCTCCCCCAATCACTTAGCACAGTGCCTCACACATAGCAGTGCTCAGTATTCTCTGTAGAACTGAAATTAGTCAGATTCCCTAGGGAGGCAGGGCTCTGGACAGGAATATTTTGATTGGGAGTAGAAATTCAGTGGCAGGAAAGGTTTGGAATGTGTTGAAGGATGCATTGGGTTAGTGCATCCCAGAGATGTAGGGACTTGGAGTTTCTCTCTGAATAAAATGGCATCTCCCACAGTGGCCTTGGGGGAGATGGTGAAGACATTCCCTGTCTCTCTCACAGCCTCCTTCCCTGGACTCATCCCAGACTGTGGACCCCTTCATCCTAGATGTCATCACCTACTACATCCGCATGGGCACCCAACCCATCTATTTCCAGATCTACACAGTCAAGGTAATCATCCCACTGGAGGCTCCAAGGGACCCCAGGACCCCACAGATTAAATACTCAGGCTCGGGGGAAACACTGGTCACCAGGCCACAAATCATGAACACACCCAGACATTCTTGGTTATTAATGTTACCTTCTTCATCTCTAAATGAATCAGATCGTTATTAATTTCAAGACCTCAAATCCAAGAAGTAGGTCTTCTTTATGTGGAAGGGATCTCCATGGCCCTGCATCCCTGGAAATCAGGGATAGAGTGATTTGGAAATCACACCAGGAAATGCCACCCTCCCTTCCTCTCTCCAGATCTTCTTCAGTGACCTGAGCCAAGACCCTACTGAGGACATTTTCCTCATTGAGCTGAAGGTGAAGATCCAAGATTCTAAATTCCCCAAAAGTAAGCATCTGCCTCCCTTTTCCCAAAGGTCATCCTGACTCAGCTTCTCCAGACTCTCATCCTCTCACCTCTCACCTGATGATGCCTGCACCCCTACACCCTCAGTGCTCATCCCTGCTCTGTTCCCTACCTCTGCTAAATGCCAAGGCTGCCCTTGATCCCCTCCAACCCCTGAAAGACTGAAAGGTAGCCTGGCCCCCTGAGGTGTCGCCTTTCCATCCAGGGAGATAGACGGATGGGTAAACCCAGCAGCTCAGCTCCTGCCCTCAGAGAGGTGGGGAAGTCAGGGCGAGAGGGCTGGGAACCTCCACCCCAAACCTCTTCTCATCTCCCCGCAGATGGCTTTTCACCCAGGAGGAGAGGCGTGGCCGAGGGCCCAGGGGCGGAGCTATCCCTGTGCTACCAGAAGGTCAGTGTGCATGGGCGTGGTCAGTAGGTGGCCAAGAGGTACAGCTGGAGAGAGCAGGCCTTGAGGACAAGCAGGGAAGCAGACAGAGCGAAAGGAAGCTTCTGCTTCTTTTCTTGAAGCTGCCTGCAGAGTTCCCCAGCCTTCAGGGAGTTTTGCAGGGATGGGTGGGTTAAGTTGGCCTTACATGTAGATCAGGAGGTGATCTGATTTAAGGAACAAGGGGCCTGACTCCTTGCTAAAAAATATCTTCCTCGCTAGCTGACCAGATGCTTGAACTGATTTCACTGGAAATTTATTCTTTGGGGTCTGAAAGGCTGAACATACTTCTAGGGCTGGGAGTGCTGTAAACCTTTATCTGCTAGCCCTTATGGGACCATAGTGACATAGACAAAACAGGGTCTGGCACAGTGGCTCATGCCTGTAATCCCAGGGCTTTGGGAGGCTGAGGCAGGAGGATCACTTGAGCCCAGGAGTTCAAGACCAGCCTGGGCAACATAGTGAGACCCCTGGCTCAAAAGAAAAAAAAAAAAAAAGACTCTCATGGCTGGGGTGGAAAACAGGGGAGGGGCAAGACTGTGGACGTGGGATGCGTGGGGAAAGGGTACGTCCTGAGGGCCTCCACCTGTTCCTTGATCCCCCTCCCCAGGCCTTGCTCAGCCACCGGCCCCGAGAGGTCACCGTTTCCCTGCGGGCCACTGGGCTGGTCCTGAAGGCCATTCCAGCCAGCGACGCAGAAGGTGAGGAACGGGGAATGCAGAGCAAAGAAAGAGACAAGAGATGAGAAGGGCAATGCTGGGGACAGGGCAGAGTGGCAGGAGAAGGGGGAGCCCTCCCAGTCACGGAACTGGAGCCAGGTCCAGGGCTTGGTGACTGCCTTCAAGCTGCTTGCTGTGGGGTGACCCAGATTCTAGCACTGGTCGCTGGCTTGAGCCTCAGCAGCCTGGTGAGACATAGCTGGAAGATGGAGGGACTCCAGGGAGGGACTCCAACTCCAGTTGGCCTCCCGCCACAGAATTGGGCCTGCAGGGCTAGTTGTCTTCTGTTTGGAAATTTTGGACTTTGAATGTCATTCCAAAAAAAAAAATGGAGACAATAGAAGATACCAATTTATGTGCACATAGTAAATTATAAAAATTAGCGTATATTGTGAGCTCCCTGGTCTCCTAGAA
>NW_012118154.1:4993768-5013937 GCF_000951035.1 Colobus angolensis palliatus | reverse complement strand
TCTCCTGACCTCGTGATCTGCCCGTCTCGGCCTCCCAAAGTGCTGGGATTACAGGCTTGAGCCACCGCGCCCGGCCTCCCTGCAACTCTTTAACACCATGAAGGAGACGTGTACTCGTGGCAGCAGCTCTTAACCTAGAGGTGCTCAGGAGCAGGTTGTCAAGGGAGCGGGGCCAGAGCCAGATGGGCAGGGCCCAGCTTTGCCACTGACTATCTGTGTGACCTTGGATGTGTGACTTGTGTCCTTTCTGCCTGTTTTGTTTCTTTTTTTCTAAAATGGAGATAATAAGTAGCTACTAATTTGTGTGCATACAGTAAACGATAAATGTTAGCTCTTATTGTTCAAACTGTATTCCTTCCATTTCTCTCACAGACTGTCCCCACTCCCAGCCCTACTCTAGACCCTATCAGTACCAGTCTGATGAGGCCACCCTCGGTGGAGCAGACTTCTACAAACCTCTTTAGTTGGCAGGGAGGGATGAAGCCTACCAGCAGGTGCACAGTAATGATTTTTGACACATTATAGACTATTAAGCAACCCCATCTCTACTAAAAATACAAAAAAAAAAAAAAATAGTTAGCTGAGTGTGATGGTGCTCGCCTGTAATCCCAGCTACATGGGAGGCTGAGGCAGGAGAATTGTTTGAAACTAGGAGGCAGAGGTTGCAGTGACCGAGATCATACCACTGCACTCCAGCCTAGGCAACAGAGTGAGACTCTCTCAAAATATATGTATATAATATATATGTGTATACATACACATATATATGTATGTGTGTATATGTATGTATATATGTGTATATGTGTGTATATGTATATATGTGTGTATGTATACATATATGTGTGTATGTATGTATATACATATATACGTGTGTGTATATACGTGTATATATGTGTGTGTATATATACACACAAAAAAAACTATAATGATAAAGGAAGTCAAAGAAACACTCTACCTGTTGGCACTACTGCCCTCCTCACCCACTTGGAGTCTCTGTCCTGCACAACATCCCTGGGCAGGTGCTTCTTTCATTCGTAGCATGCCCAAGAGCTGCAGGAAGTTCAAGAGAACTTCTAAAACTTTATTCCTTTTACAAAGGGTTGCAGGAGGACATAATGAAAGGGTGGGGGTGGGGATTTGGGTTGGTGATGGCCGCTGACCTGAGGATACAGAAACTTGCAGATTCACGAGGGAAGGAAGAAGAATGATTGAGAAGGAACTGTAACTTGGCTGGGACCAAGCAGATTCAGGAAGTGGGGGCCCAAGAAGGAGTGAGAGGGCTGGGGGTGTGAAGATTCATGGAGATCTTGAGACCTAGAATCTCAAACTCCCCTACTTCCCTGGAGGTCCATTTACAGCCCCACCAATCTCATTCAGTTTCAGGATCTCGCCATTGCCCCCTGCCTGCTGCTCCTGTCACAGACCACACGTGTCTGAATGTCAGTGTGACAGAGGTTGTCAAGTCCTCCAACTTGGCAGGAAAGTCCTTCTCTGTAAGTACTGAGTAGACTGGGAAAGGGAGACAGCCGGCTGGGAGCTCAGAGTAGACTGGGAAAGGGAGACAGCTGGCTGGGAGCTCAGAGTCGACTGGGAAAGGAAGACAGGTGGCCGGGAGCTCAGAGTCGACTGGGAAAGGGAGACAGGTGGCTGGGAGCTCAGAGTAGACTGGGAAAGGGAGACAGGTGGCTGGGAGCTCAGAGGGGAGGGTATTCAGAGAAGGGAACTGACTTCCCAGCCTTTCTGAGCCTTTGCTATTGGAATGGGTCTTTCTGTTAGAAGGAATCTGTCTGTCTGAAGTGCAGAGAGCCCACTGGTATAAGGAAAGCGCTTTAAGAGTCAAAGCCCTGCCCTCCATCTGCTGACCATTTGAGGACCTAAGACATATCCAGATGACTGCAAAATGCACCTACATCCTGTCATCCCAGGCGCCACACCACAGCCAGACTCCTAAACAACAACAGCCCAACCTTTGACTAAATCAAACCAGCTCTCTCAATCCCCTTGCCCTTTGCCCGTTTTCCTTTGTGTATATCGATACTTTTTTTCTCTTTTTTCTTGAGACGGAGTCTTACTCTATCGCCCAGGCTGGAGTCTAGTGGTACGATCTTGGCTCACTGCAACCTCCACCTCCCAGGTTCAAGCAATTCTTCTGCCTCAGCCTCTTGAGTAGCTGGGACTACAGGCGTGCGCCATCATGCCCGGCTAATTTTTGTATTTTTAGTAGAGACAGGGTTTCGCTATGTTGACCAGGCTGGTCTTGAACTCCTGACCTCAGGCAATCCACCTGCCTTGGCAAAGTGCTGGGATTACAGGCGTGAGCCACCGTGCCCGGCCAAGATAATGTTTTAACCTATAAACAAAAGTTTCATTATTTATTTTGGAAAATATAAAAAAGCACAAAAAATACATTCACCAATAGTTGCAATCCCTGGAGAGGATGAATATTAACATTTTCAGGTGTAAACACCCAAGTCTTTTTTTCTAGCTATTTTAAGATAATTGATAGCTACGCTACATACTGGTCTGTACCTTGATGCTTTTTACTCAAAAATATACTAAAGCCTCATAAATAGGTCTTGGTGGGACCTTGCTTTGGTCATTAAATATGTTTTGTGTCATTAAGTCTATGTCAGTATTTATTATATGATGGTTCCATATACCTATATAATTCTAATAATTCTAATAATAAATTCTAAGAGGACGTTTAAGTAAGTTCCCATTTTTCACCATTATGAGCATGTAAGCAATTTCCTTAGGGGTAAATATGTGCTAAAAATCATGGTTATGTCTTTTTAGAAGAATGCTTAGAAGTGAAATCATCCAGTCAGGTGGCATCCTTTTTATATATTTTGTCAAATTGCCCTCCAGAAAGTCAATACCAAGTTCCAATCTGATTGTAGTGTTTGAGTGCCAATTTTGCAGCAAAATTCACATATTGATTGATTTTTTTCACCTTCACAAATTTGATGATCAAACTTTTCATTATTTTGTTTCCTTTATTTCTATTTCTTCATTCATATATTTCCTATTTGTATTCTCATCTCATACGAATATCCTATTTTATAGTGTGAGGACATTAACCCCTTCTTTGTCATAACTTTTGGAAATACTTTTCCTAGTTTGTCTTTTGATGCTTTTTTAACCTAAAATAGCTTTATATTGTGACGTAGCAAAATCTACCATTTTCCTTTAATGATTTCTGACTCTGATATGATTAAACATTATATATGTCTAAAGACCGCATCTCCTTGAATTTAAGGCATACCACAATTTTACATACTACTAAGAAACAAACAATGCTTCCTAAACTATGGACAATGGTCTCTTATCACATTGGTTGCAAAATACTCCCTAATTTTAGAGCTGTTAAAATGTGTTTTAGAATCAATGAAAATGGCAGACCTGTTTAATAGTAGTATGCTGTTCCTTCCTTGTGGTTTTATTCTTTTATTTCTTCACTCATTCTAAACATCTTTATTTTATAATCTGATTTATGTAATTCCATTATCTATAATTACTGGGAGTCTAATCCTTCTGTTTATTGGGTTCACTGACCCCCTCCCCACAGTAGCTTAATTCCTTGTTTTTCAGTTATGAGTTCATATTTCTTAGGGCTTTATTTGTGGGAAAACTGGGTGGAAAAATTGTCCTTCTAGAGAAATTCTGAATTTGTTTTTGCCAACTGCCTCAGAGATGTTATCAGCTCAGGACCATATTTTGAGTTCAGTTTTGGCTGAGAAATTGCCAGACCATGAAGGTAGTGTACATGTGTACCCCAGATTCACATCCAGACGGGCTCGTAGCTAAGAATCTCCAGGAAAGAATTGCCTTCTTCACTCATCGTACAAGCCAAAGCAGATGGGCTTTTTTTCTATGGTCTTCCCTATGTCTGTGTTTGTTTTTTCGTCCGTTTGTGTCTTTTGTTTTATTTTGCTTTCTAGTCTTTCACTGAGAGTGTAGCCTTCAAGAGTCCCTGCTTCATGTAACCCCACACCATTGCCTCCCATCCCCACGTGGCTAAACCCAAGCCCTTTGATTCCTGAGATTATTAGCAAATGCTCCTAGGACAGCCAAAGCATCTGACTTACACAATTTCAACTTCTTTGGAATGTACTGACATTTTTTTTGTTGCCTGGGAGATGATCAAGTTTTTGTTTTTTTTTTTTTTTTTTGTTTTTTTTTTTTTTTTTGAGACAGAGTCTCACTTAAGTTACCAGGCTGGAGTGCAGTGGTGAGATCTCAGCTCACTGCAGCCTCTGCCTCCCGGGTTCAAGCGATTCTCCTGCCTCAGCCTCCCAAGTAGCTGGGACTACAGGCGTGCGCCACCACACCCAGCTAATTTTTGTATTTTTAGTAGAGATGAGGTTTCACCATGTTGGCCAGGATAGTCTCAATCTCTTGGCCTCGTGATCCGCCCACCTTGGCCTCCCAAAGTGCTGGGATTACAGGAGTGAATGATCAACTTTTTGATATTCAATGGCAACTGAAAATACATGTTTGTTTTCTATCTATAGAATATATAAAGTATGAAGTTTAGTTATTAAATCAAATACATTATATTACTGTAATCTACAAATTTAAAATGTTTTTTGTCTACTTCATCTGGCCAAAACTGAGAGACGTTTGTGGATGTTCCTGCTATGGTTTTGATTTTGTCAATTCTATCTGGATTTCTTTGAACGTGAACTTTCTTCTAGTTTTTGCTGCTGCTGTTGTATAATATGATGCCTTCTTATGCCTAGTCTTTGTATGAGACTTTTTTTTTCTCTCTCTCTGTTGCTTTGGAAGCCTTAAATACTTAGTTTCAAAGAAGATTCTGAATATCACAGGAATATACCTTGGTGGGACCTTTTTTCATTCATCATTTTGGACCTTTGATGGACATTCTCAATCTGGAGACTCATATCTTTCAGGTCTCAGGTATTTTCTAACACAATCTTTAAAATAGTTTCCTTCCCTTTATTTCTTTGCTTTCTCTTTCTGGAACTGTGAATAGTAGGATGTTTGACCTTCTAAATTAATGCTCTAATTTTCTCATCTTTTTTCTCCCATTGTCCTTCTTTGTCATTTCTTCAATATTGGGGGAGTTTTCTTCAAATTCATTTTTTGAAAATTTAGGCTATTTAAGAATTGTTTCTTGTTTTCTGGTTATTTGTTGTCTCTCTTAATATGATCTCTTGGCTGGGCACGGTGGCTCACGCCTGTAATCCCAGCACTTTTGGAGGCCGAGGAGAGCGGATCACGAGGTCAGGAGATCGAGACCAGCCTGGCCAACATGGTGAAACCCCACCTCTTCTAAAAATACAAAAATTATCTGGGCGTGGTGGTAGGTGCCTGTAATCCCAGCCACTTGGGAGGCTGAGGCAGGAGAATCGTTTGAACCTGGGAGGCGGAGGTTGCAGTGAGCCAAGATTGCGCCATTGTACTCCAGCCTGGGCAACAGGGTGAGACTCTGTCTCAAAAAAAAATAGATAAATAAGGTCTCTCTCTTAACTAAAGAGGGGGCACTAAAAACCTGGGTCAATGGTGGGCTTCTCAGTGGGCAGCCAGAGGGCCATGGTCCTTTCTGTGGGGGAACCCAGATGTCAGTATCTGCAAGTCTCTTTGCTAGGACAGTTTTATTTTTCCAGAAATGAGTCCTTTGGGCTCCTACCTCAGCAAGTAAAGGGGGCCAGGGATGAGGGGTGGATAAGCCTGCTTATTATGACTGACACTCTGGAGCTGGGATAATTTCACTTTCTCTTTTCCAATTTGGATGCCTTTTATTTCTTTCTCTTTTCTGATTGCTCTAACTAGGACTGCTGTTATGTTGAATAGGAGTAGTGACAGTGGGCATCCTTGTCTTATTCCAGTTCTGAGAGGTAATGTTTTTAATTTTCCCCCACTCAGTGTGATGTTGACTGTCAGTTTGTCATATATGGCTTTTATTATTTTGAGATATGTTCCTTCTATTCCCACTTTGGTAAGGGCTTTTATCATGAAGAGATGCTGGATTTTATGAAATGCTTTTTCTGAATTTATTAATACAATCATATAATTTTTGTTTTTAATTCTGTTTATGTGATGAATCACATTTATTGATTTGTGTATGTTGAACCAACCCTGCATTGTTGGAGTAAAACCCACTTGATTGCAGTGCATATCTTTTTGATTCACTGTTGAATTTGGTTTGCTAGTATTTTGTTGAGGATTTTTGCATCTATGTTCATCAGGGATATTGGTCTGTAGTTTTTTTTTGTTGTTGTTATTGTATTCTTGCCTAGCTTTGGTATCAGAGTGACCCTGGCTTCGTAGAATGAGTTAGGGAGGATTCCCTTCTCCTCAGTGTTTTTTGAACAGTGTCAGTAAGATTAGTATCAGTTCTTCCTTGTATGTCTGGTAGAATTCCACTGTGAACCCATCTGCTCCTGGGGTTATTTTTTAGTTGAGAGATTTTTTTATTAGTAATTCAGTTTCATTACTCATTATTGGTGTGTTCGAGATTCTATTTCTTCTTGGTTCGATCTTGGGAAGTTGTACATTCCTAGATAAATGGAATTTATCCATTTCCTCTAGATTTTCCTGTTTTGTGCATAGAGGTGCTCATAGGTCTCTGATGATCTTTTGCATTTCTTTTGTATTAATTGTAATGATACCTTTCTCATTTCTGATTGTGCTTATTTCATTCTTCTCTCTTTTTTTCTTAGTTAACCTAGCTAGTGGTCTTTCAATTTTGTTTATCATTTCAAAGAACCAATTTTTCATTACATTGATCCTTGGTATTTTTTTTGTCCCAATTCCTTTTAGTTCTGCTCTGATCTCTGTTAGTTATTTTCTTCTGCTAGCTTAGGGTGTGGTTTGTTCTTGTTTTCCTAGTTCCTTGAGATGCAACATTAGGTTATTGATTTGAGATCCATCTTTTTAATATAGGCATTTAACACTATAAACTTCCCTGTTAGCACTACCTTTGATGTACTGCTTGAGGTTTCGGTATGTTGTGTCTCTACTTTCATTCATTTCAAAATTTTTTTATTTCTGCCTTTATTTTATCATTGATGCAACAATCATTCAGGAGCAAATTATTTAATTCCCATGTACTTAAGCAGTTTTGAGGGTTCCTCTTGGTGTTGATTTCTAGTTTTACTCCACTGTGGTCTGAGAAGGTACTTGATATGATTTCAAGTTTTTAAAAACTTTACTGAGCCTCACCTCGTGGTCTAGCATATGGCCAATTTTTGAGAATGTTCCATGTGCACATGAGAAGAATTATATTCTACAGTTGTAGAGTAGATTGCTCTGTAAATGTCTGTTAGGTCCATTTGGTCTACAGTCCAATTCAAGTCCAGAGTTTCTTTGTTGATTTTCTGCCTTGATAATTTGTCTAGTGCTATCGGTGGAGTACTAACGTCTCCCTGTATTAGTCTGTTGGTGTCTGATGTGGTGTGGCTGTGTCCACGCCCAAATCTCATCTTGAATTCCCACAGGTTGTGGGAGGGACCCGGTTGGAGGTAATTGAATCATGGGGTCAGGTCTTTCCTGTGCTGTTCTTGTGATAGTGAGTAAGTCTCACAAGATCTGATGGTGGTATAAGAAAGAGTTCCCCTGCACAAGCTCTCTTTTTGCCTGCTGCCATCCATGTAAGATGTGACTTGCTCCTTCTTGCCTTCTGCCATGATTGTGAGGCCTCCCCAGCCATGTGGAACTGTAAGTCCATTAAACCTCTTTCTTTAGTAAATTTCCCAGTCTCAGGTATGTCTTTATCAGCAGCATGAAATGGATTAATACAGTAAATTGGTACCAGTAGAGTGGGGTGCTGCTGAAAAGATACCCAAAAATGTGGAAGCAACTTTGGAACAGGGTAACAGGCAAAAGTTGGAACAGTTTGGAGGGCTCAGAAGAAGACAGGAAAATGGGAAAGTCTGGAACTTCCTAGAGACTTGTTGAATGGTTTTGCCCAAAATGTTGATAGTGATATGCACAATAAAGTCCAGGCTAAGGTGATCTCAGATAGAAATGAGGAACTTTTTGGGAACTGGAGCAAAGGTGACTCTTGTTATGTTTTAGCAAACTGGTGGCATTTTTGTGGAACTTTGAAATTGAGAGATATGATTTATGGTATCTAGCAGAAGAAACTTCTGAGCAGCAATGCGTTCAAGAGGTGACTTGGGTGCAGTTAAAGGCATTCAGTTTTATAGGGGAAGTGGAGCATAAGAGTTTGGAAAATTTGGCCGAGCGTGGTGGCTCAAGCCTGTAATCCCAGCACTTTGGGAGGCTGAGACAGGCGGATCACAAGGTCAGGAGATCGAGACCATCCTGGCTAACATGGTGAAACCCCGTCTCTACTAAAATACAAAAAATTAGCTGGGCGTGTTGGCGGGCGCCTGTAGTCCCAGCTACTTGGGAGGCTGAGGCAGGAGAATGGCTTGAACCTGGGAGGCGGAGCTTGCAGTGAGCTGAGATCTGGCCATTGCACTCCAGCCTGGGCGACACAGCGAGACTCCGTCTCAAAAAAAAAAAAAAAAAAAAAGAGTTTGGAAAATTTGCAACCTGACAATGCAATAGAAAAGAAAATCCCATTTTTTGAGGAGAAATTCAGGTCGGCTGTAGAAATTTGCATAAGTAATGAGCAGCCAAATGTTAATCCCCAAGACAATGGGGCAAATGTCTCCAGGTCAGGTCAGAGGTCTTCATAGCAGCCTCTCCCATCACAGGCCTTGAGGCCTAGGAGGGAAAAATGGTTTCATGGGCTGGGCCCAGGGTACCCATGCCATGTGCAGCCTAGAGACTTGGTGTTCTGCATCCCAGCTGCTCCAGCCGTGGCTGAAAGAGACCAATGTAGAGTTCGGGCCATGGCTTTAAAGGGTGCAAACCCCAAGCCTTGGCAACTTTCATGTGGTGTTGAGCCTGCAAGTGCACAGAAGTCAAGAATTAGCGTTTGAGAACCTCCATCCAGATTTCAGAGGATGTATGGAAACTCCTGGATGCCCAGGTGGAAGTTTGCTGCAGGGGCAAGACCCTCATAGAAAACCTCTGCTAGGGCAGTGCAGAAGGGAAATGTGGGGTCAGAGCCCCCATGCAGAGTCTCTACTGGGGCACCACCTAGTAGAGCTGTGAGAAGAGAGCCACCATCCTCCAGACCCAGAATGGTAGCTCCACTGACAGCTTGCATGTGCACCTAGAAAAGCCACAGACACTCAACACCAGCCCATGAAAGCAGCTGGGAGGGAGGCAGTACCCTGCAAAACCACAGGGGCAGAGCTGCCCAAGACCATGGGAACCCACCTCTCACAACAGCGTGACCTGGATGTGAGACATGGAGTCAAAGGAGATCATTTTAGAGGTTTAAGATTTGACTGCCCTTCTGGATTTCAGACTTGCATGGGGCCTGTAGTCCCTTTGTTTTAGCCAACTTCTCCCGTTTGGAATGGCTGTGTTTACCCAATGCCTGTACCCCTGTTGTATCTAGGAAGTAACTAACTTGCTTTTGATTTTACAGGATTATAGGCAGAAGGGACTTGCCTTGTCCCAAATGAGACCTTGGACTTTGGACTGTGGACTTTTCAGTAAATGCTGAAATAAGTTAAGACAGGGGGACTGTTGGGAAGGCATGACTGGTTTTGAAACGTGAGGACATGAGATTTGGGAGGGGCCAGGGGTGGAATGATGTGGTTTGGCTGTGTCCCTACCCAAATCTGATCTTGAATTCCCACAGGTTGTGGGAAGGGCCTGGTAGGAGGTAATTGAATCATGGGAACAGGTCTTTCCTGTGCTGTTCTCGTGATAGTAAGCCTCACGAGATCTGATGGTTGTATAAGAAGGAGTTTCCCTGCACAAGCTCTCTTTTTGCCTGCTGCCATCCATGTTAGAAGTGACTTGCTCCTCCTTGCTTTCTGCCATGATTGTGAGGCCTCCCCAGCCATGTGGAACTGTAAGTCCATTAAACCTCTTCCTTTTGTAAATTCCCAGTCTCAGGTATGTCTTTATCGGCAGTGGAAAATGGATTAATACAGTGGCTATCTCTTTGATCTAGTAGTATTTATGAATCTGGGTGCTCCAGTGTTGGGTGCATATATATTTAGAATTGTTATGTCTTCTTGTTGAATTGATCCCTTTATCATTATAAATGATCTTGTCTTTTTTTACTGTTGATTTAAACTCTGTTTTATCTGATATAAGTATAGCTACTCTACTTGCTTTTGGTTTTATTTGTGTGAAGTATCTTTTTCCACCCCTTAGAGTGTAAATGTCTTTAACAGTTAGGCAGATTTCTTATATGCAACATACAGGTGGATCCTGTTTTTCTTATCCATTGCAACATACAGTTGGATCTGTTTTTCTTATCCATTCCACCAGCCAATATCTTATTGATCCCCCTACTTCAGCCTCCTGAGTAGTGGAGACCACAGGTGCAAGCCACTATGCCCAACTAATTTTTTAATTTTTTTGTAGAGAAGAGGTCTCACTATGTTGCCCAGGCTAGTCTCAAATTCCTGGATTCAAGTGATCCTCCTACCTTAATGCTTGGAACTCAAGCATCCCAAAGTGCTGGGATTACAAGCATGAGCCACTGTGCACAACTGGGCCTATATCTTTTAAGTGGAGCATTTAGTCCATTTACATTTAAAGTTAGTATTGATATGTAAGATTTTGTTCCTGTCATAATTATTACCTAGTTGTTTTGCAGTCTTGTGTAATTGTTTTGTAAGACCTACATGTTTTATACTTTCCTGTGTTTTTATGGCAATGAGTATCACCCTTTTGTTTCCATGTTTAGAAATCCTTTGAGCATTTCTTGTAGGACGTGTCTAGTAGTGACAAATTCCCTTAGTGTTTCCTTGTCTGGTAAATACTTTATTTCTCCTTAATTTATGAATTTGTGTTTAGCAGGATACAAAATTCTTGGCATCTTTTTTTCTTTAAGAAGACTGAATATAGAACCCCAGTCTGTTCTGGCTTTTAAGGTTTTGGGTGAGAAGCCTGTTGTTAGTCTGATGGGATTCTCCTTTTAGGCAATTAGACAAAATATGTATATTTGAAGTTATATTTATATATTAATACTCCAATGAAGCTGGCTTCTAGCACTGTCATAAATGTTTTACCCAGTTTTATATTCCTTTGGTCAATTTTGAGTGGAATTCCATTACTAGAACTGAAGCCCTGTTCTCTGAGTCTTTAAACACCCTAAATCTATAAATTCAGAGACACCACTTTCTTATAGACTTTCTTCTGCACGCCTGACTATTACATGTTGGCCTCGATCCCTGAACTCCTTTTCCTAGATCCTTAACTAGCTACTGTCCTCAATTTCTATCCATGTCTCACTTCTGTTCTCATTTCCTGGACTATCAAACTCACAAGGATTTAGTTCCATTTGTTAAGTCCTCCCAAATCTGTATCTTCTGCTCTGACATTCATTCCTGAGTTTTTGACTCCTGCATTGAACTAAGTTAGCATGAACTGGATGTCCCACAGTACCACAAACTCAAGATATTGAAAATCAAAGCCAGTACTTTCTAATAGTTAAGAGCTCTCCAGAGCCAGATTGTCTGGGTTCAGATCTTGCCTCTGCCATTTACCAGCTATAAGATGTTAAGTAAGTTAATCTCTCTGTAACTCAGTATCATTTTATAAAATGAGGAGACAGTCATTCTTCAGTATCCATGGGTGATTGTTTCCAGGACCCCCAAGGATACAAAAATCCATGGATGCTAAAGTCTCTTACTGTTGGCCCTTTGTATCTGCAGGTTCCACATATGCAGATATGGAGGGTCAGGTATAATAACATTACCTACCTCATCCAGTTATGAGGATTGATTGTTGCATGCGAAGCTCTTAGAAGAGTGCTTGGCTAAAGTAAACATTATGTATGTGTTAGCAGTCATTTTTATTTCATCTCCTCCTTATATCCCCTGTCTCGTTTAATGGTACCATCATTAACCAATCACCTCTGCCAGAAACCTAGGAGTCATCCCTGCTGCCTCCTCTTCCTCACTTCCCTTTGTCCTGATGGAACACTTCTCAAATCTCTCCCTTCTCAAATCTCTCTCTTCTGGTCCAGCTTGGTTGACCAACTGTCCCTGTTTGCCTGGGACTAAAGGGGTTTCTTGGACTTGGGACTTTGAGTGCTAACACCAGGAAAGTCCCAGGCAAATCAAGCAAATTGGTAACCCCAAGTCTGACCTTCATCTATCTCCTTCTAGCTGGTCTCCCCGGCAATACTCTGATCCTCCTTAAGTCCACCTTCCTGCCCATGTTATTCCATACTTAAAACTCCTCCATCGTTTCCCATTCTCCAAGGGCAGAAAAACTCTTCAGTGTTGCGTAGCTTCACTCCTCTTCTCCATCTGCAGCTTTGGGCACTCCCTGGAGGCTCTTCCCACCACGTGTTTGGAAGTGTTCCTGAAGTCACATCTCTGTGCCTTTGCTCATGCTAGTTCCTGGACCTGAAACCTCATTCCTCCCTTCCACCTGCCAACCTTCTTTTTATAATTCCTACTCATCCTACAAGTTGAGACTCAGGTGTCGTCTCCCTCAGGAGGCCTTTCCTAATGCTTTTCCCCCTTCCTTCCACATCCTCTGCCCTCCTCCCCTCACCTAGGTGAGCTAAGTGCACCACCTCTGTGCTCCCATAGGACCCTGGGGACATAGCTATGGAAACATTTGTGACACTATAAATGGCACGATCTTTGTATGTCAATGGCCTGCAAACTCTCTAGGCTCAGGACCCTCATCTAGGTTGGTGTGGTGTCTGGCCTGCAGCGGAGCCTCACCAGATGTTTGTTGAGTCATCTAATCCACCTTCCACCTCATTCTAGATCTCAAGCCGGACCTGGAAGCTGTCCCTGAGGCAGCCTATCCACTGTAGGAGAGCTCTGATTGTCTGAGAGGTCTGCCTTGAGCTGAAATCTCTCTTATTATAGGGCAGTCCAATATTTTAGTTTTAGGCTCCCAAGTGGACCTATTTACCCCTCTGTTGCATTTCCTCTTTCAAAGTCAGTTCCTTAAAGTGGTTTCTGTTTTTAGTGACCTCTTTAGACAACCTGGCTGGGGGTTTTTGAAAGTCTAAACTTATCACTTCAGCAAGTTCCGTTTTATCCCTACAGGGACTTGCTAGGGGAAAATTCCAGCAGCTGTGCTTCCCTCCCAGAACCAGGCAGGTCCACGTATGTGTGTTGTCCAAATGGATTGGATGATAACCACTGAGCAGGAAGGGGAAGCTCATGGTGAGCTGGAGTGAGAAGGCAGAGACTGTTTGAAGAACAGTATGGGGCAAGGGTATTGTGGCTGGCTCAGTAAGTTTAAGGGTCAGATATGACCTTAGCTGGATTGGAAGTTTGAAATAGAAAAGAAGGCAAATAAAGCAGAAACAGAAGAATTGGGCCTTTGGGGTGTGGAAAACAGGAAGCTGCCAATAGAGAACAAGAGACAATTAGCGGCACTTTGCCCATTCCTTAGTCTTACGGAGAGTGGGATCCTTTGCAAATTCTGCATCTGGACCTTTCCACTTGCTCCCATGGCTTCATCTATAGACTAAAATCTAAGACTCTTGTGGTCCTTGTGGGCCAAAGCCAAGGAGGTAGAGTGTGTCTAGGTGTGCAGACCACAAAGGGAAATGAAAGGCATCTGCCTACACCGCAGGCAGAGTGGGAAGAGGCTCAGAGACTGTGTGTGATTACCTAGAAGTCGGGGCCAGGTCCATGGGCAGGTCATGGAGGCCCAGATCCTTCCAGAGACGCCTAGAGCAGCCTGATGCTAAAGAAAGAACACCAAGTTGAGAGTCAGAGAGCTGGCCCCGTAGCTACCACTGTGCAGGCTTCAGTGGGTCACATTCGATCCCCAGTCTCCTAACCTATGGAAACCGTGCATCTCTCTCACCAGGTGCAATCAGTTCAGGTGCAATTCCATTCACTATGGCAAACAGAATGCACCTGGCTTTCCCCCGACCCCAGCTCATGCAGCACTTCAGCCCCCTGCAGTCTCTCCAGGTATTTTTGGAAGGTCACGAGTGACATTCCAGTATCAACGGTCATTCCTTTAGCTGTCCAATCAGTGCCCACTAGGTTCCACTGCCTGCCCCCCTGACCACAACCATGGCTGACAGCTCCAGAGCACAGAGCACTAAAGGTGCCGCAGGCTCTTTTTTTTTCTGAGAGAGTCTCATTCTGTTGCCCAGGATGGAGTGCAGTGGCGCAATCTCGGCTCACTGCAACCTCCACCTCCCAGGTTCAAGCGATTCTCCTGCCTCAGCCTCTCAGGTAGCTGGGATTGCAGGCATGCGCCACCACGCCTGGCTAATTTTTTTGTATTTTTGGTAGAGATGGGGTTTCACCATGTTGGCCAGGCTGATCTCGAACTCCTGACCTCAGGTGATCTGCCCACCTTGGCCTCCCAAAGTGCTAGGATTACAGGCGTGAGCCACTGCACCCAGCCAAGGTGCCACAGGTTCGGTTGGCACCAGGGGAGAAGCCCCTCTCCCCTGAGTGTTACCCTCTGTCATGGAGTCGCTCCATCTTACAGAGGTTTTGTTAAATCTGTCTTTACTCACAGCTCACCCATTCAGATGCACAGGAGTCTATGCATAGTGGGGTGATAGGTGGGGGCTTGGCCTAGGGCACAAACCAAGAAGAGAAAGAACCCACAGTAAGTTCCCCTTCCCCTCTGACACCTGGGACTTCACTGCTGAGTCCATTAGTCATGCTTGGCTCCTTCTTGGAAAATTGTAATTAATAAGAGTTCTTAACAGTGTCTTGGGCTCTATTCCAAGCACTTAATTATATACTGTCTCATTTAATTTTCACAACAATCCTAAAAGGTAGCACAGAGAGATTAAGAAACATGCTTAAAGTCACACAGCTAGTAAGTGGCAGAGCCGATATTAGAGTCTGGGCAGCCTGGCTTAGAGACTATGCTCCTACCCTCCTCCCAGGGTATCCCGCACGGCCTGTCCACAGACTTCTGGCTGGCCTACTCCCGTCCCCTAAAAGTTCAGCTGAAATGCCTGGGCATGTGTGAGCCCCCAGTTTAGGCTGCTGCTCGTGCCTCTGCTAGGTGACATTGAACAACTCAGTGGTTGTTCTCAGCCCTGCCTACATTCAGGAGCTTTGTAAACAATGCCGGTGCCTGGGCTCAACTCCATGCCACTTGAGTCAGAACCTCCAATATTATATTTTTGAAAATTGATTCTTATGGGCAGCCATAAGGCATCACTTGAAAGAGATGGTCTCTGAGGCCTCTGGCAACTCCAGGGTTCTGTGGTTGTAAATTACCCAAAGCTGCTGTCTGTGTGTGGAATGAGCCACAACCTCTGAATGCTCCACCTGCAACCCACAATCCTCATAGTTCTCCGCCCAATAGGAGGCGACCTCTCTGGAGCTACTCCCTCAGATTAGGAGTTGTAAGGATGCCTGGGGGTGCTTTCCTTTGGCCTGGTCTGAGGCTTGGGGTCTTTGGCTGCTTTCTAGACCCTCTGTGTCTGTGGCAGGTAAATAATGTTGTATGTGATTTAATGCTGAGAACCAGGGTCAAGGCTTTTAAAATCACTGAAATACCCCCAAATTCCATATACATTCACACGCCTGTTATAGAGGAGATGCTCGGAAAATGTTGAAGAAATCAGCACTCAATTTCCGGTAACTTGGCAGCCTGGCAAGCACTCTCCACAGCATTCCCGTTTGTGTTCAGAATCAAGGACAACAGGTTGGGAGAAGAATTGGAAAAACGATGTGAGCTCCAAGGGCAAGGGCAGCCTCGAAGCCGTTTGTGCAGGGTTGTCACTCCTCCGTCACTTGCAGGAGGAGAGTTGGGGACCCCATGTGCTGGACTGAAGAAATACACCAGATTCCAGGGTAGGAGATGTTGGCAGGGCCACCTGTTGAGCAAAGGTAACACTCACATGTGCAATCTCTCTGTTGCAGACAGTGACCAACACCTTCAGGACGAACAATATCCAGATCCAGAGCCAGGACCAGAGGCTGCTGACATTGTCACTGGACAAGGACGATCAACGCACTTTCAGGGACGTGGTCAGGTGAGGCTGGGCCTGCCACCCCTAGAGGTCCAGGGCCCATGGGACAAACCGAAGCAGGAGCCAGGTCCTGCCGTCTCCTGCCTCTAGCTCAAGGCACCTCATCGGAGGTAGATCCTGTGGCCAGGCAGGTGTCCTTGGTGAGGATGGACTGAGGCCACTGCCCTATGCCTTGAATCCAGGAAGTTGAGGCAAATGAATGGCAGACCCAGGGCAGCAGCTGCTACTGCATTGTCCCCAGATGCCTCTGCATACACTCAGCCTGCAGCCTCCTGATCCAGCCGCCTCTGCAGGCATGGGCCCCTCCCACACAGGCTCACCTTCAGTGGCATCTGTGTCCCAGTTAGCCGACCCTTACTGGCTTCCCCTTGGGAGGTGTGTTCGGGTAAGGGAGGCATACGCAGAGTTACTTGCTCCAAGTGTCTCCTCCTCTCCTGGTGAGCCCCAGGCCCAGGTTGTTCTTTCTCATCCTGACTCTTCCTCTTTCTTCTGTGTGGCCACCTCCTCAATGCCCTACAATGACAGCTCTGCCTTTCAAATGCCCTAGGCAGATCTGATCCCTGAGACGGGTCACCTGAGCTGGTCTCTCTCCACCCACAGATTTGAGGTTGCTCCCTGCCCAGAACCATGTTCCGAGGCCCAGAAGTCCAAGGCGCCGTGGCTCAATTTGCATGGGCAACAGGAGATGGACGCGACCAAAGCCACACCCAAGCCCCTTCTGATGCCCATCAACACATTCTCTGGCATTGTCCAGTGAGCCTGCAGGGACAGCAGGCCCGGGAGGAAGGATACACTACCCCACCAACCCCAAGCACTCACACCAACAGCCAGAGCAAGGCCCAGCTCCACACGGCAGCTTTGGCCTTGACCAGGAGCCAGCGAGTGCCTGGGAGCACAGGGAGCCTGCCGTGGGGGCTGTGACGAGGAAGGGCCCGCACGGAGGTCTACGGATGGCCCGGGCAATGCCGCAGCTGCTTGAGAACACGCACACCAAGCCCAGCTTCTCACACAAATGTCTACGCCTTCATTTAACTTCAATTCCTACTTCTCCCGCTGTCCTCTCCCACCCAAGCTCCCCACCCAGCCCATAAAACCAGGGTTACAGCTGCTGTCTCGGCCAGAGCCCTGTGGCCTAGGGGAAAACGGGAAAATGGGAAGCAGGGAACAGCAGTGGCACCACCTCCCTCCCAAGTCTCTTCCCTTCCCACTCTCAGGCCACTGCCCACCTCACCCAGTCCACGCAGGTGTCTCTATCAGGTGGGAGAAAAACGTCAGATTCAATAAATGTACACTGAAGTCTTTCTGCTTTCATCTCACACCTGGCAATATTCATATGTTAATAGGAATCATCAAGGCAATCCTTTATATAACCTGTTGAGTCCACTGGAGCCAGGTCAGAGTTCTGTGAGGTATAAACTGGTGTGTTCTGTCTCCTGCCCCTTACTTGCCCTGTCAGTGCTCTGGAGTGCAGTGGCACAATCACAGCCTCGACCTCTCGGGCCCAAGCGATCCTCCCACCTCAGCCTCTCAAGTAACTGGGACCACAGGCGCATGCCACCATGCCCTACTACGTTTGGGATTTTTTTGTTTTGGGGCTTTTTTTTTTTTTTTTTTGAGAGTCTTGTTCTGTCACCCAAGCTGGAGTACAATGGCATGATCTTGGCTCACTGCAACCTCCACCTCCCGGGCTTAAGCGATTCTCTGTGCCTCAGCCTCCCAAGTAGCTAGGATTACAGGCGTGCACCACCACGCCCTGCTAATTTTTGTATTTTTAGTAGAGACGGGGTTTCACCATGTTGGCCAGGTTGGTCTCGAACTCCTGACCTCAGGTGATCTGCCCGCCTCGGCCACCCAAAGTGCGGGGATTACAGGCGTGAGCCACCGCACTGGCTAAGCCAGAGATTAAAGACATCACAATTCTTGGCTTTTATATTCAAAAACTTACATCCAGGTGCAAAATAGAAAGATCAATGAGACATCTTCAGTTTCTCCATCCCCAGAAATAGGTATGGTGTGGGGGGGGAAATAACAGAGAAAACAAAAATGCCTGGCCTTGAGTCCTGTCACCTGGACGGAGTGCCAGGGGATGACGGCGGGCATGCGGGTAAGGTGAGGATGGTAGAAGATTCCCTTTTAAGTTTGGAAATCCAAGAATAGAGAAGAGGGCACTTTGCTTTGGGCCAAATTGCCCCAGGAGTGGAAGCAAGTCTCAATGGCAGGACACCGTCTCAATGCCAGGGGGAGTATAAGATGGACCACCTGGCGTGCAGAGCCAGAGGGGTCCAAGGTCAGTCTTAGAGAGAGTCCCTGTGCCTGTATAGGACATGGGAAGCAGGCAGAGATTTTCTCAGGTAGCTGAAAGCAGGCAAGCTCAGAGGGAAAAGGGTGCAGCTGCAGGCAGCAGTGTGGAGCACAGCACCTGAAGGCCAGGTGCAGAATTGTGGGTACCTCCACAGACTCCAGCATGGTGCAGTGAGAGAGGGAGCCTGGGGGATGCCATTCACGCCATTCTCACTGCCCCCACCCTGACTGATGGTTTTACTTGCCTGAAGCAATCCAAGTGTTTAGCCCAAGTTCCTGGGGTAACATGGGCAGCCAGAGGCTGGGCGGGGCCCATGGTCTAGCTCAGGGTGCACCCTGCAGGCGTCAGGACATGCCCCTCGCACACCTGCACATGTCCAGGCACCCTGGAGTCTGACACCTGCCTCCCAGTGGAGATGAACCCAGGACAGGTCAGGACTGAGAAGTGGATGGATGCGCTATCTTCCACTGAGGCTGCCCACAGCAGAACCCAGGGAGGGGCGGAAGTAGGGCAATCAGTGTGACTGAGGTGGTTTTAAACCTGAAATGACTGTAGTAGCACTGAATTGGAGTGAGTTTACCTGGAGGAGGCTAGATTTTATTTTTTCCTGCCGTTGGCTTGATGTAAACGGATTCATACCAATTTGATCACTGAGTCATTAGGTTTTCAGTAGATGTCTGCAGAGTTTACCAGTTATTTAGGTTAAGTGAGGCCTCTGGGCCTCCCTCCAACATACTCTCCACCAGCTGATAATGAAGGCAAGTCACAGGTCGAATTCCGTTACACATAGACATGTGTTGGCAAGTAGTTCCGCTCCCCCCCCCAGCCAAATTAGGTGCTCTGAGCAAACCCTGTGTGAAAAGTTTACTGAATCAGGGGCTGCACACTGGACCATTTTGGAGCAAAGCCTACAGCATCCTTCCAAAGGGTTTGGACTAGTGACATCTCTAGATTATTATACCCTGTTCCAGCAAGAGAGGAAGTGCCTTCAAAAAATTATACCCAATCCAGGTGACTTGGACACCACCAGTTTCACCAGTGAAAAGCTAGTTCTAATATCTATCATGTTCACTAGGGAAGACACTTCCGTTGATTTAAGATTGTTGAAGTGCTTGTATTAGCTGTCTCTGTCTTTTTGATGAAATGCTAGCTAACCACCTCAGGTGTGTGTACTCTTAAACAGGGCACCTGAGTACCCTTAGGTGTAGGTTAAAACCGTGCAGCACATACACACGGCTCTGGGGACTGCCATGTGCTGGCGGACCGGCTGCAAGGAGTTCCCCTGGATGACTGCCATCAGCTGTCAGCTCTCCTTAGGGATTGTCCCAGCTGGAGACAACCGTGTCACCCGAGGTCACGCCACTTCCGAGGGCAGTGCACGTCCAATGAAACAATTGTAGGCCCCTGGGACAAAAGTACCTGCCTCCCTGGAGCTTGGATTCTGGTGGAGACAGACAATAAACAAGATCAACACATGAAATATAAGCCCGTAGTGCCTTGGACAGTGATAACGTTCTAGAGAGAACGATCAAGTAGGGCAGGGGAGTGGGAGTCTTGGGGGTGGGGTGTGGACAGGGGTATGGGATTTGCGATGTCAGAGTGGACCCGGTTGATCTCTGTGGTTGGTCACTGATCAGGGTGCATTCGAATAAAGACCTGAGGAAGATGAGGGAGAGAGCCTGGTGGATACCATTCATTCCATTCTGGCTCCCCGCACGCCGACTCTGACGGTTTTACTTGCCCGAAGCAGTCCAGGCGGTTACTCAGGCTCCTGGGCTACCCTGGCAGCCAAAGGCCGGGCGGGGCCCGCGGCCTAACTCGGAGCACACCCTGCAGGCTCCCGGACGCGCACCTCGCGCACCTC
>NW_012118154.1:4963010-4993448 GCF_000951035.1 Colobus angolensis palliatus | reverse complement strand
GCCCCCGAGCCTCCCTCCCGGGGGACATGGGGCCGCGCCCTCCCTGCGCCCAGCTCTGCCCTGCGTCGGCCCAGGCCTGACAGAGCCCGGCAGCCATGAGCGCCAACCCCCGGTGGGACATCAGCAGGGCGCTGGGGGTGGCCAAGCTCTTCCACCTGGTGTGCGGGGTCCGGGAAGCCTGCGTGACCCCGTTCCTGACTCTCTACCTGAGGCAGCTGGGCTTGGCCGCGCCCTGGGTGGGCATCCTAATGGGAACCAAGCACTTAATCGCTGCCTTCTGGGCTCCGGTCTGTGCCTTCCTGGCCAAAAGCTACCGGAAACGGAGAGTGCTTCTGATCGGCTCCCTGCTCAGCTCGGTGGGGGCCAGCCTGCTGATGGTCCTGATCCCAGGGGCGCACAAAAATCGGATGCACCTCCCTTGTAATGGAAGCAGCGGCGTGACCAGCACAGACGCACCCCCGGGGGTCACACTACTTGTGAACATCACCTCGGCCCAAGAGCCTGCCTCCAGGCACCCAGCCAACAGGACTGCAGAGGTGGAAATGCCTGGCTTCAGAAACCCACCTGGTGAAAGTGACCGAGAAACTTTCCGTGATCCACACGACTACGTAGCGCCCTCCGTTGAAGGAGCTAGGACCACATCCCAAGTTCTCCTCCATCCTGTCACTTCGGGGCTGAAAGGTCATCCCTGGGAAGTTACTTTTGAGGTGGTCAAGACAGCCCTCCCCTTGCTTCCTGCGGGGAAAGGGCCCGGAAATCCAGCCAATTTGTCAAGGACCAGGGGGAAAGTCTGGACTTTTGACCTGTCCTTGGATGGGTTGCGGTGGACTTTCATCCTCTCCTTAGGATCCATGGCGTTCTGGGAGCTGCTGGCAGCGCCTCTGGAGCAGGTGGCTGATGACAGCCTTTATGAGTATCTGGATTTTGTGGATGCCATTGACCGATACAGAAGCCTGGGGGTCTGGAGGTTGCTGGGCATGTTGGCAGGTGTGTGTGGCATCGCAGCCTTGGTGCGGCAGCTGGACTGCTTCCTGATGAACAGCGGCCCCCGGGGTGTGGTTCACTTCTATGGGTACTCGGTGGTCAGCACCCTGGCCTTACTGGTGAGCATTGCCTTTCCCATTCCCAGCTGTCAGCAGTGGGAGCCCAGCTACAAAAGCGTCAAAGCACTGTCTATTGTCAGGGGCGACCCCCGCCTCATTCTCCTCGCCTTCACCGTTGTTTTGACAGGAGCCATCGTCAGTACTGTCCAGAACTTTCTGTTCTGGCACATGATGGACCATGGGAGTGGCGAGCTGGTCATGGGTTTCTCGGTCGCTCTCAGCTTGCTGGGGGAAATTCTGCTTCATCTGTTCAAAACTACATTGCTTAGGAAACTGTCCAGGACGGGCCTGGTGGGGCTGGGGCTGTGCTGCCTCGCTGGGCAGCTGCTCTACTACTCTTTCCTCTGGAGCTGGTGGTCTGTCCTCCCCGTTCAGATCTTGAGTGCCATTAGCAACGGGGCTCTGTGGTGGGCTGTGGCGGCCTCAGTGGAGGACCTGGCCACTCCCCGCATGGAGAGGGCTCTGAGTGCCTTGTTCCGAGGCCACTTTTACGGGAGTGGCTGTAGCCTGGGCAGCTTTGTGGGGGGCTTCGTGGTGATGCGCTTCAGCCTGGCTGTGCTCTACCAGGCCTGCTGTGTGACCCTGTTGCTCTGGTTGGCCTTGCTCCTGTCCATACAGCAGAGGCTGCCTCAAGAGCGGAAAATCAAGTACTCGAAGCTGCTGTCCATGGAGGTGAGTGACACCAGTGACTCTGAGCAGGGGACAGAACGCGACTGGCTTGTGAAGGCCATGAGGGAGGAACACTCAGACTGAAAGGGCTGAGAAATCCAGAGTGTGCTGATCTAGGAAGGAATGAATGGACTGAACAAAACTCAGCCCGCTGAGGACAGAAACCTGCCCTGGACTGCAGGGAACCGGGGATGAGAGGGTGGGTCTATGCTGAAGGCCCAACAGGATCATCTCATTGCATGATTTTCTTTACTTTTGAAGTAAAAGGAGATTTAACTTTTTGCCGTTCGATCTTTTTTAAATAATGGAGGAAGAATATATTTGCTTTTTTAGAAGTTCCCTGTGTAGTCACTATATGTTGATGTATAAGGTTTGCGAAAGTCCTGACTCGGGTGCTGTTGAATTCAGCAATGGCTGAAGCGATCAAATCAAACTGTCACTGCCAGGAAGACCATGGGGACCTTCAGGATTCAGTTGGCAGAGAGGGCAGCTGACTTGGATGAATCATGGCATTCCCAGGGGTCATAAAGGCATTAGCCTGCTTCTATAAAAGCCATGCTGTGGGCAGGTAAGAATGGTAATGAAGGGCTGGGCGTGGTGGCTCTTGCCTGTAATCCCAGCACTTTGGGAGGCCAAGGCGGGCAGATCATGAGGTCAAGAGATGGAGACCCTGGCCAACATGGTGAAACCCTGTCTCTACTAAAGACACAAAAATTAGCTGGGCATGGTGGAATGTGCCTGTAGTGCCAGCTACTCGGGAGGTTGAGGCAGGAGAATCACTTGAACCCTGAAAGTGGAGGTTGCAGTGAGCTGAGATCACGCCACTGCACTCCAGCC
This sequence comes from Colobus angolensis palliatus, assembly GCF_000951035.1. Lineage (NCBI taxonomy): Eukaryota > Metazoa > Chordata > Mammalia > Primates > Cercopithecidae > Colobus > Colobus angolensis. The sequence continues at coordinate 4,990,839 of NW_012118154.1, read as the reverse complement.
TGGCGACAGAGCGAGACTCCATCTAAAAAAAAAAAAAAAAGAAGGGTAAAAAAACAAACTTCTTTCTGTTCCCATGGATCTACAAGTGCCCACACTCACACCCAAGTGCTTCCAATGGGAGAAAATAATGGGAAATATATGTGTGTTGGGAGGAAGTGGGAGGTTAATAGGTTTCATTCTTGCCTTCTCACAAATGTGTGTCCCACTTAGAATCATCATCTATATTTACATCAGAGCGAGGGAAATTTCATGTCTTTTGAACTCACATTTTGCATGCCCTGCCTCACAAAGCACATGGAGATTTTAACATCTGTTTTATTGGGGTGCAGACGTCTCCATAGGTCAAGGTGCTATAGGTCCTCCACACTGTACCTGTGCCCAGGCACTTGGTGGGGTTTTGGGAGTGACATACTAGTGCTTCTGCCTTCTCAAACTCCCCCAGGGGAAAGGCCTGGAATAAAGGGCCCTTTATTCCAGAGGCCAGCCCCCAGGGCCCAATTCTTCTACCTTATCGTTAGTTAAATATAGGATATTGAATTTAGAAGAAGCCTCACTGCACAATTGCAGAAAATGTCTCACAGCTGGAGAGGCGGAAGCAGATATATGAATGTCCACTGGGTCAGACACGGCTCTAGCATCTTTATTTGTTGTTGGTTTTGTTTGTTTGTTTTTTGCTTTGCTTTGAGATGGGGTCTCGCTCTGTCACCAGGCTGGAGAGCAATGGCGCAATCTCGGCTCACTACAATCTCCAACTCCCTGGTTCAGGTGATCTCCTGCCTCATCCTCCCAAGTAACTGGGATTACAGGCATGTGCCACCACGCCCAGCTATGTGTTTATTTTTATTTTATTTTTTTTGTATTTTTGTATTTTTAGTAAAGATGAGGTTTCACCATGTCACCATGTTGACCAGGATGATCTTGATTTCCTGACCTCGTGATCCGCCCGCCTCAGCCTCCCAAAGTGCTGGGATTCCAGGCGTGAGCCACTGCACCCGGCCCTTTATTTGTTTTTTATTTTGCCCTAAGAAGCTTTAAGGTCCCGGCCCTTTATTTGTTTTTTATTTTGCCCTAAGAAGCTTTAAGGTACAAATAATCAACAAAAAAATTACCTCCACCCTAAACAATTAGAGATTTCTCATATATATATATATACATATATATATATGACTCCTCAGCCTGAGGCTACCTTCCCAGATTTGTACCCTCATAGGAACAAGATTGGCTGCTGCTCTTCCAGCCCTTTCAACCGTGTTCCAGGCAGGAAGAAAAGGGAAAGACAATAGGGCAAAGGGAGAAACAGGAACAAGTGTCTGTATCAAGAAAATAGGCTGCGCAGTGGGTGGCTCATGCCTATAATCCCAGCACTTTGGGAGGCCGAGGCAGGAGGATTGCTTGAGCCCAGGAGTTGGAGACCAGCCTGGGAAACATGGTGAGACCTTGTCTCTACAAAAAAAAAAAAAAAAATTACATTAGCTAGACATGGTGGCGTGCACCTGTAGTCCCAGCTACTCAGGAGGCTGAAGTAGGAAGATCACTTGAGCCCAGGAGTTTAAGGCTGCAGTGAGTCATGTTTGCACCAGTGCACTCCAGCCTGGGTTACAGAGCAAGACCCTATCTCCTCCCGCCAAAAAAAAAAAAAAAAAAGGAAAGATAAGGCCCCCCCAGAAACTCCTCAGCTGAGTGGCCACTCTAGCTGCAAGGAAGTCTGGGAGGAAGTATTTTCAGCTAGGCACAGTTACACACCAAGCAAAATCAGGGTTGCATTAGGAAGAGGGGGCTGGATATAGAACTGGCAACTAGCAACGTCTACAGCGGCCTCCAGGATGGAACTCACAGCCAGGTCCAGCTTACTGCAAAGTCTGTATTCCTTTCACCCCAGTAAGCCAGCTTCCCCCACAGAAATGACTTTAGCAACATGACCCCAACAGATACTCTATGAATAAATCAGATTTGTTATCTGCATTTTACAAATGAGAACATGGAGTCTCAGAAGTCACACACTGGGTCACTGGCAGAAACATCATCAGAATCCTGGATCTCCTTACTCCAAATCTGGGGCATTGTCTTCTGTGCCAGTAGTTCCCCAGCCTGGCTGTCCATCTGAGTATGAGGAGCATATCCTAAAAGCCAGGTTCCTGGGTTCCATCAGCATCTCACAGGTGGGGGTCAGTGATCTGCATTTTTGGAGCACTCTCCAAGTGATTCTGATGTGGTCAGCCAAGCACTGTCTACTCGGTTACCCTTTCCAGCTCTGTCTGTCTCAACACTTCTTTGCCAAATGTTTCTATTTGCAGTGAAGCAAATAACAACTATTGAGTGGTCACTCTAGGCCAGGCACTGTTCTAAACAAGGCACATAGTGTACACATACTAGCTCATCAAGCGATCACAGGATGTAGTCACTATTAGCCTCTCCCGTTTCAGATGGCAGAACCGAAGGTTCAGTGACCTGCCTGAGGTCACGCAGCTAGTAAGTGGCAGAGTTGATATTCAGATCCAGCCTGGTGGCTCCTGGGCCTGAGATTTTAATCACCGTGCTCTATGGCGGAGAAATCGAGGTGAAAGCCGGGGCTGGGAGTGGAATTAAATGTTAAGATCTAAGGTAGCTATCACTTGAAATTGACTGGATAGTAGATAATAGTTACTATTTAGACAGAACATACAGTAATACCAAAAGGCAAACACGTGTAAGTCCTCTTAAACAAAAGGATGAGGAACAGGAACTGGCATAAGAAAACAGTTAAGTAAGTAAGTGTGATTTAGCCTGAAGAAGAGGAAGAAGGTGGAGAAAAAGAAGCAAATGAGTTGGGGGGGAGGGGCTGTAGAGGAGGAGACTGAAGACAGAGGGAGGTGACAACTGACGGATCTAAAAGATTTTATGGGAAGGATGGGAGGCCGAGGCTATTTAGTTAGGGCTATTTAGTTAATGTTTGACTTCATGTTTTCTTTAATGAATGAAGCCCCTTTTTCCAAAGGGAAAAAAAAACGTCGTGCTACTTGCCATGGGGAATTCAAGGATGAATGAAATGCACAGTCCATACCCTCAAGAAGCTAACAGTCTAACTAGAAGATTTACTTACACACACACACAAACACACACACAAACACACAAACACACACACGGAAGCACAGGACAGTGTGGGAGATGCCACAGAAAAAGTATTACTAGAGTTTAAGAAAGAGATCATTTCTGACTCAAGAACTCAAATAAGGTTTTGTGGAGATTATATTTAAGTCTAAGTCTTCAAGGATAGCTAAATTTTATTTATTTATTTATTTGTTTGTTTATTTTTTGAGACGGAGTCTCGCTCTGTCGCCCAGGCTGGAGTGCAGTGGCGCGATCTCGGTTCACTGCAACCTCCACCTCCTGGGTTCATGTCATTCTCCTGCCTCAGCCTCCTGAGTAGCTGGGACTACGGGCGCCTGCCACCACACCCAGGTAATTTTCTGTATTTTTAGTAGAGATGGGGTTTCACTGTGTTAGCTAGGATGGTCTTGATCTCCTGACATCGTGATCCACCTGCCTCGGCCTCCCAAAGTGCTGGGATTACAGGAGTGAACACCCCGCCTAGGACAGGTAAACTTTTAACAGGTAAAGTGAGGGTGGTAACCTGTAAACTGTTAACAGGTAAAGTGAGGGTGGTAACCTAGGAGAGGGCATTCTATGACTATATAAACAAAGCTGCAGAGGTGAAAAAAAGCATGAAGAATACTTGGAGAGTAGCAAGAAATACAGTTTGGCTAAAGCGAAGGATTTGTGTAGGATGGTGCTTAAATGCAAGGCTGGAAAGAGAGACGGGACCAGGTCAGGGAAGGCCTTGATCCAGTAGACTTTGGATAAGACATGGAGGGCTCTGGTAAGGGTCGTAAGAGGCCACACTGAGCTTTTTTTTTTTTTTAAGTAGCTTTATTGAGTTATCAACATATAAAAAACTGCACACAATCAAACACTTGTGACATGCCTCCTGCCCCTTTATAATCCCTCCTCCCTAGCCTGCTCCACTTTGGACCTGGGCAACCACTGATCTACTTTCTGTCACCATGTGTTAATTTGCATTTTTAAAGACTATAGTATGTCCCCTTTTATTCTGACTTTTTTCACTCAGCATAATTGCAATGACTTCTGACACCAATGACCAGGAGCTAGACTCAAGATTAAGGGCTCAAGACTGCCCTCACTTCAGATGCAGTCACAAGTTTGAGGGCTTCCCACTCCCCTCTCAGGTTTGATAATTCACTAGAAAACCCCACAAGACCCAGGAAAGAATGACACTTACTATTACAGTTTTATTATAGCCAAAGGTTACACATCAGAACCAGCCAAAAGAAGAGATGCACAGGGCAAGGACTGGGAGGATCCCAAACATGAAGCTTCTGTGTCTTCTCCTTGTGGAGTCAGGACAAAGGACCCTTCCAGCACACTGATGTGAGACAAGACAGAGTGTAGCCAAGCAGTCTGATTCACCCAAACTTCGATAGCCATTGTTTTTATTAGGGGTTTCATCACATAGGCGTGACTCATTGGATCACTGGCCTGTAACTCAATCTTCAGCCCTTCTCCTCTCCCCAGAAGTCAGGCCTATATCAAAAGCTCAAAACCCCAACCTTCTAAATCCATGGTTGGTTTTTCTGGTATGGCCAACCCCCATCCTGAGTCATTCCATTAGCATAAATTATGTAAGGTCCCATCATGAGTCACCTGATTAGCATAAACTCAAGTGTGGTTGATGGGCCAACCACCAATAACAAAGACACTCTTTGACTTGGAAAATTCCAAGGATTTAGAGCCCATCTCCCAGGAAGTGGGGACAAAGGCCAAATTCTTTATTACACAGGATAATTAATTTGAAAATCAGCAATGATCTTAAGTGTATTAATAGCTTCTTCCTTTTTATTACTGAGTAGTATTCCATTGCATGGATATACCACGATTTATCCATTCATTTGTATTGTATTATATTACAATACATTTCAATTCCAAAGATGTTATTGGTTTCAGTTTTTGATGATTACAAATAAAACTTTTTATGAATATTCATGTCTAAGTTTTTGTGTGAACACACACTTTCATTTCTCTTGGGTAAATACCAAATCAAATGGTAGACATATGTTTAACTTTTAAAGAACTGCTAATAGTTTCCCAAAGTGGTTGTGCCATTTTACATTCCCACCAGCAGGGCATGAGAGTTCCAGCTTCTCTACAACCTCACCGACACTCTGTAAAATTGATCTCTTTAATTTTAGCCATTCTAACAGGCATGTAGTAGTAGAGTTGTGTCTTGGTATCCTTGGGGAATTGGTTCCAAGACCCCTCCCCCAACAGATACCAAAATCCAAGGATGCTCAAGTGCCTTGTATATAATGGCATACTATTTGCATATAACTTCTGCATATCATTCCATACACTTCATTTCTAGATTATTTATAATAACTAATATAATGTAAATGCTATGTAAATAGTTGTTATTCCCTACTTTTGCATTTGTATTCTCTTTGTTGTTGTTGTTTGGATTACTTTTGATCCATGGTTGGTTGAATCAGCAGGTACAGAGCACACAGATGCAAAGGGCAGACTGTATCTCATTGTGATTTTAATTCACATGTCCCTCATAACTAATGATGCTGAGCATCCTTTCTCTGTGCTGTGCTTTTGAAAATTAATCCGCAGCATAGAAGTACGCAAGAATAAAAACAAGCTCAGGTGACTACCTATCAGAATAGTAAATGCTTCAGAGCAGTGGTCTTTGTTTCTAGAATACTTTAATGGGGGGCGGGGGGTGGAACCAGAATAAAACGAAAAGTCTTGATAACTTCGTGTCTTGGATAATTTAACATACTCACAAGCCTAAAGATACTGAATCAAGCCAGATGATCTCTAGAGGTCCCTTTAAGAATTCTTTTTTTTTTACATTTTTTATTAGCAATGCTTTTGGAGAAAGACGCTTTGAGAATTCTAATGTGTGCATGGGGATATGGCCTTTGTAGGAAAACGCTGAGACCATTGACTACTTTCAAAGTTTGTAAAAATGTGGAAGTACAAAAAATTAGCTGGGCGTGGTGGCAGGCACCTGTAGTCCCAGCTACTCGGGAGGCTGAGGCAGGAGAATGGCGTAAACCTGGGAGGCGGAGCTTGCAGTGAGCCAAGATCGTACCACTGCACTCCAGCCTGGGCGACAGAGCGAGAATCCGTCTCAAAAAAAAAAAAATCTTCCCAATGGCCCAAATTAGGAAACCTCCTTTCTAATTTCGTCTTCGCTTTACTCCACGACCTGTGATTTTGCTATCACGAGCTTCCCAAATTCTCTTCACTTTGCTGCTTCTCCTTGTTCAGCCCTGCAGGCTTCTGTCTTTGTGCCGGCGGCACCCCGGGGTGAGGTGTTGCAGAGTCAGAGGCTGTGACAGAAGGAAGTGGGTTCAGAGTGAAGGCCCTGGGCTCAATTCTTCAGGTCGCCCTCCCTTCATAAGTATGTACTGAGCAAGGCTGTGATCCTTCAGGATGCTGGGTGAGTCTTAGGAATGCGTCTACCACTCCCTCCTGCATGACGTGACCGGATGCCTCCCACATCTTCCCGGGGTAACTAATGTCACCTCCCTATGTCTTTATGCCATTCTGCACATTTTGTTCCCAGGGTCACAATCATTGTTTGGCGATGCGCATGTGAACTACCCTGTCCAGTCAGAGTAACACTCAACGGACTCTCTGCCTTGGATATGAGGCCGATGCTACCCACCCTGTCTATTTGTGCAGACGTGAAACCTTGAACTACACTTTGCTTCTATGACAAAGCCTGCCTGGGAACGATACTGACAATTTAGAAGGAAAGACCTAACCGCAAAAGCGTGTCCACAAACAGAATGGGACAGGACAAGGTAAATGTCAAGTGAGAAGTTCAAATAGTGAGCGTTTCTCTCTGGGCAGACGGGACAGCTGAGTGCAGGGACCTTCCGAAAAGACCCTCATGGAGTTTATGAAATAAGCCTGCATGTGAAGGAAGCACTGGGTCATAAAGTCTTAGACTTCAAGCTGTGACTTTCACTCTATCACCTACTTTACCAGTAGGTCAGTTAAGCTTCAGAGAATCAAAAGTAAATACAATTCTTAGCTCTTGATCTTGGAGCTGTTAAAGATATTGAGTTTGACACTCTGACGTGTCTTGGTTCCAGCTAAGAGGAAATTAAATATTGACTGAGCCATTAACCATTACGCTAAGGTATACTTAGACCATTATTTCCCAAGTGAGTTTTGTAGAACATGCAATCCTAGTGGTGTGGAGGGCTGGGGAGAGCATTACATAAGGATTCTGTCTGTGGTCAAACAACTGTGGAAAATGACGTTAATTATTGTCACCCTGTAGAAACTTGTGATGCCTGTTAGCAATTAAAGACTCTCAAAAGCCTGCAGTCAACAAACCTGTTTCTCTCTCTTTGACCTATAATTCCCCTTATTTGGTGTCACAGGCTTCTTCCCATGTAACACTAATCACAGTCTTTCAGAACTAGTGTTCCCTGGAAGACCCTTTGAAAAATGCCATTTGTAGTATTCTGGATGATCTTTTCAACCCAATAGAGTTGATGCCAGGGACAAATCTGGGCTCCCACACCCAGACTAGCAGGAATCTTGTGCATCGTGCTAATAAGAGTGGGATAAAGCTTATCTCATTAAGTCAGAGCATCAAATTTATGAAATAAGATATTAGTACGGCCTCATTTTACAGGTGAAGTGACTATGGTTCAGAAAGGTTAAAATTTAGAACTAGGTCTCTCTGACCACAGAGTCCATCAGCTGCTACGTTCAGCCAACTCAGGCACGTGAAGAGGCTCTTCCGAGCAGGGGAGCAATGATCGGGGGTAGGGGCACAGTAGAGATAACACATCAGATACGTGCGTAGATTTCATAGGAGATTCATGGAAAATAAAGTTGGAAAGATGTGTTGGAACGGATTGTAAACCTCCTAAGCCTCAATCTAAGGGAAACAGAACTCACACTGGCCGAAATTTGCTTCTGCTCTCCAGGCCTCACACCTGCACACAGCAATACTCGTAATTCTCATATGAATCTCAGTTTACAGTGGGGAAGCTGCGAAAGGTTAACTGACTCGGTTACCCATGGTCGCAACTATTAAATGGTAGAACCGTAGCTTGAACCCAGATCTGGCTGCTAGAAATCCACCGTTCTTCCTCTGAAGACTATGGGGCCTCTAGAAGAGAAGATTTGACCAGCCAGTGGAGAGGACTGAAAGCTTTTATAACTCTTGCCTGTTGCGAAGTGAACAATGAGTCTGAGTTAATGGAGATTATGGGTGCTGAGACATTTGTTTTGGACAGATCACCCCAATTTTCCAGGCGAGAAGAGGCTGCATCCCACAAGGTATGAGAATCAAATGACAACATAGCACAGGTATTGGAATTTCAGAAGTGGAATCAACAAGACAGCCCTTGGGTGTTGATTGGATAACAGGGCCGGGGATCATCCAAGAAGGAGTATCAAGGATTGAGGATGATTTTGTAATTTTGAACCCAGGTGATGAGGGGAAATTCCACAGAAATGGCAGAGCCCGGGAGCCCATGAAGCCATCCGTCCAAAACCTGAAACCAAAGTACAGATCGTAAAACTTATAGACAATACAGGCCGGGCGCAGTGGCTCACGCCTGTAATCCCAGCACTTTGGGAGGCTGAGGCTGGCGAATCACGAGGTCAGGAGATGGAGACCATCCTGGCTAACAGTGAAACCCCGTCTCTACTAAAAATACAAAAAAAAAAAAAAAAAAACTTAGCCAGTGTGGTGGCGGGCACCTGTAGTCCCAGCTACTCAGGAGGCTGAGGCAGGAGAATGGCGTGAACCCGGGAGGCTGAGCTTGCAGGGAGCCGAGATCCGGCCACTGCACTCCAGCCTGGCAGCCTGGGTGACATAGCGAGACTCAAATAAATAAATAAATAAAAGAATTATAGACAATACAGCAAAAACTCCTCATCTGCTAGCTTCCTTCTAAAATTGCTGCCTGTCACTGAGACCAGAAGTCCTGCCACTTGGTGACGCCTGTGACATGGAGCAAAGCAGAAGGCATGCTTGGCATCCAGTGGCTTTCTACAGCCGTGTTCATGAAACCTTTATCTTTTTGCAAGCCTGGCTGTCAAATGGCCTGGAGACATGAGGCTCCACTGGACTGAAGTTCTTTCCAATCCTGGGAGCCTGTGGTCCCTGATAGAAATGTGACTGGCGAGGTGTTGCTATGGTTTGAATATTTGTCCCCTCCGAAACTCATGTTGAAATTTAATCCTCCATGTGGCAGTATTGAGAGGTAGGACCTTTAAGAGGTGATTGGTTCATGAGGGTGCTGCCATCATGGATAAGTGAATGGGTTAATGAATTAATGGCGTATTATAGGAGTGGGGCAGGTGGCTTTATAAAGAGAGAGACCTGAGCTAGCATGCTTAGCCCCCTCGCCATGTGAGGCCCTGCAACACTTTGGGACTCTGCCGAGAGTCCTTCCCAGCCTGAAGGCCCTCACCAGATGTGCCCCCTTCACCTTGGACTTCTCAGCCTCCATAACTTTAAGAACTAAATCCTTTTTCTTTCTTAATTACCCAGTTTCAGGTATTCCACTGTAAGCACCAGAAAACGGACTAAGACAGTTGTCATCAGCTACAGAAGTAAAACTTAAAATATGACCCCTGGGCAAGTCACTTACCCCACTGGGTCTCAGCTCCCGTGTCTGAAAAATGAGGGCCTTGGCCTCTATGACCTTCTAAGTTTGTGCCTCTCGGCCTTGACGTGGTTCCCTCCTTTGGGCCAAGGTCACGCCGGCCCTTCTCACCCTGCAGAATAGCACAGCATTCTGGAACCCGGGAGATGCTGGGGCCTGGAATGAATGTTCATCTCCTTCCCCAGAATCTGGCAGCAAGTTCCTGGTCTGTGTGCAGAGGGGCCACATTGAGCCCAAGACACCAGCCCTATAGGCTAACCTATCTGCCCTCAAAGCCAGGGTCTAGGGAGTGGTGGGATGAGCCAAAGGGGGCAATCTGTGGTGATTGGAACTTGATGTCTGTGGTCGAGGGCTGCAGCATGGGGGGCTACTGCGGAAGGCGGAGGTCTGGGTAGGCATCTTCAGGGCAGGGGCAACTTGCTACTGGCACTCAACGTTCTCTTCAGCTTTGTTCATGTCGACCCCCTTAGGCTGCAGTTTTGGACACTTGCATCCCCTCTGCCCTTTGCAAGGGGCGAACCACGCTCTCGGGCCTGGAAAGCTATTTTCTGCCTCCACACGGGGGTGGTACGGCTGTAAGCCGGGACTGAAGAGAGCTTCTGAAGGCAAACCAGGACAGGAAGGGAGAAGATTCGACCCGGGGTTCCAGAGTTCTCCACCAGGGGGCGCCAAACACATGGGAAAACTAGCGTCCCTCTTCCTTGGGCAAACCGGGTCCCTATGCCCTTCCCAAAGCCGCGGCTCAGGATGAGGCCGGCAACCTGAAGACCCTTTAGTTCTTGGAGCTTGGAATTGCAGAAAACCAGAATCAGGTGCTGTTGCTGAGCTAGCTTTGTGAGAGACAGGAGGCGAATCCAGGCTCTGGGAAAAGGGAACGGCTGCAAAGCCTTCCAGTGAAATTGGCAGATCAGCCTGGCCAGCCCAGACAGCCCCTGGCAGCCTTTCCTGAGGACATGGACGACCCTGATGCTACTTTCGTCTTGATCAGGTAATTGTGAAGAAACGGGATAAACAGTTGCATGTACTTCTTGAGTTTCCTAGGGCAGACGAAGGACCACCTGAGGTCCACAATAATAAAACCAGTTTCACAGACCCTCACCTCCTGTGCCTCAGCCCCATCGCCTTCCAAGCCTGGCTGCCCAAATCTCATCAGTGTATATTCCAGGGCCTGCAGAGAGAGCCTTGCAAGGATTTACAAATAAGTCCTATCTCACCAGGCACTTACTGGATCTCTGTCACCGTGGAAAAGATGAGAAGATTTGTCATGGGAAGCCTCCAAGAAAATTCCAAGACCCTCCACTATCATATCAATATGTTACAATTTTCCTCTTTCGGGAAGCATGTAGCATCTAGAAACAGTGTTTCTTCCTATTGTTCTTGGCAAATTACATCAAAATCTGTGTGCTCTTTGCCCAGAAAAGAGATGACACTTCCAAGAAGGAGAGAATATAGCACCTGCTTTTGGCTAAATCCCCTCTTCTCCAAGGTTGTACTGGCTTGTTTTCTAAATGTCGATTAGAGAATAGTGAGAAGCTTGCCCTTGGGGAGGTGAATTAGGTAAGAGAACTATGATTGGATAGTTCAAGAGAACTATCAATGAACCTACCTGAAAGGAGGTAAGAGAGTTGGGAATGGATCCCACCAGAGACCCATCATTTTTACCGCAAGTCCTAAGAGGGATCTGAATGTCTTTCCCCATGACACTAGCTGTCCCACCTTGCCACAGTAGCCAAAATGTGGAAGTAACCAAGTGCCTATCAACAGATGAATGGATAAAAAGTGTGGTATATACATACAGAGGAATATCATTTAGCCTTTAAAAGGTTTCATGTTTCCTCTGTTCTTTTCCTTTATTCTTCTCCTCCTGTGTTCTCATTACATGTATTTATGTGAATAGCTTTTGTAGCTATCCCACAGTCTTTGGATGCTGTGTTCGGTTTTTCTTTTTTTAGTCTCTTTGCACTTTGCTTTTTTTTTCTTTTTCGAGATGGAGTCTCACTCTTTCACCCAGGCTGGAGTGCAGTGGTGCAGTCTCAGCTCACTGCAACCTCTGCTGCCCAGGTTCAAGTGATTCTCCTGCCTCAGCCTCCCGAGTAGCTGGGATTACAGGAACCCACCACAACACCCGACTAATTTTTGTATTTTTAGTAGAAACAAGGTTTCACCATCTTGGCCAGGCTGGTCTAGAACTCCTGACCTTGTGATCCACCCACCTCAGCCTCCCAAAGTGCTGGGATTACAGGCATGAGCCACTGCAGCCGGCCTTGCACTTTGCTTTCTAGTTTTGGAAGTTTCTTTTGAGATATCCTCAAGCTCAGAGGTTCTTTCCTCAGCTGTGTCCAGTCTACTAATTAGCCTATCTGGGTGGTCTTTATTTCTGTTACAGTGTTTTTGATCCCTAGTGTATCTTTTCGGTTCTTTCTTTGAAATTCTCTCTCTTTGTTTAAATTGCCAATCTGTTCTTGCATGCTATCTGCTTTATTCATTAGAGCCCTTAGCATATTAATTATAGTTGGGTTAAATTCTTGATCTGATAATTCCAACATCCCTGTCATATGAGTCAGATTCTGATGCTTTCTCTGTCTCTGTTTTGTTTTTGCCTTTTAGTATGCCTTGTAATTTGTTTTCCCCAGACATAACCTACTGGGTAAAAGGAACTTCTGTTCATAAGCCTTTAGTAATGTGGTGGTAAGGTGTGGGGGAAGAAAAGCATTCTATAGTCCTATGAGTAGGCCTCAGTCTTTTAGTAAACCTGCCCCTGGACTGTGAACTTCACACATGCTTCTCAATTGTTCCCCTCTCCCCATAGGTAAGCTAAGATGGTTAGAGTGAGCTGGAATTGGGAATTTTCCTTCTCCCGCATGGAAGGTTAGAGGAAATTAGAGTTGAGTATTTCCTTTCCTCCATGTGGAAGGCTACAGCTGGTTGGAATTGGATATTTTCCTTCCCCTAAGTTAATTAGGCTCTGATAAAATCCCAGCAGGTCAGACTCTGGTTAAATAGTTTCTCCTAGAGGAAGGCTTTGTTGAAAAGAAGGGAATGCGTTGGTATTTCCAAATAGCTTCTTTTCCCATCCCCAGGATGGAAGCATGAGGGAATTTTTCTCACATTATTCACTGTGAGAACCTAGTAGAGATCCAGGAGGTAAAATTCACAAGAGTATAGGGACCCCCTTATGCGTGGGTCCCCTTGGAATATTTATCTCTCAGACTTGTCCATGCCAAGCCTCCAGCAACTCATCAAGTACAATGCTGGTTTCTACTTGTGAATTTCTGCTTCAGTATGTTTTGATTCTCTGTATCCACCTGTCTGTCTCTCCAATCTTGGGGGCACTGGTTTATACTATGACATCGCTTGTCTCACAAATCTAAGAAGAGTTGTTGATTTTCTAGTTTTTTCAGCTTTCTGCTTGTTAGGACACAGTAGCACTTGGCTCTGTAATGTCTCAGTATTTGGTAAGGTGAGCCTCTTTACTCTTCTTTTTTTAGGCTTTATTCTCCCTTATAAATCTTACAGTAACTGTTTCACTTTCCCCCAAAAAAATTCTGGAAATTTTATTGGAACTGCATTGAATTTGTATATTAATTTAGAGGGATTTGGCATCCTTACATTGTTAAGCCATTTATCCATGAATATAGTATGTATTTCCATTTATTCGAAACTTTATTATTTTATTTTTTTTGAGATGGAGTCTCACTCTGTCGCCCAGGTTGGAGTGCAGTGATGCCATCTCAGCTCACTGCAAGCTCCGTCTCCCGGGTTCACGCCATTCTCCTGCCTCAGCCTCCAGAGTAGCTGGACTACAGGCGCCCGCCACCTCGCCCAGCTAGTTTTTTTGTGTTTTTAGTACAGATGGGGTTTCACCATGTTAGCCAGGATGGTCCCAATCTCCTGACCTCATGATCCGCCCACGTTGCCCTCCCAAAGTGCTGGGATTACAGGTGTGAGCCACCATGCCTGGCCTACTTTCTGATTTTTAAGTAAACATGAATTATTAGATAACTCTAACTTGATCCTCATAAATTAGGTTTTAAAAAATACACTGTTGGACTGGGGTAGCCAATATTTTATTTAAAATTTTTTGCATTAATATTCACCCTGTTTCTTTTCTTTCACTTTTCTTAACCTGTTTTCTCATTTTGATTATACTAGACTCATAAAATAAATCAAGCAGCTTTCCCTCCTTTTTCTATTTCCTATTTTATGGAACAACTTGTATAACATAAGGCTTATCTGTTCAACATATGGTAAAACTTTGTGCCTGGAGTTCAGCAGAGCCACTTTTCTTGTATCCAAGAAAACTTTATATACAAATGTTTATGTAATTTTCTATTTCTTCATATGACATTTTACATTTTCTGGAAATTTATCCTTTTCTATGCAAGTTTTCAAATGTATCAGTGTATAGTTCTTGAGACTGTTGCTTGCCTACCTAATATACATTTCCCCTCTTCTTTACCCAAGTTATGTACCTGGCAGCAATTGTGTTCAAGTAAAATGTTCACCTTACCATACTCTGCATCTTAAAATGTTCACCTTACCAGAAATTCTGCAAAGGATGTCTGGTAAAGATTTTTGCTTTCCAGATGTAGGCTCTACCTCCTTCTCTTCCCCTTCCTTACAGGAGCAACAGCCATCTTGCAACCATGAGGTGAAAAGCATGAGCAAGAAAGTGCTATCCTCAGCTGAACACAGTCCTTTTTGCTCAGTTACTCTTACCAGGTTTGTGTTTAGTGTTCCCCCGCGCACCCCGCCACAAAAAAGGCTAGTTTTGGTTTAGCTAATTTTATCCATTGTGTTTGCTTTCTCTTTTTATTTCTGCCATGATCGTTATTAGTTCCTTAATTCTCATTTCTGTGGGTTCACTCCAGTGCTCTTTTTTTTTAACTTCTTGAGTTACACACTTACCTTTTTGTTCTAAGTATTTTTTATTTTCTAATAAGCATAGTCACAAATTTTAAATTCTCTTGTGTACTGCTTTAGTATAAATTTTGACATTGTGATTCAGCACACATTTTGACATTATAATTTGGTTCTAAGTATTTCATAATTTCCCTCATCATTTCCTCTTTAGCCCAAAGTTAATATTTAATTCTTCCCAGAAATGTGGTATTTTTAAGTGCCCCTTTTATAATGAATTCTAACTTTATTTCACTATAATTGAAGGATGTAATTTCCTCATAATTAATTTTTTGTAATTTATGGATTTTCCTTTGTTAAGTATAAGAGCATATGTTTGTGTGTGTATGTTTTAGTTCAAAATTATTAAATATATTATTCAAATATTCTATCTTGCTTATCTTCTTGATTCATATTCTGAAAAAGCTGTGCTAAAATCTCTGCATATAATTGTTCATAACTATTTCCCCAATATACATTTTGAGGCCACATTGTTGGATGCATATATGTTTATGATTGTTATTTCTTCTTGATTTATTATCCCTTGTTAGTATATAACATCTCTATTTGTCCTGTATGTTATTTTTGCCCTAAATTCATTTTTCTTCCGATGTTAAAATTGCTACCTTGGAGTTCTTTCTTTTCTTAATGTGCCTAGACTTTTTAACCTTTCATTTTTTAATTTTGCATAAATTATCTTTTGCTAACAGTATTTTATTGAATTTTGTTTTTATATTCAATCAGAGTCTCTTTATTTTGATTTCTGCATTTAATTCACCTACATTTATGTCAATTAATGTTATCTTGGGACTTATTTCTGCTATCTCATTTTGTGTTTTCTATTTACTGTATTTTCTTTCTACTGCTTTCCATCTTCTTTGGGATAATTCAAAATTGTTTTCTTCCATTGAAATGTTTGGATTTTATACTTTCCATTGACTATGTCAAATTTATTTTTTAGAATATAATACATTCTGTGTATACTCTTCTCATCGTTGACCCTAACATTATGACCCTTAATTATGTTTATTCTTTCCTTTGTCAACTTCTGAAGTTTAACAGCATCTTAAGCTTAATAACTCTTCCTTGAACAGAACAAGTGCATTAGCATACTCCCATCACCCTCTAGACTTTCCTACCAGTAGTTTCCCACTCCCCTTTCCCACCATGCTTCTGGTTTCAGGTTGTATTTCTGAATTATCTATGATATATAAATTTTGCAGGAAGAGGCATTGCTAATTTAGGTAACAATATACTTTTGTAAGATATGTTTCTCCCCTTTACCTTGCGTATTTCATTACTTCATCCTGTATTCATTTCCCATGTTACTGGGGTACTTCTCTTTTTAAAATGCTATCAAGGGAGATTGTCTTCTAAAATGGTGAAATGAGGACTTTGGTGAGCCATTATCCCTTAAAAACAACAAAAATCCTGGCAAAACAACTAAAATCAACCATTTCAGAACTTTGGAAGTATATCAAAGCCACAGAAGGAACTGAAAATCATCCATCCAAGAGAAAAATACTGAACTTCAATAAGACAATGGTGTCTGTGGGATTTTAACTTGAAGCTATTCCCATCCTCTCTCCCTCTTCAGCTTGGTGGCCCAGTAGCCATGAAAGGCCAGCAGATATGGAGCTAATGGAGATGACTGACCTCTTTTGGAGCTCCATTAAAAGCCCCATGCCTAGAGCACACTCAATATTTTGTCCAAATTAGCAGCTACCTGGAAAATCTCTATTCCCAAGGTGTTGTGGCTATTTCATTTGATTCACAACTCAGCTCATGGACAAAAACAACAACAATAACAACAACAACAGCAAAGCTGACCCCAGGACATTGCCAAAAACAATAGCAATCTGATGGCAATATCTCAGCTGCCTAAGTCTGTGATTCTGGTTGCAGCAAGCAAGAGCCTGGCCAACAACAATAAAAGTTTAAAAGGAAGTTCTTGAGAACTAGTAAACCACAGGGAACTTTAAAAAGTTCCAACATATTCCTGGGGATCTAGAAGGCTGTACTCATATGCATGCTTGGGAAAGACCTTGGAAAGAAGAAGGCCCCAGTCATTCACCTCTGGGTGACCCTGAGTCCCTGTACAAGCAAAAAGTGAAAGTTAAGGCTGTCTTATAAACTGCCTGAAATGTGAAGCTGTGCCTTCAAATACAGATCCCCTTGGCAAATGGTGAAAGATATACAGACAAAGCATTTAGGGAAATCTTCAGACCAATCATTATTGGCTGACCACTAAATTATACTGACCTAGGACTGAACCCTAGGAAACCAGACTTAAAAATGAAAGAGAGAACTCAAGACTTTAAAATGTTAACAGAGAACTCAAGACTTGCATATTGCAAGGAATATAGAATCTACAGAATTAGTCCAGGAAAGGCACTAAGCACATAAGCAAACAGGAAAACAATGACATAAAAAGCAACAAGAGCAACAAACCTCAGAGGAGGGTATCTCATACCATGTTGTTACAATACACTATCTATCTTAGTCTGTTTTGTATTGTTATGACAGAATGCCTGAGACTGGGTGGGTAGCTTATTTTTAAAAAGATAGTGGCCCCAGTGGCTCATTCCTATAACCCCAGCACTTTGTGAGACTGAGGTGGGTTTAGTACTTAAGCCCAGGAGTTCAAGACCAGTCTGGGAAACATAGTGAGACTCCATCTCTACAAAAAATAAAATACTAGCCAGGCATAGTGGTTCACATCTGTAGTCCCAGCTACTCAGGAGGCTAAGGTGGGAGGATTGCACGAGCCAAGGAGGTCAAGGTTACAGTGAGTTTTGATTGCACCACTGCACTCCATCCTGGGTGACAGAGCAAGACCTTGTCTCAAAAAAGGGAAAGGAAAAAGAAAACAGGTTTATTTGGCTCATGATTTCGGTGGCTAGAAAGTTCAAGATTGGGCATCTCTATTTGATGAGAACCTTGGGCTGCTTCAGCTCATGGCAGAAAGCCAGGGGGAAGTGAGCATGTGCAAAGAGATCACATGGTGGGAAGGGGAGCAAGAGAGAGGAATCAGGGAAATCAGACTATTTTAAACGACATGCTTTCGTGGGAACTAATTGATTCCCACAAGACAGAAAACTCACTGACCCCCATGGGAAAGTATGAATATATTCATGAGGAATCCACCCTCATGACCCAAACATCTCCCACTAGGCCCACCTCTCAACACTGCCACATTGGGGATCAAATTTCAGCAAGAGTTTTGACGAAGACAAACTATAACCAAGCCATGGCGCTATCAAAAATGTTCCGTTTTGGTCGGGCGTGGTGGCTCAAGCCCATAATCCCAGCACTTTGGGAGGCCAAGGTGGGCAGATCACGAGGTCAGGAGATGGAGACCATCCTGGCTAACATGGTGAAACCCCTTCTCTACTAAAAATACAAAAACTTAGTGAGCACCTGTAGTCCCAGCTACTTGGGAGGCTGAGGCAGGAGAATGGTGTGAACCCGGGAGGCAGAGATTGCAGTGAGCCGAGATCACACCACTGCACTCCAGCCTGGGCAACACAGCAAGACTCCATCTCAAAAAAAAAAAAAAGTTCAGTTTCATCAGTAATTAACAAGACATGCAAAGAAACAGAAAAGTATGCCACATATACAGTTAAACAAACAGCCATCAGAAAATATCCCTTAGGGCACACAGATGTCAAGTTTAGTAGACAAAGACTTCAAATCACCTATTAAAAATATGTTCAAAGAATGAAAGAATACCAGGCCTAAAGAATTCAAGAAAAGGATGACAGCAATATCTCACCAAATAGAGAATATCAACAAAGAAATAGAAACTACCCCAAAAAAGCCAAGTAGAAATCCTAGAGTGGAGAAATACAACAACTGAAATGAAAAATTCACTAAAGGGGATTGATAGCAAATTTGAGCTGTCAAAAGAAAGAAGCGGCAAAGTCGAAGATAAGTCAGTAAAGATTATCTATCTGAGGAACAGAGTAAAAACAGACGGAAGAAAAATAAACAGAGCCTCAGAGACCTGTGGGATATCATCAAGCATACCAACATATATATAATGAGTATTCCTGAAGAAGAAAAGAAACATAAAGAGAAATAAAAAATATTTGGGGTAATGACTAAAAATTTCCCAAGTGTGGCGAAAACCACTAGCGTACATATCCCAAGAAGCTTAACAAACCCCAACTAGAAAAACTCAAAGAGATTCACACCTAGACACATTATAGTCGAGAGGGTGAAAGTCAAAGACAAAAAGAAAACCTTGAAAACAGCAAGAGGAAAACAACCTATATTGTGTCCAAGAGATCGTCAATAAGATTGACAGCTAACTTCTTATTAGAAATCATGAAGGCAGGAAGACAGTGGGACAACAACTTCAATGTGTCAAAAGATTCTCAATCAAGAATTCTCTACACAACAAACCTCTACTTCAAAAATAAAGATGTTAAGATATTTCCAGATAAACAAAAACTGAGGGCACTCACCGCTAGTAGAGCTTATCAGAAATACAAAAGGGAGCCCTTCAGGCTGAAATGAGAGGACATTAGACAGTAACTTGAATCCACATGAAAAAATAAAAAGCACCAGTAAAGGTTACTAAATGGATAATTATAAAAGGCAGTATAAACATATTTTTGTTTCCAACTCTTCTCTTTTTCTGATTTAACTTTCTCTTTTTAAAATCAACTGCATAAAGCAAAAATTATAAAACTGTACTGATAGCTGTACAAAGATGAAATTTGCATAACCATATTGGCACAAAGAAGCGGGGAGGGAATGGAGATATATTGAAGTAAAGATTTTGTAGATTACTGAAATTAAGTTAGTATTAATTCAAAGTAGTTTTTTTGGAAATTAAAATGCTAATTGTAATCCCTAGAGCAGCCACTAAGAAAACAATTTGTTAAATGGTTTCAAAGAAGATCTTGATGTGGTAAACGTTTTGAGAATTTATGTGCCTGAAAATATTTTTAATTCATGATCACATTTTAATAGTAGTTCGAATGCATACAAAATACTGGGCTTTGAAAAGCTCTTGTCCTTCAGTCATTTAAAAATATTACTCGGCCGGGCGCAGTGGCTCAAGCCTGTAATCCCAGCACTTTGGGAGGCCGAGGTGGGCGGATCATGAGGTTGGGAGATCGAGACCATCCTGGCTAACACGGTGAAACCCCGTCTCTACTAAAAAAATACAAAAAAGTAGCCGGGCGAGGTGGCAGGCACCTGTAGTCCCAGCTACTCGGGAGGCTGAGGCAGGAGAATGGCGTGAACCCAGGAGGCAGAGCTTGCAGTGAGCTGAGATCCGGCCACTGCACTCCAGTCTGGGTGACAGAGCGAGACTCCCTCTCACAAAAAAAAGAAAACTTTAAAGTTCTGTTGAAAGACAAGAAAAAGAAGACTGAAACAAGTGAAAAAGTTTAGTTGAAAAGAATGAATAAGACCTTGTATTTGATAGCACAATAGGATGACTATAGTCAATAATAATTTAATTATACATTTAAAAACAACTAAGAGTATAATTGGATTATTTGTAACACAAAGGATAAATGCTTAATAGGATAGACAGCCCATGTTACATGATGTGATGATTATACATTGCATGCCTATATGAAAGCATCTTGTGTACCTCATAAATATATACACCTATTATGTACCCACAAAAATTAAAATTAAAAATTAAAACAGGCCTTGGCCGGGCACAGTGGCTCATGCCTGTAATCCCAGCACTTTGGGAGGCTGAGATGGGCGGATCACTTGAGGCCAGAAGTTCGAGACCAGCCTGGTCAACGTGGAGAGACCCTGTCTCTACTGAAAATACAAAAAATTAGCTGGGCGTAGTGGTGCATACCTGTAATCCCAGCTACTCAGGAGGCTGAGGCATGAGACTCGCTTGAACCTGAGAGGTGGAGGTTGCAGTGAGCTGAGATTGTGCCACCACACTCCAACCCGGGTGATAGAGAGAGACTCTGTCTCAAAAAAAAAAAAAAAAAAATTAAGACAAAAGAAAAAGTTTACCATTTTCATTAGGTGATTCAGCATCACAAAGATGGTCTACATTCATTTGTACATTTAATGCAATACTAATAAAAATATTAGCTGGCTTTTGTTGTTGCTGCTGTTTAGTTGATTGCTCTGTTTAGAACTAGAAAAGCTGATTCTAAAGTTGATATGGAAAAATAAACAAGCATAGCTATGAAGACTAAAAGAGAAGTACAGTGAGATTGGACCAGCCCTAAAAGATGTAAAACCACATGAATAGACAGACTGACAGAACAGAAATTTTTCATGAAGAAAAGGACTAGTCAGTAAGTGATTTGGAGACAATTGGGCAGCCATAGGATGGGAGGGAAAAAAATGGATTCCTATCTCACACCCTACACCAGGAAAAACTCCAATTGGCTCAAAAACAAAAATGTAAAAAGTGAAACCATAAAATGATATGAAACCAGGCTGGGCGCGGTGGCTCACGCCGGTAATTCCAACACTTTGGGTGGCCGAGGTGGGAGGATTGCTTGAGCCCAGGAGTTCAAGACCAGCCTGGGCAACATAGTGAGACTCTGTCTCTACCAAAAATACTAAAATTAGCCAGGAGTGGTGGCATGCAACTGTAGTACCAGTTACTTGGGAGGCTGAGGTGGGAGGATCGCTTGAGCCAGGGAGGCAGTGAGATGAGATCATGCCACCGCACTCCAGCCTGGGTGAGAAAGTGAGACCCCGTCAAAAAAAAAAAGGTACATGAAACCATGAAAGCATTTAAAGAAAATATGGAAGAATTCTTAGAAGCTTTGTAATAGAGAAAGCTTCTCTGACTACGACTGAAAATCCAGAAGCCATAAAAAATATTAGTGCATTTGAATACATAAAAATAAAAAATTACACTGGCCAGGTATAGTAGCTCATGCCTATAATCCCAGCACTTTGGGAGGCTGAAGCAGGAGTATCACTTGAGCCCAGGAGTTTGAGATCACCAGCCTGGGCAACATAGTGACACCCCATATCTACAAAAAGAAAAAGAAAAAAATAGCCAAGTATGATGGCACATGCCTGTAGTCCTAGCTACTTGGGAGACTGGGGTGGGAGGATCACTTGAGCCTGGGAGGTTGAGGCTGCAGTGAGCCATGATTGTGCCACTGCACTCCAGCCTAGGTGACAGAGCAAGACCCTGTCCCCCCCCAAAAAAAATTCTACCAAAAAAAATCCCACCTCAGCATAAGTCAAAACACAAACTGGGAAAAATATTTGTGACTCATTTCATGTCCAAGAGGCTATTTTCCTTGCAAATCTCCTACAAATCTCTAAGGAAAAGGCATAGATTTGAAAATAAACTCAATAAACTGATAGGCAGAGGATATCACAGGCAGTTCACAGAAACAGAAAACAAGTAAATAGACCCAGGAATCCTACTTTGTGGAATGTATCCTACAGATACACCTGCCTATTCATTAAATGGTATTTATACAAGGTTATCTATTACAAAAAAAAACTGGAAATAGCCCAAATATCCATCAGTAAGAGACCAGCTACATAAATTATGGTTTGTCCACACAATGAAAAAAAATTATGCAATTAAAAGCACCTTTTGTGTATTGATATGGAAAAATCCCTAATGTATATTAACAAAATAAAAAGTGATAAAAATATGGAACAGGATCTATATACCACTTTTTGTATAGAAAGAAAGGAAGCTAAGATTATATTCATGTCTGCTCATATTTGCATAAAGAAACTCTGCAAAGTATGCCAAAAGTAATAAAAGTGGTTATCTACGGGGAAGGGGTGGGAAACGGATGGATAAAAGAAGAAATGCAAGTTAGACTTTTCACTATACACTCCTTTTTTGAATCTTTTGAACCATGAGAATCAACTATCTGCCCAAAATTAAAAACTGAATTAAAAAGTAATTTTCTATTTGTCTTTGCCGTTCTTAAGTTTCACCACAGTATGTCTTGGTGTGGCTAGAATGTTTTGTTTTGTCTTCTTAGACATGAGATTTTTTTGGTGAATCTGAAGTCTCTCTTGGAAATTCGTGGTCACTTTTTATTCAAATTATTTCATCCCTCTCCATTTTCTTTTCATGAGACTCATCTTACTACTTAAAACTTACATTTTTGCCTCACTCCTCTTTCCTAGCTTTTATACTTCATCTCTTCCTGATGTCTCTAGGAGAGTTGCTAACCTGGCCTTCCACTCCCTAATCGCTCTTTGTCTGTATCCATCCTGCCATTCAACGTATCCATTCAGTTCTTTCATTCATCAGTCTTCACATTCAGGATGTCCATCTGATTTGTTCGACAACATTGGGGCTTGCTTCTGCTTCACATTTCTGATACCTTCCCTCATGTCTTTAAACACATTTGTTATGCTTATTTCAAATTTCGATTTATTAATTGATTGGTTGTTTCCTTTGATAAAGGTTGTTCCATTTATCTTTCTCATATAACCGTTGCCCTTCATATAACCGTTGCCCTCCTCAGACATCCCATTCTTTTTCATTATGAGTTCTTGTCCTTGGTACTACCAACTACATCAGCTGCCAGTGCATACGTGTCCCTTGAGAGAGCTTCTGGTGTTGCAGTCTGAAAGCAATCACTTCCCTTTTGTCTTCCCCAACCAGGCAATACTTTTCCTCAGCAAATCTTCCAGAGCCTCTTCCTCAGATATTATTCTTTTCCAAGGGCTGCCTCCCTCTGTTGCAACTGCCTGTCCCATTATATTCATCGGCTCAGACTGCTATAACAAAATACCACAGACTGGGTGGCTTCCATAACAGACATTTATTTCTCACTGTTCTGGAGCCTGGGAAGTCCAAGATCAAGGTGCCAGCCGGACGGGTGTGTAGTGAGGGCTCTCCCGTGGGTTTCAGATGGCTGCCTTCTCACTGTGTGCTCACATGGCCTTTCCTCTGTGCGTGAACACAGAGGGAGCAAGCAAGCTCTCTGGTGTCTCATAAAGACACTGATCCTATGAGATCAGGGCCAACCTTTACAACCTCATATAGTCTTAATTACCTCCTGAAGACCCTGTCTCCAAATACAGTCATATTGGATTAGAACTTTAACATACAAATTTGGGAGTAGGGGGGTGGTCACAATTCAGTCCGTAGCACCTGTGGAAGTGGGTACAGTCAGCTTTCTCCCTCGTATCTGCTGTAACGCTGCTCCCTTCTCACCTTGCTGCTCCCAGTTGGCATTAAGTTGGCCCTGGGCTAAGCCTGTTTTCTGGCCTCACAGTGGCAACAGGGTGTGCCAGGGTCTTGCCAGGGCAAAATGAAGGCGAGAGATCAACAGTCTGACATCCCCTATTGTTAGGAATAACGCTCAAAATCCTAAGGAAATTGAACACTCGAACAAAGGGTTCTTAGCAAAGCAATTTTACTTCTGCGCAGAAGGGTGCCTCCTTGGCCAGTCGCCATGAGAGCACGCCTGAACAGAGGCGCACGAGAGCCTTTATTCCTGACGCAAGTCCTGCCCCTGTACCCTTTCCCCATTGGCCGGGGTCAGGTCGTACAATGTAAACTAATCCCGGTTGGCTAAAACATTTGATTTTTTTAGATAGGATGGGCACGTAAAAGAAAGTGGAGGGAAAGGGGAAGGGGTGTCTGTAATGAGCCAGAAAGTTCGTCCTCTTTCCAATAAGGAAAGGAATGTGAGCTGGTACTGATAACACCTGGTTCTGTGGCATGCCTGGGCATCTAACAAAGGCAAGAAGGAAAAAAGGAGAAAAATGGGGGGGGGGTTACTATAAATTAAAGAATAAAAGACTGATCAGATTATTTGCAGAGAAACCTCATCATATCCCACACTACCCCCCATCTGTAATATCTGTTCCTCTTCTGCTTTAGACTTACATTACACACATACAGTCTTTCTCTCTCTCTCTCTCTCTCTCTCTCTCTCTCTCTCTCTCTCTCACACACACACACACACACACACACATACACACACACACACACACAGAGGCATCTAATCATATAACTCCTCAGGGTTCTCCCTTGTTTTCTGTTCAGTTCCAGGACCTGTTAACCTCCCTCCCACTTCAGCATCTCCAGGAACAGGAGCTGAGAGCCTTTCCTGGTTGCAATCTCGTGGGAAGCCTGAAGTTAGCCTCATTTCAGTTCCCAGCTTTGCCACTGCTGGAGATGAAGTTGAATCTCCAAGCCTCCACTGTTTTTCTTCTATTATCGTGAAAAGCTTGGAATCGATGATCTCGGGTGGTTCTAGCTCCAAACTTCTGGGATTCTGTGTGGTAAGTGAAGAAGTGGCAGGTAAGGAACATTGAGATATTTTAAGACTACACAGTTTCCAAGGAGATAAAGGGACATAGTGGGGGAATACCCAACAAGAGAGAGTTATTAGCAAGAATGGATGTCAAATATAGAAGGTAGAATGTCAATCAAGTTTCAGGGAATGAGAAGAAGGCAAAGGATGTTAGTGGAGATTCACAAAAGAAAGGGAAAATGACTGATTGAAAGATTTGGAGGAGAATCTGCAAGACTGAGGAATGACAAAAACGATTAACCACCGTATAAGCAATTATAGTATTTTCTTTGTAATTTATTATTAAATATTGCAGATATAGCAAAAGGTACACAGAATAATAATGAGCGCTTTGTCCGCAGAGCTCAATCTAAACTATTACTCGTTACCAATATATAGTAAGCCTCCCCGGTGCTATGTCCTTCCCTCCACCGTCACCAGGAGATGGTAATTATTATGCTAAATTTGTTATTCTTTACACTTCCACTACACAGGGATGTATTCAGGGTCAACATTTTCTTTTTATAAATCAAATTTGGGCCAGGCAAGGTAGCTCATGCCTGTAATCCTAGCATTTTGGGAGACCGAGGCAAGAGGATTCCTTGAGGCTGCAAATTCAAGACCAGTCTGGGCAACATGGGGAAACCCCACCTCTGCAAAAAATACAAAACAAATAGCCAGGTGTGGTGGCGTATCCCTGTAGTTCCAGCTACTTGGGAAGCTGAGGAGGGAGGATCACCTGAACCCAGGGAGGCTGAGGCTGCAATGAGCCATGATTGTGCCACTGTAACTCGTGCTCCAGCCTGGGCAACAGTATGAGATACTGTCTCAAAATAAATAAATAAATAAAAAATAAAAGGGAATCAAATTTGATGTCTGAAGACTGAGAAGTATGACTATTGAAATGCTTGAGATAAAGAAAGGTGTCCTCACTGGAGCGATCTGGGCAAGGAGAAAAAGAAAATGGATGGAATAACTTGGGGCAGAGCGTGAGAAGCTTCCTTTTACCCACTTACGTCTTTCTAGGTGAAGAGGTCACTAGTAGTCACTTCCATATGTGGGCATAGAGCATCGGTCAGCTTCCTGGTGAAGGCAGAGAGCCACACTCCCAGAACACCCAAGGTCAGAAGGAAAGGCGTTATTTCAGCTACTGCCTAGTAGAGCTGTTAGTCTGGACGAATGGGAGTTCTCTTCTCAGTAATCCCAGCATTGGGAAATTGGTCATGATAGAGAACAGGAGGCCATTTAACATGTCAGGCACAAGCCACAGAGCAGGCTGAGGTTTGAGGCTGGTCTCCAAGACTAGACTTAGCCATGACTGCCCAGTGAGATGAGTACGACCAGTGTTCTGCTTCATCCTTTCCCTGAGAGTGGCCCTTGAAACTGCCTCTGAGGGGTTCTGTCTTCCTCAGCCTCAGCAGATTGCCAAGATGGAATCATAGAATCATTCCATGAAAAGATGGCTGGGTTCAGGGAGGCCACTGGCCTTGCATCGTTGTATTACTGAAAACCCACTGG
Source organism: Colobus angolensis palliatus (assembly GCF_000951035.1). Classification (NCBI taxonomy): domain Eukaryota; kingdom Metazoa; phylum Chordata; class Mammalia; order Primates; family Cercopithecidae; genus Colobus; species Colobus angolensis. The sequence goes on along the minus strand of NW_012118154.1, from coordinate 4,964,477 downwards.
GGCCATCTTTAGACAACCCAACCCTGCAGCAAACTTAACTAAGCCCTAAACGCTGCCATAACAAACAGATTAAAATTCACTTTCATCGACATTAAAAATCATTTGGGAGGAAAAAAAGGCAAAAAGATTTTTCTTATTTTGCTTTTGAAATTATTTGTCTGAGTAACTCATTTAATTCACAATTTGCTTTGCTTATTTTCCCCCAAAAATCTGTGCATAATTGGGAATTCTTGAGAAGTGAGGAAATGAAATCCACAGATTACTTTCAAATGTGTGAAATGCTGTATGAATGCTAAAGTTAGCAATTCATGAAGCTGGTGTGTTAACATTTGTAAGCATCGAACTCTAACATGTATTCTTCATTTTGTGACTTCCTTTTTGCATTTTAGAGCCAGCGACTATTTTCAAGATGGAAACATTGGTGTAGGCTCCTGAGAAGCTCATAGGGCCTAGGCCCTGTCCCAGAGGCCTGGAGGATCAGCAACCCAGTGAGAAGGTTTTATGGGAGGTACTTCTGTCTGTGGGCACTGACTGGTTCCTTGTCTCAATTCCCATACCTCCCCACTCATGTTCCGTGGATGCTTCCTCCTCCCACTTGCCATAACAGTGAGGACTTTATGTTGTTCACTGCTGCATCCCCAGCCCAGAAGAGCATCAGGCCCATCACAGATACTCGACCTAAGTATTTGTTGAATGCACGGTCACCTCTGGGAATGGGATTGGGTGGTGGACAAATAGGGCTCCAGATGTATTTCTATTGTTCAAATGATGTATAATGAGAATGTACTCACTTATTAGTTTTGTAATTAAAAAATAACATAATTTTACAATGAGATGTCACCTCGCATCCATCAAGATGGATACTATTAAAAAAAAAAAAAACAGAAATAACATGTGTTAGCGAGAATATGGAGAAACTGGAACCCTTGCGTGTGGTTGGTGAAAATGTAAAATGGAGCGGCCACTGAGCGGCCACACTTGAAGTACGGTTTCTTCAAGAAATTAAAAATAGAATTACCATATGACCTAGCAATTCCACGTCTAAATATATACACTCCAAAAAATTGAAGCCAAGTCTCAAAGAGGTATTTGAACACCCACATTTATAGCAGCATTATTTGCAATAGCCAAAAAGTGGAATCAAACCAAATGTCCATCAATGGATGAATGGATAAACAAAATACAGTATTAACAGAAGGGGATATTATTCAGGCTTTAAAAGGAAGGAAATTCTGAGATAGGCTACCCCATGGATGAGCCCTGAAAACGTTATACTAAATGAAATAAGCCAGTCACAAAAAGACAAACACTGTATGATTTCATTTATATGAAGTACCTAGAGTAATCAAATTCACAGAGACAGAAAGTAGAAAGGTAGTTGTCAGAGGCTAGGGGAAGAGCAAAATGGAAAGTTATTCATTAGTGGGAATGAAATTTCAGTTTTACAAGATGAAAATGTTCTTTTTT
>NW_012118154.1:4948534-4962322 GCF_000951035.1 Colobus angolensis palliatus | reverse complement strand
GATCTCCTGACCTCGTGATCCGCCCGTCTCGGCCTCCCAAAGTGCTAGGATTACAGGCTTGAGCCACCGCGCCCGGCCTGGCAAATTTGTTTTATGTGTATTTTACTACAGTTAAAAATAAACAACATTTGACAATACAGTTCTAAACGTAAATATATTTATAATTTTGAGTGCAGGAGACTTTTTTAAAGAAAACACAAAACTCAGGAAGATAGACTGATCAACAGATTCAGCTAGATAAATATTTTACATTTCTATGATAAAAGACAACAAAAATTAAGAGGCTGGCAGAAAATATCTGCGTATATATGTTGGACATTATTCATCATACAGGAAATCTTTTTTTTTTTTATTTGAGACAGAGTCTCACTCTGTCGCCCGAGTTGAAGTGCAGTGGCACAATCTCGGCTCACTGCAACCTCCACCTCCCAGGTTCAAGCTATTCATTGGCCTCAGCCTCCCAAGTAGTTGGAATTACAGGCACCTGCCACCAAGCCCAGCTGATTTTTTTGTATTTTTAGTAGAGACAGGGTTTCACTATGTTGGTCAGGCTGGTCTCAAACTCCCGACCGCAGGTGATTCACCAGCCTCAGCCTCCCAAAGTGCTGGGATTACAGGCATGAGCCACTGCATCTGGGCCATACAGTAAAACTATTTATGGGAGGAGTTAAGTATATTTGGTTTAGTTAGCATAAATCAAATTACTGAAGTCAGTGAACTCTGAGGACATATCTGACAGACACACAGAATAAGGAGGAGGAGGTTCCAAAGTGTTGATGTTTGTGTAACCACAAGCATGGCTGAGCCTAGAACACAATTAGTATTCAAGCAAATGGAACCGTGCAGGTACCGATACAGGTTACCTTCATTCTGTCACTAATACCATAAACCACATGCAAATGAGGCAAGTAAGATCTGGGAGGAATTTGAGAAGCGTTTGTGCAATGTCCGAGAGTGAACTTACAGTAGAATGAACTTAGGGAGTTAACAAGAGTCTGCACTGACCCTGAACCCTCCAAACATTCTTGCGATGACCAGGCACAGTGGCTCATGCCTGTCATCTCAGCACTTTGGGAGGCCCAGGTGGGCAGATGGTTTGAGACCAGGAGTTCAACACCAGCCTGGGCAACGTGGTGAAACCACACCTCTATAAAAATACAAAACTTAGCCAGGTGTAAGGGTGCACACCCGTAGTCCCAGCTATTAAGGAGGCTGAGGTGGGAGGATTGCTTGGGCCTGGGAGATCAAGGCTGCATGAGCCGTGATCATACCACTGCACTCCAGCCTGGGCAACAGAGCAAGACCCTGTCTCAAAAAAAAAAAAAAAATTCTTGGAGACTGCAGATATGCTGTATCTATCTCTCAATAATGTAGTCACAGGGTAAACAAACCCAATATTGCCCCACCTCTCCTCTTTAGTACCATCTCTGCTTTTAGAGAATCCCAAGCCTAGAAGGAGGGAAAGCGATTTCTTCTGTTGACTTGGTGAATCAGCCTGGGTGCCTCGTTATTGGTCAGCCTGCCATGGATTGCTGCGTTGATTGCCTTCCCTGTCCCTTGTTGCAACCAATGATGGTCCAACCAATCTATTCAAAAGTATTTGGATGAATAGAAGTGAGCATCAAAAATATAGGATTACGTTCGAGAACACAGAAAAGCCTTCTATAAATCAATAAAAACGCAAAGCAACTTGTATGCATCAAACATGAACAAGATACTCACAGAAGAAGAAACAGCTGTATACAGATGTGTAAGCTCACCTATCAGACTGGCAAAAATTTAAGAGATTGGTAATATACCATATTGGTGAGTGTCTTTGTCAGTCTGGGCTGCTCTAACAAATTATCATAGACTGGGAATCTTAAACATTTCTTTCTCACAGTTCTGGAGGCCGGGAAGTCCAAGATCAAGGCGCCTGGAGAGGCAGTGTCTGCTGAAGGTTGGCTTGCTGGTTTGCGGATGGCTGTCATCCTATTGCTCCCTCACATGGCGGAGAGCAAAGAGAGAGAAAGCAAGCACTTTCTTTTCTAAGAGGACACTAAACCCATTGTGAGGGCACCACCCTTAGGAGCTAATTACCTCCCAAAGGCTGAATATCCAAGTACCATTACATTGGAGATTAGGGTTTGATATGACTTGTCTGTGTTCCCATTCTAATCGCAACTTGAATTGTATCTCACAGAATTTCCACGTGTCATGGGAGGGACCCACGAGGAGGTAACTGAGTTGTGGGGGCCAGTCTTTCCGTGCTATTCTCCTGATAGTGAATAAGTCTCAGAAGATCTGAAGGGCTTATCAGGGTTTTCCGCTTTTGCTTCCCTTTCATTTTCTCTTGCCGCTGCCATGTAAGAAGCGCCTTTCACCTCCCACCATGATTCTGAAACCTCCCCAGGCATGTGGAACTGCAGGTCCAATTTAAACCTCTTTCTCTTCCCAGTCTTGGGTATGTCTTTATCAGCAGCGTGAAAACGGACTAATACAGGGTTTCAACATGTGAATTTTGGGGGCAGGCATTCAGTTCACAGCAGTGAGGATGCAGGGAAATGAAGACTGTCTATACTTTGGGTTGGAATTTAAACTTGTAAATTAGGCTTGTAAAGTCTTCAGAGGCTCAGATATGACATGTGAGCCTTGTGACTTCTGAGGATCAAGGCTGTGTTCTGGCAGCTCTCTCACCATTGGCAAAAAAACAGAAAAGTATCATTTCCATTGGATATCCTGCTACATACTGAATTTTCACATTGAACATTTAATTTCCCATTTAAATAAACCCATCTGGAGTTTGATTTGTATATGTCTTTCTATTTTCCAAATAATGAGCTAGTTGTCCAGCGCCATTTGTGGCATAAGCTCTACTTTCCCCACTGGGCTATGCCATGATAACATATAATGCATTCCTATAGAAACTTGGGTTTATTCTGAACTTTCTATTCTCTATATTGTATCAAGGATCATAAACTGGGGCCCTGTAGCCCATTTCAGGCCTCCAGATGTGTGTTTGGTCTTGTTTTGGTTTTGGACCGAAATGTCTTTGAAAATTGTGAGTTTTCATGCCTTTAGGCAGCTCACAAAGTCAGGCCTGTCTTAGAGCAAGGTACTTGCCCAAACCCTTAGAGCACTTGAGGTTTTTTGCCTGGAGTGACACCAACAACATCCTGTTTTAACACTTTCACCTTAGAACACATTTTGGTGTCTAACAGTGGACATTCCCTCTCATTCTTCTTTTGTGATGGTTCCTTAAGTACTCAGTTCTCCAGATGAACTTTTACACTGTTTTGTCAACATCTGTGGGGGAAAACTCTCTGAGATTTTGATTGCAATCGCATAAAATTCCTAAATTCATTTGGATGGAATGTACAGCTTTACCATATTGAACCATCATTTAGACATTTTGTAAGTCGCTATTCAGTTCTTTTACATTCTCAGTTAAAATTTTTAGTGTTTCTTCTTTTAATGGAGACGCAGTCTCACTGTCACCCAGGCTTGAGTGCAGTGGCGCTAACTTGGCTCACTGCAGCCTTCGCCTCCCAGGGTCAAATGTTCCTCCCACTTCAGCCTCCCAAGTAGCTGGGACTACAGGCAGGTGCCACCACACCCAGCTAGTTTTTATATTTTTGGTGGAGACAGGGTTTCGCCAAGTTGCCCGGGCTGTTCTTGCACTCCTGTGCTCAAGCAATCCTTCTGCCTTGGCCTCCCAAAGTGCTGGAATTACAGTTGTGAGCCAATGTTAGTGGGCTTGTCGACCAGCACACAGGGGGCTTGGAGGCTGCTTCAGAAGTTCCCGCTAAGCCAAGGATATAAAGCCTGGTGACGGCGCTCCCATGTGAGGCCCAGGTCTTCTGTACCTCGCTCAAAAAGTCTTTCCTGCTCATTTCATTTGAGAGTGATTTTGCTTTCTTCGGGATCTCTATTGCGTGGCATCACCCAGAGAGTTTCATATCTGAATGGACTGCAATGATGAAGTTAAATCAGCCCTCACCTCAGTCCTTTGGAATTAGAATCTATGGGTCTGGGTCCTGACATCTGTATCTTAATGTTCCTAGTTGAGATCCTTAGACTGAAAGACTGGTATTTGCAAAGCACTTCTTTTCCTCCAAACTCAGCCTCCGAACTAGCTGGGACTACAGGTGTGTGCCACCACACCAGGCTAATTTTAGATTTTTTTGGAGAGATGGAGTCTCACAACATTACCCAGGCTCGTCTCCAACTCCTGGGTTCCAGTGATTCTCTCGCCTTGGCCTCCCGAAGTGTAGGGATGACAGGCATGAGCCTGTTACTGTTACAACAGTAACGCCCTTCTGTTTCACTCTAATGATATTTTTGGTGCATACCTACAGCCATTGTTGTATTAACCTGCATCACTGAAGGAAAAGAGAAGGGGAGAAGTGATAGTTTTGTTTTTCCCTGAACATATCAGATGAAACCTGGGCTGTTTAGCCCATTTTTGGATAATATATTGACATAATTTAAGATGGCTGTCTTATTGTAGCCTGTCTAGAGAAGGTGCCTAGAAGACAGAGGAATATGTGAAACTGGCTTGAAGAGTAATTAATCAGAACTTTACATGATACAGAAGATAAATGTTAATGGCAACAGAATATTGATCTTCTAATATTTGAAAGCCCATTAAATAGGAGAGAAAGATGATTTTCTGTTTTGTTGTAAAAGGATCCAACCGGCTCTGATGGTTCAAAGCATCATGAATGCGAAGGTCCGGTCAACATAAGCAGAGCTTCCTGACAATTGGACTTCCACAGGGGATGGGGTCTGCGTCCTCATTCAGTTGTGCCTTTCCCATCAGTGAGAGACTCCTAGGAGCCCGTTAGGAAGCTGTGCCAGAATTCACAGGTTTTTTGGATGGTATCTGAGATAGTATCCAGCTCTTATAGTTTTACTTTTTCTTTAAAAATTATTTTTGAGACTGAGTCTCACTCTGTCCTCCAGGCTGGTGTGCAGTGGTGCAATCATAGCTCACTGCGGCCTCAAACACTTGGGCTGAAGCTATCCTCCTGCCTCAGCCTCCTGAGTACTGGGACCACAGGTGTGTGCCACGATTCCTGATTACTTTGTTTATATTTTGTAGAGATGAGGTCTTGCTATGTCACCCAGACTAGTCTTGAACTCCTAACCTCAAGTGACGCTCCTGCCTTGACCTCCCAAAGGAGTGAGATTATGAGCAGGAGCCCCTGGGCCTGGCTGAGAGTTTTCCCCTTTAGTCTTTCTGTACACAGGATATTTTATTCATAAAATACATAAATAGTAGGAAATTTTAGGGTCAAGTGAAATAGATATGTTGTAATAGTTGATCTATAGACCAGAGTTCTTTAGCTGAACTGGAGGGGCAGGCTTTAGGTGATCCATGGATGCTCTGAACTTGTGGACACCATTGAAAATCTGTGCGAACCCATGGACAGTTTCCTATGATTTTCATTCCTCAAAATGTCTCTTGGACTCAAAGATGCTTGAGAGCAAATGATGCGTGTTCCCCATTATAGGATCCAGGATAGTGAATATCAGTAAACATTCAGCCAAAAAGCTTTGCCACATTGAGTGCTTCGATGTAACGTCTTCATTCAACAAGTCAATGTGCCTGGAATCTCCTACATATGCTAATCTCACTCTTGGAAGCTCTCATCATTCTGCTTACCCTAAATTTCCTTCCACCTTCCTCCCTCTCCCACCAGACTGGACTCTGAAATGGGAAGGAACGGCGGGGAGGAGAGCCCAACACTCCTCAAGTTTAGAGTGGAGAAGACACAGACTCTACTGCGAAAGGGAAAAGAGGAATATGGAGACCCTGAGGATGCTTTTGGACAATGCTCAGAGGTTGGGACATTGCCAGGAGATACCATTCACCCCAGAGCTCCAAGAAAAGAGATCAGTCTGGCAGTTACGTGTGTTTTTCTTCAAACTAGTTGCCAGGTTGGAATGACCGATGACATCAGAGATTTCGACCTTCGTGATTGGAAGAACCGGACTCTGGGTGCTTGGGAGCTCAGGTGGACAACAGAAACTTCTCAGAGCTGTTCTTCACTCCTAACTTCTCCTGAGCCTCTAGAAGAGAAATGCGCTCTTCTGGGTCCTAACGGAGTCTGGCAGAAGGCTTTGGACAGAACAGGGACTAGGTTCTGTGGACAGAAACAAAGCGTGTGGGAGAGACTATGGCCAGTGGTCAAGCGCACCCTCCATTTGAGGAGGAGAGCCCCCAGCCTAGCACATTGGTGCAGTCCCCCCAGGTGGTGACGGGTGATGAAGTGCCAGGACCTTCAGGTGAGGTGACTGGAGGGAGAAGTGATGGGAGATGATTGACTGAGCAGAGGGAAGGGGGCCAGTTACTGGGAATCTGGAGCACCTGAGTAGGGTGTGTGGGAAAGAAAGGAGGGATTCAGAAAGCCAGGAATTGGGGAAAAGCATGGCCACATGGAAAGAAAGCCTGGGGAGCAATGAAGGGGGTCAGGAGATTCGCTGAAAAGATGAGAGAGGAAGGCCGAGGTGGGCGGATTATGAGGTCAGAAGATCGAGACCATCCTGGTTAACACAGTGAAACCCTGTCTCTACCAAAAGTACAAAAATGAGCCGGGCGTGGTGGCGCATGCCTGTAGTCCCAGCTACTCAGGAGGCTGAGGCAGAAGAATCATTTGAACCGAGGAGGCGGAGGTTGCAGTGAACCGAGACTACGCCACTGCACTCCAGCCTGGGCAACAAGAGGGAGACTCCGTCTCCCCACCCACTCCCAAAAAGAAGAGAGAGAGAGAGGAGACAGAAGAGCTCAAGGGAAGGTTTCCATTTTTCTCCAGTTGAAAGTTCTTATCTGTGCTGAGAAAATGTTTTGAGGACAGAGAGCTGGAAGAACGGGGAGGTGAGGGAGAGGCAGATGGGGATCAGCAAAGGAGAAAGGTGGAAACATGGCCTGGAGAAGACAAAAGTCTGTGAGGCTGGGGAGGATGGAAGAGTAGTATGAGGTTTTGGGTTGGGGTCTAGGGTGATCAATGGCAGAAACACAACACTATGGCCTGGTTTCTTCACTCAGTCCCTTGGGTAGATCCCAGCCCCCAGCCTGAATCTCTTGGCATGGAAAAGAAGAGGGAATGGTCAGACGAATCCGAGGAGGAGCCGGAGGAGGAGCTGGAGTTGGAGCGCGCCCCTGAGCCCCAGGACACCTGGGTGGTGGAGATGCTGTGTGGGCTCAAGATGAAGCTGACACGCAAGCGAGCATCCTCCGTGCTCCCTGAGCACCACAAGGCCTTCAACAGGCTGCTTGGTAGGAGGATACCCCAAAGAGCACCTCCAACCCGGTTCTTTTTAAAAAGCAGAAACTTTCAATAATTACTCTTTACCAATAAGAAGAATATGCCCTCCTGGGGGGTGAGCGATCCATGTGGGAGGAGGATGCTTAGGAGACAGAGGATTAGGCTGGTCTTAATAAAGGTCTGCGCTTGAAATAAGAAAGCCTGGTTTCCGGCCAGGTGCAGTGGCTCATGCCTGAGATCCCAGTGCTTTGGGAGGCTGAGGTGGGAGGATCTCTTGAACTCAGGAGTTTGAAGTTGCAATGAGCTATGACCGCACCACTGCACTCCAGCCTGGTTGACAGGGAAAGATCTTGTCATAAAATAAATAAAATAAAATAAAAGACAAAAGAAAGCTTGGTTTCAGCTGAACCCTCTGAAACTCTATGTCTCTTGCTGACTTTTCTAAACCTAAGTGTCTCCATCCATGAAGGGGGATGACAAGGTCATGGGCACACCGAGCTGTGACTATCTCCGGAAGCCATGATGGGAATTCCATTATGACTTCTGCGGTGGTCCCTTCATGTATGATGGGAGGACATCATGGCTTATTCACAGCTCCTCATCCTGTAGACTCTGACACCAAAGGCCTCCTTCGGCCTCTCCTCAGGGCAGTCTCAGAGCGGGAGCCTCCCTCCTTGCCCAGTGAAAGTCCTTCTCTCCTCTGCCATCCACGTAACCCTTGGCCACAATCCTGAGACTTCCCCCATAGGGGCACAGTTCTCCTGTCTGCTCTGTTGCTCCCACGGCAACTCTGTTCCGCTTCTTACCCTGACACAGGCTCTCTTTTCACAGAGGATCCTGTCATTCAAAAATTCCTGGCCTGGGACAAAGATCTGAGGGTGTCAGACAAGGTAAGGTTGTTCTCCACTCAACTGTGTTCCTGCTTTAACACATGTCCTGGGGGAGGGTGCAGCATCTAAAACCACAGTTTCTCTCCTCTCTCCCTCCACCATCTCGCACCTGCTGATCCCATAGTCTTGGGCGCCCACATTTTGATTTTTATTTTTTTGGAGAGAGGGTCTCATTCTGTTGCCCATGTTGGAATGCAGTGGTGCCATCATAGCTCACTGCAGCCTCAACCTCCTGGGCTCAAGCGATCCTCCCGCCTCAGCCTCTCCAATAGCTGGGACTCCAGGCATGAGTCATCACACTCCAGTTATTGTTAGTCTTTTTATAATTTGTCAGCATCTCCCTCAGGGCTCTGGTGGCCTATTGCATAGTGGACGGGTGGCCCCTGCCTCTGCCCAGGGCTTGAATCCCTGGGCCACAGTCATGAAACTCCTGACCCCTATCCTCTCCTATCTTTGGGACAGTCCTTTGCTCCAGCTCACCAAGACCCTCCTGACATTAGCCGCCCTAGACACACTCCCTCCAATGATCCCATTGGAGCTCATCATCATGGGAGCATCACAGACCTTCCTTTCCCTGACTTCCCGAATTTGCAGCTGACTTTGAGCACCTCTCTCCCCGCAAGCCTCCAGTGAGCACAGCCACCCAACACCGAGGTTCTTCTGCGATAGGCAACTGCGTCCCAGCCCCTGTTCCCTTATCTCCACTATCTTCCTCTTCCAGGATGTGACCAATCTTTCTCTCTCTCTGTTCCCTTTTCTCCATCAGTATCTCCTGGCTATGGTCATAGCGTACTTTAGCCGTGCCGGCCTCTTCTCGTGGCAATACCAACGCATTCATTTCTTCGTGGCTCTGTGAGTAATTTGCTTCTTCCCACCCGTCAATATCCAACACCCTGGGACGGTGGAGGAAGTGGGATTCCAACCTTTCATCGATTTTTTTGACCCTAGTTCTCCTCTTTACTCTGTGTATAAAAACGTTAAGATTATACTATGGCATTCTTAGTCTGCTCTTTCTAAAAACAAACACAAATGCAGTTGACAAATAGTAGAATCAAACAAAAGGAAACATAAACCCGTCCTAAGGGGAAAGCCGCGGACACGACCCTGCACCCCAAGCAAGCAGCCATATCCTTCCCATATCAACACCAAATGCAATTTTCCATCCTCCTCCTCCAGGTTCCCGTGACAGAGGCCGAAATTCAGGTCGTCCTCGCATAACACGGATCCATCATCAAATACTCCCTGTGGGGCTTCCTGCGAGTCCAGCCCCAAGCCAGGGGGCTTCCTAGTGCTGCCTGAATAGCTTCCCAAACACAGCTCCCACCCCTTCACTGCCCACCTGAACAACTTCCTTAGCTGATGTGCCTATAAATGGAGGCCCGGGTCCACAGGGCGAATCCAACCCTCTCTGCAATCCTTCTACCACCAAACCTGCCCGCCATCTTCATGTTTCATGGTTTGCTTTCGCCGCTCCTTCCAAATGCCCTCCACTCCATTTTGATTTTGTGTTTTCTGTCTGGGTGTCCTGCACCCATATGGATCTGAAGGGAACGACCCATTTGTTGAAGTCAGTTCAGCCCCCACAGCCTTTCCGATGCCTCCCCTGATCTGCCAGCGTCTGCATGCCTGCAGCACTTCAGTTACATCCTAGGGTAATGTGCCATTTTGGATTCGTTGATCTGCCCTCCTTTTCCCCAAACTCATCAGACTAGACCCCTGTTGAAGGCAGGGTCTTGTCAAAATATCAAAGTTTTTGTTTTTGTTTATACCAGACAGAGACTTGCTCTGTCCCTCAGGCTGGAGTGCAGCAGCCAGATCATAGCTCACTGCAGCCTCCATCTCTCAGGCTCTAGATCCTCCCACCTCAGCCTCCCAAGTAGCTGGAAAGACAGGTGCACGCCACCACATCCAGCCAGTTTTTATGGTTTTTAGTAGAGATGAGGTTTTGCTATGTCACCCTGGCTGTTCTGGAACTCCTGGGTTCTCACCTCAGCCTCTCAAAATGCTGGTACTACAGGCATAAGCCACCCAATCAACCAAAATATCAAAGTATTCCTAAAACACTCAGCACAATTCTTTTCATTTTGCAACTGTTCATGTTATATTGACTCTGTGAAATTATTCATATGGCATTTGCGTATAAGATAAATCTTTCCTTCTTTCCTTCATTCATTCATGTATTCTTTTATTCAACAAAACCTTACGAAGTACATCATATGTGCCAGGGAATAGGAAGGATGGGAAGAGAGAGTTCACAGCAATGCTTGTTGAATTAATGCACCAAGATAAACAAAGCCCTCTATTGGCCATTTGGTAGGCAAGAAATGATTTACAGAAACAAACCAGTCAGTTCCTGTCCTTGGGGGCACTTATGATGGAGGGGGAAGACAGGTGTGTGCATACATGAGAAGGAAGGGGGGTGTGGGAGGAACATGGATGGGGACTAGGATGAGGTGATGTCATCTCTCTTGTATAAGGATGGCAGGACATATCCTTAGGATAAGACTTGGGTTGTTTTTAAATTCAGAGGGGGTCTTGCCATATTACCCAGACTGGTCTCTAACTCCTGGCCTCCAGTGATCCTCCTGCCTGGACTCCCAAAGTGCTGGGATTCCAGGTGAGAGCCACCACTCCCAGCCACCACTTCGATCGTCGCCTTCCTAAAGGTGTGAGAGGCACCCTTAGCAGGTCTCTGTCCAGTGGGGCCTCCTAAGGAAGGCGGGGCTCTCTGCAGGTTGGGTGTTGGTGCTGAGCTGAGGACGGTCCCCTCCCCTCCTCTCCGGGAAGCTGCCCTCGGGCAGGGGTCCCTCCTGGTGGGGCCCCTGAGTAGCAGCCTGATCTCTCTCCCCAGCTACCTGGCCAGTGACATGGAGGAGGACAACCAGGCCTCCAAACAAGATATCTTCTCCTTCCTCTACGGCAAGGGCTACTCCCAGCGATCCTTGTTCCATAAGCTTCGATACCAGCTCATCTGCTCCATGCGTTGGAGGATGTGGGTTTCCCCAGAGGAGATGGAGGAGGTAAGTGGGGCCATATGAGGAGGTGGGGGTGGGGAGGGATGGGGTGGATTGGAGGCTGGAGGAGGGCAGGGAGGGGTCTTGCTGGGGAGACCCTGGCTTCTCAAATGGTATGTGTTTTTCCAGATCCAGGCTTATGACCCAGAGCACTGGGTGTGGGCCCGAGATCGCACCCTCATTTCCTAGAGCTCCGGGGATATGGAGGCCTGAGGTCATCGGCCTGAGGGAAGGTACGTGTGTATGCTTTGGGGTAAAGGCAGAATATTCTCATCTATAAGAAAATCCGAGGAACCCAACTGCTTGATCTGGCTTCAAGCCTGGTCAATATGGCAACACCCCATCTCCACAAAAAAATACAAAAATTAGCTGGGCATCCTGGTGGGCGCCTCTAGTCCCCACTACTCAGGAGGCTGAGGTGGAAGGAACACCAGAGCCCCAGGAGGTCGGGGCTGCAGTGAGCTGTGATTCTGCCACTGCACTCCAGCCGGGGAGACAGAGTGACACTGTGTCTCAAAAATGAGACTACTACCTAGGTCCAGGGAGGTTCATTATGGTTGACACACTTGAGTTACTGATTTTGGGAAAGGATTCAGTGAAGATTTGGTTGACATCTTGTGCAGCTAACCACATTTAGGACCAAGCATTAGACTTAAGCATGAGAGATTAAGGTTCAGGATTAGGAATCTGGCCTGCTGGTTTGTGAGGTTGTCATATTAGACATGTCTGTAGCATGGTTAAAAGTTTAGATCTTAAGCAACACAGAAGGGCCCCAAGTGTGACGAAGTCCAAAGCCACATTCTCTGAGGGTGCTCTACTCCCTGGGCGGACCCACCCAAAGTCCTTGCTATGAAGCAGATCACTGGGGCTGACCTTGGCTGTATTAAGTGATTTTTGGAGTCAAGCTCACCAAAGTGTGAGTGTCAGAATCGAAAATGATGGCTCAGAATCAGGGTTTACAATGAAGGGTTGGAGATAAAATCAGATTTATACATTGCTCTGAACTCTAGCTAGGATTGACGTGGGATGGGAATAACCTTCCTGTCTGGAGATCTGCCTACTTGAAGTGTGACATCCTGTCTCTCACTTCCAGAACACAGGGCCCAGGGGAGAGGGGAATTTTCAGCAGGAAGTTTATCCCAACGCTAATGCCAGACACCAGGAAGGAAGAGAGGAGCCTCCTATGCAGATCATCTAGAAGAACCTGGCCTCTTCTAGAAGGAGCAAAATAGAGTGACCAAGTTTTCCTCCTAGGAGCCGTGGAGGTACTTCTAGGAGTCGGTGGAGGGAAAGTGAGAAATCAGGGGTGTTTCTGGTTCCACCCCTTCCTGCGACACCACCTCCCTTTTCACATTGCTGAATCCCAACCTCCCCTGGGCTGGAAGCTGGAGTTCCTGTTTCCTATGGACTTTGTTGCCACAGTCCAGAGCATTTGAAGGCACAGCGCAGGCACTCAGATTGTCACAGAATTCTCTGTTAAATATGAAATTACTGCCATAGGATTTTAAAAGATAGTTTAATAGATACTATACATTTTATTGGTTTATTTTGAAAATGTTGGCCATAGAATTATTACTATGTTGATTTGAAATAGTTTGGAATTTTTGTAGTTTTGAAAACATGCTGTTCCTATAGAGTTCTGTGATGGTCATTATATTCACATAAATATAATTTAGTTTTCATTTTTAAGAGAGAATTCTTTTTATCACAACTGTTTTCTCTTTAAATCGTTTTATCTATTATTACATGTGCTCCCAAAGTGAGCACTCTTGTTATCTATGATTCTGACCTAATATATCCATTATATTTATAGCTAGGTGGTATTTCCCCTATGTTCTTGTAAATAGAAATGTTTATTTTCTGTTTAGTGTTTGTTACTGAACTGTGAGAATTCAGTTGTGATTTTTAACATGCCTTACATATATACTAACATGTCCAATATACACTAGACATTTTATTTGTTTATTTTGAAAATGATGGGCATGGCATTCTTACTACATTTATTTAACTAGTTTAGAAAAACAAGTATTTTTTAAAAGACACTGTTCTTATGAAGTTGATGGGTGTTATACCTGTTACATACACAAAAATATAATTCTGTTTTCATTTTTAAGAGAGGATTCTTTTTATCCTAAATGTTTTATTTTTAAATCTTTTTATCTATTATTACATGTGCTGCTGAAGGGCGCACTGTTATTACCTAGGGTAGTTACATAATGTATCTATTATATTTATAGCTCGGTGGCATTTCCCCGAAATTCTTATAAAAATAAATTTGTATTTGATGTTGAGTGTTATTGAATTGTGATAATTCAGATGTAATTTTTTTCAGCTTGTATTGAAAGGTTTGTATGTTCCTTTAAAGAGGGCATGTGTTTGAAAGGAGGACAGGAGCTGTGTGTTTGAAAGAGGACAGTGCAGTGTGCTGCCCGCAAAAATGCAATAAAGATGAAGTTTTCTCATCTTCACAATGATTGTGACCATATTGGTCTGGATTGCTTATCTGTCGTCCAATGATATTTTTATTTAATGGGGTTTTAGTTATTTCAACGAATTAATTAACTCTGGAAAAATAATGCTGAATCTTTCTTTCTTTTTTTTTTTTTTTTTTTTTGAGATGGAGTCTGGCTCTGT
>NW_012118154.1:4944640-4946679 GCF_000951035.1 Colobus angolensis palliatus | reverse complement strand
AGGTCTGTTGTATCTATCTGCCAATGATGTAGTCACAGGGTAAACAGACCAACTATTGCCCACGTCTCCTGTTTAGTGCCATCTCTGCTGTTAGAGAATCCCAAGCCTAGAAGAAGGGAAAGCTCATTCTTCTGCTGACTTGGTGAAGCCGCCTGTGTGTCTGGGTGTTGGTCAGCCTGCCATGGATTGCTGCCTGAGTTGCCTTCCTGTCTCTTGCTGCATCCAATGAGGGTCCAACCAATCTTCTCAAAAGTATTAGGATGAGTAGAAGTGAGTGTCAAAAATACAGGATTACTTTCCAGAATACATAAAGACCTTCTATATATCAATAAAAATGCAAAGCAACTTGATTTTTAAAATGCATATGAAACATGAACAGGAGACTCGTAGAAGAAGAAACGACTGTATACAGATGAGTAACTTCACCTATCAGACTGGCAACATTTAAGAGACTGGTAATATACCATGTTAGTGAGTGTCTTAGTCAGTTTGGGCTGTTCTCACAAATTCTCATAGACCGGGAAACTTAAAACATTTCTTTCTCACGTTTTTGGAGGCTGGGAAGTCCAAGATCCAGGGGCCATGAGAGGCAGTGTCTGGTGAGGGCCTATTTGCTGGTTTGCAGACTGGAAATCTTAAATATTTCTTTCTCATAGTTCTGGAGGCCAGGAAGTCCAAGATCAAGGTGCCAGGAGAAGCAGCATCTGCTGAAGATCAGCTTGCTGGTTTGCAGATGGCTGTCTTCCTGTTGCTCTGTCACATGGCGGAGAGCAAAGAGAGAGAAAGCAAGCTGTCTCTTTTGTTAAAAGGGCACTAAAGCTATCATGAGGGCACCACCCTTCGGAGCTAACACATCCCAAAGGCTCTATATCCAAGTACAATGATATTGGAGATTAGGGTTTGATATGGTTTGTCTGTGTCCCCATTCAAATCTCAACTGGAATTGTATCTCCCAGAATTCCCACGGGTCATGAGAGGGACCCAGGCAGAGGTAATTGAATTGTGGGGGCCAGTCTTTCCTGTGCTATTCTGATATCCAAATAAGTCTCAAGAGGTCTGATGGGGTTATCAGGGGTTTCCACTTTTGCTTCCCTTTCATTTTCTCTTGCCGCCACCATGTAAGAAGTGCCTTTTGCCTCTCGCCATGACTCAGGCCTCCCAGCCACGTGGAACTGTGAGTCCAATTAAACCTCTTTTTCTTCCCAGACTTGGGTATGTCTTTATCAGCACCGTGAAAATGGACTACGACAGGGTTTCAACATATGCAGTTTGAGGGGGGTACAGATTCAGTTCACAGCAGTGAGGATGCAGGGAAATGAAGATTCTCTAGGCTTTGGGTTGGAATGTAAACTTGTAAATTAGACTTGTAAAATCTTCAGAGAGTCACATACGACTTGTGAGATCAAGGCTGTGTTCTGGCAGTTCTCTCACCATAGGCAAAAAAACAGAAAAGTATCATTTCCATTGAATATCCTGCTACATAATGAATTTTCACATTGAGCATTTAATTTCCTATTTAAATAAACCCATCTGGAATTTGGTTTGTATATGTTTTTCTTTTTTCCAAATAATTAGCTAGTTATCCCAGCACCATTTGTGGCATAATCTACACTTTCCCCACTGAGATACGCTGTGATAGCATATAATGCATTCCTATAGAAACTTGGGACTATTTCTGGATTTTCTATTCTGTTTATTGTATCAAGGATCATAAACTGGGGCCCTGTAGCCCATTTCAGGCCTCCAGATGTGTTTTTGGTCTTGCTTTGGTTTTGGTCAGAAGTGTCTTTTTAAATTGTGAATTTTCATGCCTTTAGACAGCTCACAAAGTCAGGCCTATCTTAGAGCAAGGTACTTGCCCAAGCCCTAAGAGCACTTGAGGATGTTTTGCCTGGAGTCACAACAGCAACATCCTGTTTTAACACTTTCACCTTAGAACACATTTTGGTGTCTAACAGTGGACATTCCCTCTCATTCTTCTTTTGTGATGGTTCCTTAAGTACTCAGTTCTTTAGATGAACTTTTACACTGTTTTGTCA
>NW_012118154.1:4937944-4938581 GCF_000951035.1 Colobus angolensis palliatus | reverse complement strand
CGCCATCTAACCAAGGCCCGGCCCCTCCCTCACCCTCACCCACACCTGAACCCCGGGGAGGCCCCAGGAGCAGGGCGCCCGCACAAGACCGCTCCTCTACCCAATGCCCCTTCTCAGCCACACTCACCCAAAGCTGCCTCCTGGCTCTGGGCTCCATGGCAACCAGCATCTAAGCAGGCCTAACGCCTTCCCAGAGTTCCTGAGGGCTAAGGGCAGGAGCAAGAGCATGACCCCAGCAAGGGGAGGACCAATGGGAGCAGGGGGCAGAGGGCAGCACCTGGGCTTGTGGGCCGCAGAACCAGGCAGCCTGTTGCTAGGTAACCACATCTCCCATCACTGCCCCAGCGCATCGTCCTGAGCCGCCCATCCTGTCTCCAGCCACCTTCTGTGGAGTCTCGAACGCTATCATCTGTGGGACCCTGAAGGCCGAAGGGAGAAGCAAGAGCGCAGCCACCACCCCTGAGCCACCTGTGACTCTGCTACCCACCATTTCACTGTGAAGAGTCAGCTGCCTGGGCCGTGAGGTCACTGCCACCATGAGTCTGGGTATCATGGAAGAGGAAGATCTGGCCGAGTACTTCCGGCTGCAGTATGGGGAGCGGCTGCTGCAGATGCTCCAGTGAGTGTCTGAGGCCTG
>NW_012118154.1:4934463-4936049 GCF_000951035.1 Colobus angolensis palliatus | reverse complement strand
CAGGAAAGGAGGAGAGTGGGCTGGGGCACCGGGAGAGCCTGTAGACAGCCCTCCATTGTCTGGGTGGGGTGGCTAGAGCCAGGAGTCCTCTATGTGGTCTGGTCTCTTTGGGGAGAACAGAAAGGATCTGAGTCTTGGGGGTACCACTGTCCAAGTATGCTCTGCTCTGAGCCAGGCATGGGATAGAAAGTGGGAGGCTCCTATGGACCCTCTTGGGCCTGGGTGTGGAGCCTCTGGGGCAGGGATGCTGGGGTCTTCCTCGGTACTCATGTCAGGGGCCCTCCTGACCTCTCTGCTCCCCCACCCCCACCCCCACCCCAAAGATGTGTCAGCGCAGAATGGAAGCCCTGAACCTGCGCTGGGAGGAACTGAGCGTTAAGGAAGCCCAGCTGAAGGCTCACATCCAGAAGTTTGAGCAGTTCATCCAGGTTTGAAGGGGTGTGGGCAGCCACAGTGACCGGGTGATCCACACTCTGCAGGTGGGCAAACTACCGCTCCTCCTCCTTGCTTCTGCTGACTCCTCGCCCTGAGTTAAAAGCATCCTTAGTGCTTCAGCATTGCCTGGCACCTCCCTAGGCATCCTTTATGTCCCCCACCTGTCTCTGTTTGTAATTTTCCATTTACCTGTCAGTCTCTGCTCCCTCTAGATGCCTGTTTCCTATTTCCTTTCCAGTACCTAGGACATACAGTTTATCCAGTAAATGAACGCATGGATGAATGAATGAAGATGCTACAGTCAGGACTAAACACTTGGGGAATACAGTGATGAATGGGACAGTTTTAGTCCCTCCACCCACCCCACCCCTCCATCCTTGTCCTTGCACTGAAGGTCCGGGCAGGGGATGGTTGAAGGACCAGGCACCACAGTCCATTCCAAGACACCCTCTCTCACTTCAGTCCTTAGTGGAGCAATGTAATCATCTTAAAAATCCAGATTTATCCAGACCCACTCCAATTTGCACTTACGTGGCCCTGAAGGGCCTGGTCCAGCTCCGGGGGTGGGTAATGATTGCCGTTGGCCACAAAGAAGCCTCACTCTGAAGTACCTTCCTTCCTGCTCTGTGCCTAAGCCATGTGGGACAGGAAGTCCTTGGACTGGGCACATTCTCCAGAGGTCCAGATCTTCTTAGCAGCCAGAGAAACCCTTATGGAGTGGTTGGGACAGAAGATTTGGGCATGATTTCTCCAAATGGCTCTCAGAAGGTCGGTAGCTTGAATTCCTGGAGAGTTTGCTACAAATACAGACCGCAGGGGCTTCCCTTGTTGCTTTCAGCACGTCTGAGGTTGGGCCCAGGCTTCTATATTTTTTTAAAAGCCCCCCAGGCAGTTCTGATGACCAGGTGGATTTGAAAGTCACTGGTTTAGACCCCCTCAGTCCTCTCCTGGGCTTACAGGGCAGCATACAGATCCTCCATGCACCTCCCTCAGTGGCCTCCAAGTGCCACCACCACATACGCCTGTCCATGTGGAATCACAGGAGCCCCTGAAGGGAGAAAGGAGCCACACAGGGTGAGGGGTGGACTTGCCCCTAATCTTAGGGGAGGGCGCTGCAGAAGAAAGAGGCAGGATTGGATTGATTGCAGTAA
>NW_012118154.1:4932476-4933641 GCF_000951035.1 Colobus angolensis palliatus | reverse complement strand
CTGCAGAAGAAAGAGGCAGGATTGGATTGATTGCAGTAACTGAGCCTTGTTCTGTCCTCTGGGCATCGAACTGCCTGTTCCATCTCCTCCCTCAGCGGGATGCCATTCTGAGCTCCTAAGAGCATGCTCTCCCAGTGGCCTTACTCCCCAGGCCCTACAGTAGCAGGTGCATCCCCTCTCTCCTCTTCCTGGAGCTCCAGCCCTGTTGCCCCAGCTTGTGAAAGGGAGAGGGGCTCCTGCCTCCCATCTCCACAGCTGGGGAAATGGAGGCACCGAGTACCAAATCGGGAGAAAATTCCTGCCTCCCAGCTCTGGTCTGGGAGTGGTCCTTCTGCTCCATGGAAAATGGCCACCGCTAAGAACAGAAACCACAGAAGCTTTGTCAGGAGGGTTCCCGCTCCCATTTCTGGACTTTCTTAGTCTTCTCAGGGGGTTGAGTTCTTCCAGACTCTGAGCCCAGTGCAATGTAGGTCTTCCCCAGCCCACTCTCTGAAGTCCAGAGCAGTCCAGAGCCCAAGTCCCACAGGAAAGAACCATTTCCCGTCTGCCCCCTCCCGACCCCAGGTCACCTCTTGACTTTGGATTAAACCTCTGTCCTCACAGCCCCCTGAGCCCCACCTCAGTCCACAAAAATCTCTTCAACCAGGTTCAAATAACCCTGGAGAGCCTTTTCCTTCACCCCTCTTCTGCCCCATGGGTGGCCCAGCAATCTCTGCCTGTTGCCAGGATGGTTTGTGCTGACAGAAGGTTCTGAGGGCACCACCAGCCCCAGGAAGGCCTGGGCCCCGGGAGGGCCTTCCTGACCAGCACCACCTCCCCCGGCCCCAGGAGAACGACCAGAAACGGATCCGCGCCATGAAGAAAGCCAACAAGGAACGAGAACTCAAGCGCTAGCACATGCAGGAGCTGACCAAGGGCAAGCAGGAGATGGTGGCGCTGCGGCTGGAGCACCAGCGGCTGAGCGCCAAGCTGCAGGGCTACTCCATCTTCAACAAGTACCTAGAGAAGGTGGTGGAGAACTCCGAGGTGAGTCCAAGGAGCCTGGGGGGCCAGCCCTGGCACCTTCCTCAGCCCCACCTCCTCTTCCCTGGGCCCTGGGGCCCTGGGGCCCTGGGGTGGAGTTCAGGCTCAGCTGGCTGGGGACTGTGGATCCTCGGGGCCCCAC
>NW_012118154.1:4931428-4931741 GCF_000951035.1 Colobus angolensis palliatus | reverse complement strand
GCCCCACCTCCTCTTCCCTGGGCCCTGGGGCCCTGGGGCCCTGGGGTGGAGTTCAGGCTCAGCTGGCTGGGGACTGTGGATCCTCGGGGCCCCACAGGCTCTGCAGGTTGGGCACCCTGCTCCGAGGAGATGTAGCCAGCCCTAGGGGGCAGTGGGGAGCAGCTAAAAGAAGCCTCTGGTGAGGCTGGAAGATTTTCTCAAGGGGTGGGGCCTAGAGCTGTGCCTTTGTGTGTCTGTGTGAGTCACAACTGTGTATCTATCTTGTGTGAGTTACATGTTTATGTCTTTTTTTTTTTTTTTTTGAGACGGAGTC
>NW_012118154.1:4926182-4926498 GCF_000951035.1 Colobus angolensis palliatus | reverse complement strand
TGCTTCTTTTTATTATTTTGTCACATTTAATGTTTTGTAACTTTTTATACGGAATTTTTTAAGCATACACAAAAGTAAAGACAATATAGTCTATTGAACACCTGTTGCTCATTATCTGATTCTAATAACGATTATTTCATAGTCATATCCCCCATACTTTCCCACCTCTGCCATTTTGAAGCAAACAATATATTTTCATCCGTTTGTGTCTCTAAGAGATGAGAGCTCTTTTTAAAATAACTACAACACCACTGTCACACCTACTATAAAATTGATAGTCATTCCTTAACATCAAATATCAGTATCATTTATGGCA
>NW_012118154.1:4925628-4926132 GCF_000951035.1 Colobus angolensis palliatus | reverse complement strand
AACTACAACACCACTGTCACACCTACTATAAAATTGATAGTCATTCCTTAACATCAAATATCAGTATCATTTATGGCACAAAATGGGCCAAGTGTGGTGGCTCATGCCTGTAATCTCAGTGCTTTGGGAGGCTGAGGTGAGAGTATCACTTGAGCCCAGGAGTTCAAGACCAGCCTGGGCAACAAAATGAGACCCTCCCAACTCTGCAAAAAATTTAAAAAAAAAATCAGTCAGGAACGGTGGCACACACATGTGGTCCCAGCTACTTGAGAGGCTGAGGCAGGAGGACTCCATGAGCCCAGGAGGTCAGGGCTGCAGTGAGCTGTGTTTATGCCACTGTACTCCAGCCTGAGCAATAGAGCGAGACCTGTCTTTTAAGACAGATGATTGCACGGATGCTTTTTGTACAGTTGGTTTGTTCCAATGATGGTCCAAACAAGGTCCCCATATTGCACTTGGTTGATATGTTTCTTAAGTGTTACAGACATTATGTTGAGCAAAAGA
>NW_012118154.1:4922861-4924908 GCF_000951035.1 Colobus angolensis palliatus | reverse complement strand
GAGCAATAGAGCGAGACCTGTCTTTTAAGACAGATGATTGCACGGATGCTTTTTGTACAGTTGGTTTGTTCCAATGAGGGTCCATATAAGGTCCTCACACTGCCCCTAGCTGGTATGCTTCTTAAGCCACACACAAAACAGGTTATATCATATGATTCCACTGACGTGTTTACAAACAGGTAAAATTAATCTTTATTGATAGAAGTCAGAATATTGGTTTCCTCAGTGGTCGGGGGAAGACATTCACTAGCAACTTTTCCTCATTTCCTTGCTAGAATACTACCGTAAAGAAAAGGACTTCATAAAGAGACCCTTTCCTTCATCAACCATTTGATTACTACGTGGGTCTCACAGAGAAAGTCTGTTAAATGCTTTATTTAGTTTTCAGAACAATGAATTGGTTCCGTAGCACTGACCTGTAATGTTTCTAGTATCCTTATGAACTTACGGATTTTTAACATATTTGATACGTTTTAATCCTTTGCACTTATTCTTACTAATGTTCAAATCATCTCACCTTTGGGCAGTGGGAGGCGCTTCGATTTGGCACCTAAATCCTTTTGACATCAGCATTAAGTTTTAGAGGTGTGTTCCTAGTAACTCTGATGTGGTCCATTTATTTGAACCGTGGTACACTGTTGCACTGTTTGCCAGATGAACTTTCAGAAATGCAGACGTGAATTGTCTCTTTACTTCTTAAAATCCTTCAGTGGATAAAGTCCACACTCCTTCCCAAAGTTTACTGAGCTTGCTTGCTTGCTTTATTTTCTTTCTTTCTTTTTCTTTCTATCTCCTTTCTTTCTTTCTTTCTTTCTTTTTACTTTCCCTTCCTTCCTCCCTCCTTCCTTCTTTTCTTTTTTTTTCCTTCCTTCCTCCCTCCCTCCCTCTCTCTCTTTTCTTCTCCTCCTCCTCCTTCTTCTTCTTCCTCTCCCTTCTTCCTTTTCCCTTCTCCCTTCTTCCTTCCCTCATTCTTTCTTCTTCTTTCTTTCTTCTTCTTCTCAATTTCTCCCTCCCCATCTTGAACTCAGGCTACCTTGAGCATCCTGAACAAACCACCCCCTATTCCATTCATCTTTGCCCAGGCTGTCACCTTCACCTGTAGCACTGCCTCACCTCCCTACACCTGCTTTTGCTGGCTACCTTCTATTCATATCTCCCGTCTCATTTCAGCCACCCTTTCTCCCAAGAAACCTTTTCTGGCTGTTCCTACCTCCAGTGCTGGGCTGTGTGGCCCTTCCCCAAAGAGGCATATTTGGGGAAAGGCCAGCAGGGCAGTTCCCAGGACATGCATCCATCATTGGAGATGTCATGAGATGGAGAAGGTGCTCGGGAAGTTTCCCCTGGGTGCTGAAAGGCACGTTTTGATAAGCCCCTAGGAAGGCAACTTGGCATCACAGAACTGGGGTTCATGCTGCCTTCTAAAGAGCGTGGGTTTCAGGGCTTCTGTTCCACTGAGTGGGACCTGAGGGTTAGGGCCAGAGTGGTATGATTCTGGACCAGGCTGGGGGAGGTGAGCTGAGTCTGGCAGGTCACCTGCCCCACCAGCATCCTCTCCAGCCCCTGCTTCTCCCTCAGCAAATGAATAACTACCGGAGATGACCAACCTGAAGGCTTTCCCAGAGTCCCGTCCTGCCCCATCCCCCAGTCATAGGGAGGGCTTTTCTTGCTGTTGTAACTGACTGTTTACTTGTCTGTCTGTCCTCCATGCCACCCCTCAAGCTGTAAGCTTCCTAAGAGCAGAGTCTGGTTTTCCTATCTCCTGCTATTTCCCTAGCATTTAGCATAGCTCCTGGCTTGTAAGTGGTTCCTGGTACAATCTTGTTGAATAGGAAATTCTTACCTCGGGAGACGTTGCAAATTGCCTTCCATCAGCAATTATCAACCTGGCCGTGCCTAGAACCACCTGGGGATCTTTTGCAAAATTCAGATGCCAGAGACCACAGAAGACTTGTTTATTCATCCGAATCTGCAGGGGTGGAGACTGGCAGGTGTCCTTTTTTTTTTTTTTTTTTTCATCAGCAGTTATCAACCTGGCTGTGCCTAGAAC
>NW_012118154.1:4918922-4922595 GCF_000951035.1 Colobus angolensis palliatus | reverse complement strand
TAGCCAGGATGGTCTCGATCTCCTGACCTCGTGATCCGCCCGTCTCGGCCTCCCAAAGTGCTGGGATTACAGGCTTGAGCCACCGCGCCCGGCCAAGTGTCCTTTTTAAAGCCCCTGCAGGTGATTCTCACCTGCAGTTAAAATCGAAAATCCCTGGCCCAGTTGTACATCCCTCTGCCCAACAAATGGACCATGGCCCATACAAACCCAGGAGAAGCAGGCGGCGGGATCCCAGCGTCCCTCACAGCCTCTGGCCACGACCCTGGCCAAGGGCTTGCCTGCCCAGGTGTCCAGGTGTCCAGGCATTCCAGGCTGGGGGTCGGCAGGACTGGGTGGCTCCCTCAGGCCCCCGGGGCTGGCTGTGCATTGACCTGAGCCCCTGACCACAGTTCGAGGAGATCCATGAGGTGATTGCGCGCTACAAGACGCTGGTGAGCATGCACCACGACCTCACGCAGTCTGCGCAGGAGGGCCAGGAGAAGATTGAGCGCGCCAAGGCCCGGCTGGCACGCTACATGGAGGAAAAGGATGATGAGATCCTACAGCAAAACAATGAGCTGGCACGGCTGCAGATGCGCTTTGACCATGCCCACAGCAATGTCATCATCTGGGTGAGGGGCCTGGGGTAGGCCAGGGGGCGCCTGGGCACTGGGTGAGTGAGGGCCCTGAGCATACATACACACACACACACACACACACACGCACCCACACACACACCACATGCTGTGCTCATGCCCCGTCCTTACCCCCTCCCCAGGAATCTCGCTGGGCACACATCCAGAACACCGCAGCCAAGAAGACCCTCCTGCTTGGCGCTATTAAGATGGCCACGCTGAACCTCTTCCAGATCGTGAGCAAGCAGCTGAAGGAGGTGACCGAGGTGGCCCTGGAGGACACCCATAAGCAGCTGGACATGGTAGGAGGAGGGGACAGGTACTGGGCCCGTGGGATCAGCTGGACCGAGGAGGTTGCCAGTGGTTGGGTGGAAGAATGAACCTAACAGAGCAGCAGAGCAGGGACTCTCAAAATTTAACAACATCAGGATCACCTGGGAGGGTGAGAATTATTACTGGGCCCCACCCCCAGAGTCTCTGACTCAGTGGATCTCAGATGAGAACCCAGGAATTTACATTTTCAGCAAGTTCCCAAGTGACGCGGCTGGTTCGGGTTCCATACTTTGAGAACTGTTGCATTAGCAGCAAAACCCTTTTTGCCCCGGTCTAGAAAGCAGTAGCAGGAACCCACTATTGAATCCATTAGTTGTGCAAAACAGCCTTATTAAATTCTAGTGAGATACTGTGGCTTGCTGAAGGCTTGAGCAGGAGACCCACACTTTGTTAAAAAAGAAAAACTGGGGCCGGGCACGGTGACTCACACCTGTAATCCCAGCACTTTGGGAGGCCGAGGTGGGTGGATCACCTGAGGTTGGGAGCTCAAGGCCAGCCTCAAAAGAAGAAAAAAAAAAAAAAAAGCAATTGACTGAGAGATACTTAAAAAAAAAAAAGTGAAACTCATGAAATATACACAGCTAGGAAAAAGGAAAAAGGAGTACCCTAAAACAAATTATTAGCCTACATTTTAAAGCATGTTTGAACAGAATTATTTTATAGCCCAAAGGAGGGCATTTGTAAGCAAGTGTGTTGTGGAAGTAGCAATTCTCATCATTTCGTCTTTACATGCCTACAGTTTATCGAGGACTCCCAGAGAGCTTTTCTTTATGGGAATGTATCTATTGATAATTGCCATCATAGAAATCAAAACAGAAAATTTAAAAATATTTGTTTAATTCATTCATTTTTAAATAATGATAAAAACTATGTTAACAGAAATAGCATTTTTTATGAAAAAAAGTTTCAAAAGTGTTTTGTGAGAAGAGTGGCATTACTTGCAAACCCCTTTAACGGCTTTAACGTCTGGTTGAACAGGTGCTCATGTCCACTCCTGCGTTCATTCTGTTGTGACAGCATGTGTCATGAAAACTCCTCTCTGGAAAATGCCACTGTGTACTCGTGAGAGAATAAGAGCAAAAAAAGGCAAATAACATTTTAATATTATCGTAAAAAGAGTTTTGGCCTCAAAAACCCCTGTCTGCCAGAATAGGGTCTCAGAGACTCCCAGAAATCCTCAGGCCCCCTCCCCTCAGCCTCCTGGAGGTCCTCAGGCCCTTGCCCTTAGCTGCTGTAAAGAAAGATACAGCAGGAGGGCCCAGCACGGTGACTCACACCTGTAATCCCAGCACTTTGAGAGGCCGAGGCGGGTGGATCACCTGAGGTCAGGAGTTCGAGACCAACCCGGCCAACATGGTGATATCCCATCTCTACTAAAAATACAAAAATTAGCCGGGCATGGTGGCAGGAACCTGTAATCCCAGCTACTCGGGAGACTGAGACAGGAGAATCGCTTGAATCCGGGAGGCGAAGGTTGCAGTGAGCCGAGATCATGCCATTGCGCTCCAGCCTGGGCCACAAGAGCAAGACTCCATCTCCAGGTTCAGTGGGAGATGCCACCCTCCAGCAGCTCACTCCCACAGGCACATCTCCTGCCGAGACCATAGCTTCTAGTCCATCCACTTCAAATTTTGAGTTCCTGAATCCCTCTCGATTCACCTCTACAGGAGAGATTGCCCAAAAGTTATTTGAAAATATCTCACTTCATTCCCATAGGAGATGAACCTACTCACAGAAATACGCATGACCAAGTAGCCTAAAGATTTAAAATTAAGGACCTGGGAAAGTACAAGTTGAAATCAGAGGTCGAGGATGGAGAGAAATACAGACTGCCCTTGGTTCTTAAGGGTCATACACAGGGGCTCTGAGCTTGTTGGTAACCCGAATGAAAAGCCACCTGCAGCTTTTATACTAGAGTAAGAAAACATAAGGTTTCTTCCAAGACAGCGCACCTTTTCCCGGCACTTAGTTCTCACTGAAATCTCTCGATGAGCCTTCATTGACACTATGAATAATGCTCTCAACAGCTTCCCTGCAACCAATGCAGGCACTGGCTTTGTAAGGCAGCTGCTTATACAGAACAAGGAACGTGGTGCACAGGACAGCTTAGGAAAAGCGATTCTGCAGAAGACCAAGTCAATTGGAATTCCATAGAGTGTGTCATGGAAGGTTTGGCATTATCCCTGAAGAAAAGCCAAACTATCTGAACAAGCACTTTCCAAACTGAATCCTGAGATATTGTTTCCTAGGGGGAATAAAAGGACTCCATAGACGAATACATTTAGAAACTCTAAATTAAACGAAGATAAGATTAAAAACACAAACAGGACCTGGAGTCTTTGCTATAGTTCTGTGCCCTGAGATGCTCCCAGCAGACAGCGTTTCTAGAACTAACTTGACCACAGAACTCCTTTGGGGCACATGACCACTTATGACAAGAACATAGCTCAGGAAATGCTGACCTGTATTCTCTGTCGTCTTGGGAAAGCTGCTTTAATTCACTGACTCTCTGTTTTCTCATTTGCAAAATGGGAATGATACTGGTAATGGTAACAGTATCAGCAGCTGACAGTCGTTGAGAGTTTTGGACAAAGTCTGTGTAGTTCATCTTCAGAGACAGCCTTGAAAAGGAGAAGTTTTAGAACTGAAATCCTTTTATTTATTTATTTATTTATTTTTTAAATTTTAGATTCAGGAGTGCATGAGCAGGTTTTTTTTTTTTTTGA
>NW_012118154.1:4912817-4914759 GCF_000951035.1 Colobus angolensis palliatus | reverse complement strand
GCAGTATTTGGTTTTCTGTTCCCGCGTTAGTTTGCTAAGGATAATGACCTCCAGCTCTATCCATGTTCCTGCAAAGGACATGATCTCATTCTTTTTTATGGCTGCATAGTATTCCGTGGTGTATAAGTACCACATTTTCTTTATCCAGTCTACCATTGATGGGCATTTAGGTTGATTCTCTTTGCTATTGTGAATAGTGCTTCAGTAAACATCCCTGTGCATGTGTATTTATGATAGAACGATTTATATTCCTTTGGGTATATACCCAGTAATAGGACTGCTGGGTTGAACGGTAGTTCTACTTTAACTCTTTGAGGAATTGCCACGCTGCTTTCCACAGTGGTTGAACTAATTGCACTTCCACCAACAGTGTATGAACATTCTCTTTTCTCCACAACCTCAGCAGCCTTTGTAATTTTTCTGACTTTTTAATCGTAGCTAGCCATTCTGAGTGGTGTGAGATGGTATCTCACTGTGGTTTTGGTTTGCGATAGAACTGATATCTTAGAGGCTGTCTGGGCCAATCTTTTCTCCTTCTCTCCTTATTAAAGATGAAGAAACTGAGTCCCAGAAAGATGGAGTGATTGTCCCAGAACGGTGACGGGGGCCCAGCTAGGTCATCTGACTTCTGGAGCATGGCCCTTTTCTGTGTCATGCTGACTGCGTGCTCTTAAGAACAGAAGCCAGTGAACAGAGTTTACATTCCTTCTCATGACTGAAGGTTATCATGATGAGCATCAGCCCTGGGTTTCGAGCACACGACCACATTGAGGGTGGTGAAGTTATGGAAGGCGGTCTGCCCATGCTGACAGGACCCTGCCTGCGAAATCCTTTTCACCCACTAGCCTGCTTGTGACCCTTTCTTTCTTCTCCCTCCTGCTCGACTCTCAGCCTGCACTTCATACATCACCAGGTCTGCCTCCGGGAGTTCCTAACTCCATCCGTTTGTTGCTTCTAATTGCCTACACCTGACACTCAATTTCACCTCAAAACATTGTCACATGAGAGAAAGTGGCCTCCTCAAGAAGTCAGTCATGGCTGGGTGCAGTGTCTCATGCCTGTAATCCCAGCCTTTTGGGAGGCTGAGACGAGTGGATCACTTGAGGTCAGTAGGTTGAGACCAGCTCAGCCAACATGGTGAAACCCCATCTCTACTAAAAACACAAAAATTAACTGGGCATGGTCGCAGGTACCTGTAATCCCAGCCACTCAGGAGGCTGAGACGCGAGAATCGCTTAAACCCAGGGAGCGGAGGTTGCCGTGAGCCTAGATCGCGCCACTGCACTCCAGCCTGGGTGACAGAGCAAAACTCTCATATCAAAAAGATAAATAAATAAAAAGTAAAAAAGAAGTCAGTCACAGGAAAGCAATGGTGAACTCTTTAAAAGTGAATGCCTGGGATGCTCCATCTTGGGCCGGGGGAGGCCTTTGGGGGGCGGAGTTAACTCTGGGCTCCTTGCCTTTCTAGATCCAACAATTTATCCAAGACCTGTCGGACATCTGGGCAGAGGTGAAAAAGAAGGAACAACAGCAAGTCCGGGTTTAAGGAGGCAGCCTGGTTCCAGGACATCCTGAGACAGAGGTGGTAAGAGAAGAAGTCGTGAGCCTGCGGTCCAGTCAGTCCAGCTCGGGACCAACGCCCGTGGTGCCTTCCTGCTGAGGAACACCTGCTTATTTTCCCCCCTGGGCCTCACTCTATCCCTGAAAACAGTGAATGTTCTAAGAAGTTTGTTCTCAAGTTCTCTCTAGCCCTTTGGTAGTTTATTCATGGGGAAGAGTGTAGCGATGGGGCGACCCCCGCAACAAGCACTCACTCTCACAGCTGGTCACCTAGGCTGCCTGGGAACCAGAAACCACATCTTAGGCCTGGTGTCCCCTCGGCTTTGGGCTCACACACAGTCAGTGTGCAGGTGGGCAGCAAACCAGTAAGGTCAGTACAGAG
>NW_012118154.1:4909983-4911281 GCF_000951035.1 Colobus angolensis palliatus | reverse complement strand
GCCACTGCACTCCAGCCTGGGCAACAGAGCAAGACTCCGTCTCAAAAAAAAAAAAAAAAGAAGCCCTCCACGCGGTTCTGATGCATGCTCAAGTTGAAGAACCACTGCTCTACAGTGACCAAACACTTTCAAGCATCTGGGTTCCATTCATATCCTACCTCATGAAGCAATACGTGTCTACCTGGGTCAGCGTTTAGCCAGAGAAGTAAGTAGATAGATAGATAGATAGATAGATAGATAGGATAGATAAATAATAAATAGAAGATAGATAGTAGGTAGATAGATAGGAGCTAGACAATAGATAGTGGATAGATGGTGGATACATAGAGATAGAATATAGATGATAAATTAGATAGATGATAGATAGTAAATAGAAGACAGTAGGTAGATAGGAGACAGACAATACATAGTAGATAGATGATGGATACAGATAGATCGATAGATGATAGATAAATAGTAAATAGAAGATACACAGTAGATAGGAGATAGACAATAGATAGTAGATAGAGATAGATAAATACATACATAGGTAGATAGATACATAGACAGATAGATAGATACATAGATAGATAGATGGTAGAGAGAGAGAGAGAGAGTCTTCTGGTACATGTGAAGGGCTTTGTTTCAGGGATTTGACCGTAGGCAGTCGTGGGCACTGGGTAAGCAGTGTCTATAAAGCGGCTGTCTTCCCATCTGATGCTGGGGCTTGAAGTTCTCTGGGCAGATGGTTGGAAAGGAAGCATGGAGGTAAAGTGGGGGAGGTCAAGGACAAGTCAGAATCCACAGCAGAGGCTGGAGACCCGAGGACAGACAGGCAGACAGAAATCCATGTCAGTTCTTGTTGCTTCTGAAATTGGTGGTGTGGGCGTTCTGCCAAAGCCAGGATCCTTCGTCCTGGAAATGAACACATACGCCTGGCCCGGGGCAGGAGACTGAAGGAGGCTCCAGGGGAGGGCGGGCAGATGCAGGCCCGGCCACCGCCTCACACCAATGCCGCAAGTCAGCAGGCATTGAGTAAGTTTGTGGATTTGTGGCTTCTCTTGTACTCAAGAAATCTGCCTAGACCCACAGAATTTCTTCTGCCCCAGGGCTGGGCCCCTTTTTAAGCCTGAAAAATGCAACAGTATCAGATTGAATCCAGCCCCAAATCCCCCATGGGAAGCTCTCTGTGACCCACGCTAACAGGACACACCCAAGAAAAGGAATTCTGAGAACACATTTCAGCCTGGGCAAGCCGACTCATCCGGAAGCCTCCATGCTACCATCATCTCCATTTCACAGGTGAGGAAACCGAGGCA
>NW_012118154.1:4906345-4909470 GCF_000951035.1 Colobus angolensis palliatus | reverse complement strand
CAGGCTGTTCGGCCTGAATACACTTCCTCCCGGAGTGTCCAAGGCCCCCTCAGCACCACCCCCACAGCACCACCCACGGCCCTGTGCCAGAAGCCAAAGGCTCTCCCTCTGCCTCCTTCCTCTGCGCTCCCTCCTCGGCTTCACTGCCCTGCACCACTAAGTTTCCAGGGCTTGACTGACACAGGGGCTCCTCGGGGTCACACTCAGAATTCCTGTGATCACACATAAGCTCATCCTGAGACACATGTGTTTACACATGTGTGTATAACCTACGCTGATATTGCCTGTGTGTAACTATGCATGTGCATGCTGTCAGTGTGCATAACTCACCGTGATACTGCAGATGTATAACTAGCAGAAGCATATTATATATGTGTATAACTCACTCCAATATTGTTGCATATTTCATGCTTAAAAAGGGGTCCAGCCCTGGGGCAGAAGAAATTCTGTGGGTCTAGGCAGATTTCTTGCGTACAAGAGAAGCCACAAATCCGCAAACCTACTCAAGCCCACAGAAACAGGGAGAACAAATCCAAAAGGCACAGGGATTCCCAGGCGCCCAGGCGCCGGAGTGATGGGGTCTTCCCATCGGGAGGGTAATGGCAGTCACAGACAGGCCCTCGCTCCTTCCCTACCCCGCCCCAGCGCCTTCTCAGGCCTTCAGCATGGCTACTCGGGGCCCTGCAGCCACATAAAGAAGCCAAGACGACCCGGCCAAGAGAGATTCTGACTCTCAGATGCATGAGATCACGCTCCAAGAACAAGCAGACGAAGTTAAGGGCCTGCCTGGAGCTTTTCCCAGCAAGAAAAGACACTAACTCACGAGAGCAGAAATAACTGATTTGTTCCAGAAATGAATGGTTCTCATCAGCAAAGGCAGGAAGTAGGGCTCTGGGTGTTTTATGGATAAAGGGAGGGAAAAGGAAGGAAGCCCTTCAGGAACTCGCTCTCAGTGTGGAGCACTCGGTTCCCCTCCAAACCCGTGAGCCCTTCCTGATGGGTGGGAGTAGGGGAAGGACAGAAGCGGGGATTGGAGGAGCTTGGGGGACTAAGAGCTGAGCCTGCAAGCAGGCAGGTAGGCAGACAGCTGCATGTCTGTTCCAACGCCTTGCCATACACACAACCTCCAAACTGCTGCTGAAGATGGGATTCCAACCAAGCTTTGAGCACCCTTCCATTAGAACCAAGCTTTGAGCACCCTTCCATTAGAACCAAGCTTTGAGCACCCTTCCAGGTGATCTTGGTCTCCCTGGAGTAGCTGAAGAGCCTCTGCTTCTGTGAGATCAGCTGTTAGCCCTTGGGATCAGCCCCCTTCCTCATACGGTTTTACCCCCAAAGCCCTTTTCCCAGCTTCCAGGCCAGGGTCCCACATATTACGGACAAGGCTTTCTGTCAGCTGGAAGGGCTCTAGAACCTTCTGCTTCTCCTTTCAAGCCATCTTAGGGTTGATCACTTGGGCATCTGAGTGAGCTTCTCTGTTCCTGGACTTTCAGTCCCAGCAATGTTTACTGGAAGCCTTCCATGTGCATAGCAGGGTGCTGAGGCCAAGCAGAGTCCCACGGGACCCCTGTCTCAGGCCAGTCTTCTTCTCTTGGGAGATCAAAGCTGCTGAGAGCTGTGACACCAGCCCAGTGTAGTTTCCTCACCTGCAATGGCCTGAGGTTCCCCTTAACTTTCACCTTTGAAACACCAGGAAGAGGCTCCCAGTGTAGACCATGGAGTGCAGAATGATAGGAGCCAGGCTAAGAGGCAACTGGAGTATGACGTCACCCTCGGGGGTAGAGGGGGAACAAATAACCATTTTAGGAATCTTATGAGGAAAAGAGGTGGCTCTAGAAACATCCAACAGAAAGACAGCTGCACAGCGATGCGAGGCTGACTGTGTTCGTTTTCTCGTCTGCATAACAAATTACTGCAAACTTGGGGTCCTAAACCAACACTCACATGTTATCTCACGGTAGCAGCTCAGAGTCCGCATGGGCTGGCCTGGCTCCTGCTCAGGGTGTCACGAGGCTGCAAGCACGCTGTGCGCTGGCTGGGCCTTTCCCTGGAGGCTCAGGGGAGGAATCCACTTCCAAGCTCCTTCAGGTTGCTGACATAAACCAATTCCTGAAGCTGTAGGGCCAAGGCCGTCATTTCCTTGCTGGCTGTCAGCCAAGGGCCCTTCTGCTCTTAGAGCCCAGTGGCATTCCTCATTGCACGGCCCCTTCCATCTTCAAAGCCAGCAACAGCATGTGGAGTCCCTGTCAG
This sequence comes from Colobus angolensis palliatus, assembly GCF_000951035.1. Lineage (NCBI taxonomy): Eukaryota > Metazoa > Chordata > Mammalia > Primates > Cercopithecidae > Colobus > Colobus angolensis. Next base: position 4,907,220 of record NW_012118154.1, on the reverse strand, counting down.
GCTTTGAATCTGACTCTTCTCCAATACCAGCTAGAGAAATTATCTGCTTTTAGAGGGCTCCTGCGATTAAATTAGACTCACCCAGATAATCTCCTCCTTTTGCCCCAACACCAGAGGGCGAAGGTCATGGGAACTGTCTTAAAACGCTTCCTAACACACTGATGGAGAAAAGGGTGTCAAAACAGCTTGTGAAGGAAGAGGGGGAGGGGGCAAAGAGGGACTATGACAAGGATGGAAAAAAAAAATTAGGCTGGGCATGGTGACTCACGCCTGTAATCCCAGCAGTTCTAGAGGCCAAGGTGGGTGGATGGCTTGAACCCACGAGTTCAAGACTAGTCTGGGCAACATAGTGAGACCTTGTCTTTACAAAAACTAACTAAAAATTAGCAGGGCATGGTGGCTCTTGCTTGTAGTCCCACCTACTCAAAAGGATCGCTTGATCCTGGGAGGTTTAGGTTGCAGTGAGCCGTGATCGCACCACTGCACTCCAGCCTAGGTAACAGAGCAAGACCCTGTCTCAAAAAAAAAAAAAAAAAAAAAGTCTTTCAGATGTGCACCTGGCTAACATTTACTAGTGATAGTTTTATCAAGACAGATTTCCACTGGGATTATAGATCTCTAGGGAGTCAATAAATGGGCTGCAGACTGGGAATCACCTAATTTTTTATGAAACTTTTATATACAAGTATATGTGGATTTTTCATGCCTGAGTCGGGTGAGGATGGAGGTGAGGCAAGAGAAACTCTACAGCTTTCAGTCAATTCTCCCAGAAATCTTAACTCAACAAGGTTAGGAACTACTGCTTTTTAAAATAATTAACAGGCAGGGCGCGGTGGCTCATGCCTGTAATCCCAGCGCTTTGGGAAGCCGAGGTG
>NW_012118154.1:4901515-4904741 GCF_000951035.1 Colobus angolensis palliatus | reverse complement strand
AGAAGCAAAATCAGGATTTGAAGCAATGATTGAGGACAGTTGAAGATTGATAAATACGGCCAGGCACCATGGCTCACGTCTATAATCCTGGCATTTTGGGAGGCTGAGGCAGGAGAATCTCTTGAGCCCAAGAGATTGAGATCAGCCTGGATAATAGAGAGAGGTCCCATTTCTACAAAAAATTAAAAACATAGCAGGTATGGTGGTATGTGCCTATAGTCCCAGCTGCTCGGGAGGCTGAGGCAGGAAGACCGCTTGAACATGAGAAGTTGAGGTTGTATGAGCTGTGATCCCACCACTGCACTCCAGTGTGGGTGACAGAGACCCTGTCTCAAAAATAAATACATGGGCCAGGTGTGGTGGCTCACACCTGTAATCTCAGCACTTTGGAAAGCCAAGGCAGGTAGATCATCTGAGATCAGGAGTTCGAGACCAGCCTGGCCAACATGGTGAAACCCCGTCTCTACTGAAAATACAAAAATTAGCCAGATGTGGTGGTGCACGCCTATAATCCCAGCTACTCCGGAGGCTGAGGCAGGAGAATCACTTGAACCCGGGAGGCAAAGGTTGCAGTGAACTGAGATCATGCCACTGCACTCCAGCCTGGGCAACAGAGCGAGACTCTGTCTCAAAACAAATTAAATAAATAAATAAATGATTGATGAATGCAATCCCCAACTATGGCTGCCAGGCTTCAAGGGGAGAGGAGCCTTGACCATGCATTAGAGACCAGGCAGCCGTCTCAGCCCACCCCATAATGCACTGTATGAAGTGACAGTTTGCCTCAGAGCCCCCACATGCACCACCCCCCCTCCCACCTCAGGTCCCTGTCCTCCACCCTCACATTGGACCTCAGAACCCTTTGGGAATCAACAAATAATGGTTCTATCGAGTGCCTCCTATATGCAAGCACCAAGCAAAGTGGAGGGGAGAAAGTAGTAAACAACTGATCTGGGTCCTGCCTCTGGAGCTATTGGCCTCTTGGGAAAGCGAGACATTCCACCCACAGGTATAAATAGCTAAATCATTAAATAATCATCACTGCACTGGCTGTTGAGAAGTTCTGGTGCTAGGGGATCCTATGAGGGAAGGAGGTGGGGAACCAACCAGGTCTTTTTGAGGCAGCAAGGTGAGGTTTAGCAAGAAACTTGAAGAATGAATACACGTTATTTTTGTTTTGTTTTGTTTCCGCCAGACAATGGCAAGAAGGAGGAGAAAGAGAGGGTGTCACAGTGTCCTAACACAGAATAGGAAGAGACTGGTTCTGGAAAGGGTGTGCCAAAGGTCAGGGTAGCTGGAATGGAGAGGGTGAGGGTGAGAACAGAAGCAGGCAGGGGCTAGATCATGTGAGACCTTTCAGGGAGAACTTTTCCAGGATTTTGGCTTTTATTCTAAGGGGACTGGAGAGCACTGAGGGTTTTGTTTTTTTGTTTTTTTGTTTTTGTTTTTGACAAGGTCTCACTCTTGTCACCCAGCCTGGAGTGCAGTGGTGCAATCACAGCTCAGTGCAGCCTCAACTTCCTGAGCTCAGGTGATCCTCCCACCTCAGCCTTCTTACTAGCTGAGATTACAGGCACATGCACCACACTCAGCTGATTTTTTGTGTTTTTTAAGTACAGACAGAGTTTCGCCATGTTGACCAGGGTGGTCTTGAACTCCTGGCCTCAAGCAATTCCACCTAGCACCAAGACCCACCTCAGCCTCCCAAAATGCTGGGATTATAGGCAGAAGCCACTGCTCCTGGCAGCACTGAGCTTTTACTAAAGGAAAAAAAAAAAAAAGAAAGAAAGAATAAGAGACCAAAGATTGGGCTCTGGGTAGGAGTTTGTTTGTTTGTTTTTTGTTTTATACTGCTAGGCTTGGAAACCCAATTTGGCACAGAATCTAGGATCTGGGGAATGAGGTTTGGGGGAGAGGAAAGGGAACAGATCTTTAAATCTGGAGGAAAAAAAAAAAAGATAAAATCAAACTCACACACTTTCTCTGTCCCAAATTAGAAAGGCAAGTGAGTGCTGCTGGTAAAATCTGGGCTGATCAATCAGCATGTTGTGGACACCTGCCTTGGGCCCTGTCTGAGCTGTTTGACGTCAGGTGAGGTGCCCGATTCAGGATGATGGCATCCAGTTGTCCTAGCAGAAGCCAGGTCTGCACTGCTGTCAGCAGGCTCTACCGCATATCAGTTTTAAGCCGGGGAGGAGTATGATCAGGTTCGCTTTTGGAAAAGATGGCTCTAGCTCCTTCGTGGAGAATGGACTGGATAGGGGGCAAGAATAGGAGGAGGCCAGAATGAATGCAGGAAGACCATCTTGTTAAAGGGTAAGTTTCTTAAAGTAAAATTATGACTGCCATATAAATATAAACATAAATGGAGATGTCACAAAGATTTTATCTAACTTGCTGGGCATCGTGGCTTATGCCTGTAATCCCAACACTTTGGGAGGCCGAGGCGGGCCAATCACCTGAAGCCAGGAATTTGAGACTAGGCTGGTCAATGTGTTGAAACTCCATCTCTACTAAAAATATGTAAAAAATTAGCCAGGCATAGTGATGCACGCCTGTAATCCTGGCTACTGGGGGAGCTGAGGCAGGAGAATCGCTTGAACCTAGGAGGCAGAGGTTACAATGAGCCGAGATCACGCCACTGCACTCTAGCCTGGATGACAAACAAAGACTCTGTCTCAAAAGAAAAAATAAGAAAAGAAAAAAAAAAAGATTTTATCTAACTCATTAGTTGAGATAACCAGTATGACCTAAAACTGTGTTCAAAGAAGAATCCACTGAACAGAGACACATATACACAATCAGGAATGCAGAAACTAATTTGCTAATAGATAACAAAAATGATGTCTTCTACAGAGCAGAAATCACTTACTACATAAGTTAACTCTTGTCTCAACAGAGTTCAGAGTTGCAAAATGGTAAAAAGAAAAACAAAAAGAAAGGCACAAATCCCTATAGAGTCAAATAACCCCCGAAAGGTTTTCTAGAGACATCATCTAAAGGAAACCCAGTAATGTTTTCAGCCACTTCAAAGCCATTTGCAAACTTCCCTGATAATCTGAGGCTGTGGTCCAGGCAAACTTGGACTTGTGCACAGGAAAACCCTGTGAAGCAGATCCTGGTGGGTGCTGTGGTTGAATTGGGGTGGTGGAGTCCAAAGATTTCTTTCACTCCTGGACAAGCAGATCCAGAGATACCACAAGAATCCTGGGACTCTTCAGAATCC
>NW_012118154.1:4899934-4900784 GCF_000951035.1 Colobus angolensis palliatus | reverse complement strand
GGTGACAGAGTGAGACTCTGTCTCCAAAAAAAAAGAAATTGGGATCCTTGATCCTTAACTAATCAACAAGCACCAAATGTGAAGACACAGACGGGAAGAATCAGCCAGTCTCTGAGAATCTTCATGGTCATCTTCATCACATACTCACTGAATGTCCACAGTGCCTACAGCGTGGTGTGGAGGCTCCAAAGCGGGGCTGCTGAAGACAGGGAATGCTCCCCAACCACGCCACCCATGCCATCCTTGGGGAGGGAATTCGAGAATCTGCAGGCTGTAGAAGAAACCAGGAGCTCTTCGTGGCCTCTTCCTTCCTGAGGCAGCAAATGTGATGAAGGGACAGGTTAAAGGCTGTTCTCATGTCAAATTTTTGCTCAGTCTTCTCTCTTTCCCCACAAATTTGTCCTGCATGTCCCTTCTCAGGCTTTGCTCAGGCCCCTAATCACAGAGAGAAGGTTGAGGGTGGGTTAGAGGAAGGTCTTCCTGGAGGTATGTGTGGAGTTAAATATATTGATAATAATAATAATTACAATAACAAATATTGTATAGTATGTACCAAGAGTTTCTTTGCCCTTCAAGAGATGCAGCTTAATTCCCCTCCTCCTGAGTGTGGGCTGGACTTAGTGATTCACTGATAATGTTAGAACATGTCAGAAGTGAAAGTGTTCAACTTCCAAGACTAGGTCGTAAAAGGCCTTGTGGCTTCCTCCTTGCTCTCTTTCTGGGTTCATTCAATCTGAGGAAAGCCAACTACCATGCCCTGATGTAAGGGCGCTCAACACTCAAGCAGTCCTACGGGGAAGACCACATGGTGAAGAACTGAGACCTCTCGCCAACAGCCATGTGAGTGGAT
>NW_012118154.1:4891085-4892349 GCF_000951035.1 Colobus angolensis palliatus | reverse complement strand
ATCTTTAAGCCCCTACATTTGAGGTAATTGTTATTCCACAGATTAGCCTTCTAGGGCTGTCATTACAAAATAGCACACAGACTGGGTGACTTTAACACCAGAAACTTATTTTCTGACAGTTCTGGAGGCTGGAAGTCCAGGATCAAGGTGTTGGTAGGTCTAGTTTCTCCTGAAGCCTGTCCCCTTGGCTTGCAGACGGCTGCCTTCTCACTGTACCTCACATGACCCTTTCTCTGCACACATACCTGGTATCTCTCCCTCTTCTTATAAGTGCACCAGTCACCTGATTAGGGCCCCATCCTTATGACCTCAGTTAACTCCAACCTCCTTAAAGATTCTGTCTCCAAATACAGTCACACGAAGTTAAGGCTTCAACATATAAATTTTGGGGAGCACACAATCTCATCTATAACACTCAGTAATGGGTAACAATGACAAATGGTTAGATTTTTTTCCTTTTTTTCCCAATCACTTGAAAATAAGTTCTAGATATCATGACCCTTCACCTCTAAGTACTTTAGCATGTTTCTTCTAATAGTGACACCTGTCATAGTCAGCTGGGAGGCTGGGATGTCCAAAATTAAGGTGCTGGTAGTGGGTTTAATTCTGAGGCCTCTTTCTGGCTTGTAGGTGGCTGTCATCTTGTAGTATGCTTGGAGAGACGAAGATCTAATGTCTCTTCATCTTTTTATAAAGGCACAAATCCTGTCCTGGGGGCCCCACCATCATGACCTGATCTAACCCTAATTACCTCTCAAGGGGCCCAACTCCAAATACCATCACATTGGAGGTTAGGCCTTCAACACATGAATTTGGGGGGTGGAAAGACACAAACTATCAATTCATACCAACACCCAGGAAAATTATTTCAACTTATTGAGAATTACCACATCCACAAACTTTAATACTGATTAAATAATATTTAACATATAGTTCCTGTTGGAATTTCCCCAGTTGTCCCAAAAGTGCCCTAATGACTTCCCACTTCATTCAGAGTAAGAGCCAAAGTCCTTACAAAAGCCATGAGACCTTCCATGATCGCTTCTCTGATCGCATCTCCTACCCTCGCGCTTGTTCTCTCCAACCTCACGGGCCTCCTCCACGTTCCTCCGATGTGTCAGGAACACTCCCAGCTCACAGTCCTTGCACTTTCTGTTCCCTGTGCACAGAATGCTCTCTCACCTCCTTAAAGTCTTGGCTCAAATGGCTGAGATGTCACCTTCTCAGTGGAGTGGCTACCCTTTCTAAAATTCCAATCCTTACC
>NW_012118154.1:4890758-4891035 GCF_000951035.1 Colobus angolensis palliatus | reverse complement strand
AAAGTCTTGGCTCAAATGGCTGAGATGTCACCTTCTCAGTGGAGTGGCTACCCTTTCTAAAATTCCAATCCTTACCCCACCACACCCATCTTTTTGCCCTGCGCATTTTCTCTATCAACATATCCTCTTCTAACATACTGCATAATTCACTCGCTGATTTTGTTTAATGTCTGTCTCCACTATTAGAATGTAAGCTCCATGGCTGGGCGTGGTGGCTCACGCCTGTAATCCCAGCACTTTGGGAGGCCGAGGCGGGTGGATCACAAGGTCAGGAGAT
>NW_012118154.1:4888272-4890650 GCF_000951035.1 Colobus angolensis palliatus | reverse complement strand
GCCTGTAGTCCCAGCTACTCAGGAAACTGAGGCAGGAGAATGGAGTGAACCCGGGAGGTGGAGCTTGCAGTGAGCTGAGATCGGGACACTACATTACAGCCTGGGCGACAGAGTGAGACTCTGCCTCAAAAAAAAAAGAAAAAAAAAAGAAGAGTGTAAGCTCCATGAGGGCAGGGTTGTCTTGTTGTTGTCATTGTTGTTTTTCTATGCTGCTGGCTGCACTATCCCCAAATTCTAGAATGGTGCTTGGTACAAACATCAATTGTTTGTAGGATGGAGGGAGTGAAAGAATGAGTGACGTAGGAAAAATGCCTCCCATGGATCTTAGCAAAGGGCCACTGGGTGATGCAGTGGTAATGAATTGCACACACCACCCCTGCCAGAGAAGCTGAACACATCTTGGGGAGACCCAGACAAGATAAGGTGAGCCTTGTTAGCCAGTGAGGGGCTGAGGGGCAAAGGTGTGTGTTGGATATCTCACCCCTGCCACCAGGATTACCTGTGTTTTGGGTCACATCTTATCCCATATTCCCTCTCATTTCTAAACATCTTTATACTCTCTTTTATTTACTTATTATTGACTGATTGATTGATTGATTGATTTAAATTGAGACAGAGTCTCACTATGTTGCTCAGCCTGGACTCGAACTCCTGGGCTCAAACGATCCTCCTGTCTCAGGCTCCCTAGTAACTGGGAGTACAGGTGTACATCCCCATGCCTGGCTTTAAGCTCTCCTTTAAGGAAGACTTAATAATATTAATAAACGCCATCATATATCATGCTTACCATGTGACAGGCACAGTGCCAGACCCTTTTAAACTAATGTCTCCTTTAATCTTCTCAGTGATCTTACGCGGCAATTATTATCATAAATCTCGTTTCATAGATGATTCAGAAGTTTAGCTGACTTTTAAAATTAATATTTAATTTATTGAAATCACAATTCAAAATCATAGCTCTTCTTCAAGTTTCAGCTTTCTAATCTTATTCCGTTGATGTCCAACATATTTTACCTATCAATTTCAAAAGGATTTTGGATGTGTGGTTCCAATTATAAGGTTAAATTCCTTTTAAAGATTTAAAATTGCATTGAGACACTTATTATGTTCCATTTCCCTTTATGTACTTTAATGGCCTGACTTAATAAACAAAACCTTTTCAAGTATTTAAATTTAGATTATTCATGTGATAAATTAAACTTACAAATGGCAACCTTAGGGTTCTCTTAAATGTTCCAATACTATATATATGCTTAGGAAGTTTTCAGTTTAAAGTCATAAGTCTGAATCAATTAAATACTTATTAATTTTCAACTGGAAAATAGGCTAAATTCTATTAAACATTATATGTACATAAATATGCATAGATTCTTTTACATGAAAACATTAATATCATGATTCCCTTCAACTTTCTATACTTAATTTTAAACCCTCCTGGGGTTAAAAGATTCTCACTCACCAAGGAAAATGTCATATCATTTCAGTTTTGGGGGTGCCTCCTCTACTCTCCTGAGATTACATAACAACCACTCTGCCTTGTCTATCATTGCTGTGTCAGTGACCCCATCATTCAAAAAAAGTGCCACATAGACAAGGAGCCCTAGATTTCAGTTGTGTGTTACACCTCTACCCAGCAAGCTCTACCACCTGATTTGATTTTACTCATCTTTGGTTTTTAAAACTGGTAAAGTTGTTTATGTCTAACACTAAAGCTCTTTGAACCAGATGGAATCCAACATTCTTTCAAATTCTACTCTCTCTTTCTACTTCACAAGTCTTAGAGATAATAAAATGATCGCTGAAGAAATCATGGCTTAGGAATGAGCTGTTTTTCATCCACTGGAGGAACTTCAGACATCTGTCCGCCATGGAAACAGACTTGGGAGTCATTAGTTCCTTCCTAGGTTTGTGACACCCTGTACTTCCAGAGTTCAAGGTCAACCAGTTCTTAGGGCAGGAAATAGGGAGACTTCCTGCAGGGGTCCTGTTTGGATTCTCTCCTGCCTTAAAGTATAAAGGTCACACAGATGGGACCAGGAACACACAGAAGCCATGATCTACAATTAGATATGCTCTGGAAGGCATGTCGGAGCGCCTGAGTCATTCATCACCTCTTTTGAATTACAAACCTGGGGTCGGGTGCACTGGCACACACCTGTAATCCCAACACACTTTGGGAGGCCAAGGTGGGCGGATCACCTGAAGTCAGCCTGGTCAGCATGGTGAAACCCCATCACTACTAAAAACACAAAACTTAGCTGGGCATGGTGGTGCCCACCTGTAGTCCCAGCTACTCGGGAGACTGAGGCAGGAGAATTGCTTGAACCCAAGAGGCAGGGGTTGCAGTGAGCCAAGATCACCTGGGCGACAGAGCCAGA
>NW_012118154.1:4886625-4886954 GCF_000951035.1 Colobus angolensis palliatus | reverse complement strand
TGGAAATGATTGCTGAGGCCATCTTTGGCAATGGTCTTTGCAGACATGGAGTTTAAATAATTTGCTCAAGATAATACAGCTAATAATTAGGCTATGGAGGTCAATAGGATAAAAGTCAGATGTGCAGAAATGTGGAGAAGGACATTTCAGATTAAAGGATGCATGTGAACGGGGGCCCACTGACATGAAAACCTGGAGTGCGATTGTTCAGTTTGCTGTGTGAAAAGAAAAACCTCAGACAAATGAAATTTAACAGAGTTTAACTGAAGAAAAAACGTTTGAGAATTGGGCAGTCCCCTGAACAAGAATGGGTTCAGAGCAACTCGTGA
>NW_012118154.1:4882937-4886455 GCF_000951035.1 Colobus angolensis palliatus | reverse complement strand
GAACAGTTGGCCGCCTGTGATTGGCTGGAATTCTGTGATTGGTAGAAGAGTGGGTTACAGACTATATACACATCCAGTTAGGTTACAATTCACTATGTATGGAGAAACCTTTATGCCAAACTTAAAATATGTAAGAAGGCAGCTTTAGGCTACAGTTAATGTGATAGCTGGAAGAAGTAGGTAGACAAGAATGAACAAAAGAGATAGGCTGAGGCCTGATGGTGGATGACTTTGAAACCAGGCTAAGTGATTTGGAATTGGTTCTGCGGGCAATGGGGAGCTATGGAAAGGCTTTGAGCAGGAGAGTGCCTTGATCAAAATCATGCTTTAGGAAGATTAGTGCAGCACTGTGTATTCTGGATCAATGGAGGCAACCCAATAAATGAGGAGACCCCCACAGGAGCAATGAAGACCTGACCTAGATAGCATTTGTGGAAATAGGGGCTGGATATAAATGAGGGAAACATCACATCGGTGAATTTGACACAAATGGTTTGTTTTTGTTTGTTTGTTTTGAGACAGAGTCTCACTCTGTCACCAGGCTGGAGTACAGTGGTGCGATCTCTACTCACTGCAAGCTCTGCCTCCTGGGTTCACAGCATTCTCCTGCCTCAGCCTCCTGAGTAGCTGGGACTACAGGCACCTGCCATCATGCCTGGCTAATTTTTTTTTTTGTATTTTTAGTAGAGACGGGGTTTCACCATGTTAGCCAGGATGGTCTTGATCTCCTGACCTCATGATCCACCTGCCTTGGCCTCCTAAAGTGCTGGGATTACAGGCATGAGCCACTGTGCCCAGCCCACACATGGTATTTTATAGATGAGGAAATTGTTACTCTGAGAGGTTTATCCTCCAAGACCTCTTAGAGCAAATGGCAAAGGCAGATGGTAAGAGCTCAACAGGTAAAAAGAATAAGTGGAGGGTGGCGCCCACATTGGAATAGAATCTTTGAGCCCTAGTCCATTCAAGCACAATGAGAGTGTTCATAGTAGGGTACCATAAAACTTGGGGACAAAAGTGGCTAATCTCTGGGGCACACTGGCATCAGCATAGTGTTGGTGCCAATCCCACAAGTTGGTCAAGGAGGAGATTATTTGGCTTGAGCTAACAGGAAGTGTCTGCTCTGGTAGATAACCTGCAGGATTCCTGCTCTGAACTGCCCACTTACAAGGGAGTAAGGCCTGGTCCATGCAGGGTTAGATTGAGGCTGGGTGTGGAGGGGAAACTGGGGGCTTAAAATTTGCACCTTCCACATCCACCCTGAGTTGCTTTGAAGATCTTTCTACATAAGAACACATTTTAAAGGCAGCAGGGAAGAGAGAAGAGATGTGATATTCAGTTCTTTCAAAGTTTTTAGTTTGAAAAGACACCACGATTTTTTTAAAAGAGAAGAAGTTATTTGATCTCATTATTAGCATCTCTAGCTGAAAGGAGGGCCCTAGCCTTCTCTTCTAGTTGCTCTTTGGGAATTGTATCTTCTGTTCTTCTGACACACTTCATACGAGGAGAGCTCATTTTGGCTTCCTCAAAAATTGGACTCTAAATTTAGAATTGGCCTCAAAACTTCTGATCTTTGAGCTCAACTTGTCTGGGTTGGCTCAGCCTGCAACAGCTACCTCTTATCACCATTAATGTTGTTGTTCTTATTTGGTTCACTGGTTGTCTTAGAAACACAGATTGGTATGAGCTGTCACAGCCAAGAAACATAAGCCAGAGCCCACCAGTCTACCCAGGCAGGACCCTGTTCCTGCTCTGTTCTTGTAAATAATGTTCTCTCCAAGCAGAAAATATTTCCCCCTTATTTTCTAAGAACTGGACCCCTTGGGTCCATTCCAAATTCCTTCTGGTCTCCCTTCCATCTGTTGCAAGTTCCTTCCCTGCCTCCTCACCCTTGGAATCACCAGAAAGAAGAGGAAGTAGTCATTGGTGTATGCCTCGGCCCAGCTGCCTACCATCTGGACTCAGGCCCACAGACCCCTCATCTTCCACCATAATCCTGCCCTTCTCCTCACCTCCCTCCTCATAGCCACGTCAGAAGAAGGAGCCAAGGGCCAAGGGACCTCCCCGTCTCCACCGGGTGGTCCTTCATGTTTCTGTTTCTAACCAAGGAGCCATCATCTTCCTGAGGGTCCAGCAGTGTCCGTTCAATGCACAACAGCTGGATCTGAGTTCTGAGCTCTGCCCCTCGTTCTGTCCGTCCCTGGGTGAGTCACTTGATTTTCTAACTGGACCTGTTTGCTCATCCACAAAATGAAGAGGTGAAATGAGCTGGCCTCTAACCTTCTGTGCACTGAAAACATTCCATGCCGCTATGACCATGACCAACTTTGACTGGAGAAAGGGTCTATTAGCATTAAAGAGAGGAACATCACACGATGTATGTCATCCACGACATCCCTGCAGAGCACACGGTGATGAACATGTTGGAGAGTTCTAGGATTCCTCAATGAAATCCAGAGATATAACCCCCTCCAAACTCAATTCAGAGTGGCTTTTCAGGAGGCCAAAGCCATCTGGATCTTATTTGTGGTAGTTTTGAAGGTCCACAGTGATCTAAAGAGAAAAGCTACATTCTCTAGAGCAGCGTTTCCCAGATTGCTTTACAAAGAACACCAGAATCTCGTGTGTGATTGTGCTTCACAAACCTGCTGCCAAATACGCTTGGGGAAAGCTGGGTTTCTTCACTGCAGGATTTTTCAGAGCTACTAATAGGCTAATGTGCCCTGAACTTGGAGCCACTACTGGAGACATTTTGCTTCATCTTCATAACTGCCTGTCTGGTTTTGCTATTTTGCTAATTCCATTTTAGAGATGAGAAAAGGGGACTCAGAGAGGTTAAGTAACAGCCCAGAGTCCTAGAGCTTGGAAGTGAAGGGGCTGGGATTTGAACTCAGGTCTAGTCTGAATCTACGGCCCTGTTTCTAACGCTGCTGTATTTTCATTCCATGTGAGTAAGCTCCAGGAAGAAGTTTCCAGACCTGAGATGCTGCCTTTGTCTCAACTAGAACATCTCAGGGAAAATGAAACAGAGGGAAGGTTTCCGGGGAAGCAGAGGGGGTGCTGCTCTGCTTGTGTATTTAAAGCCTCAGGCATAAGGACCTGTAACTATTCCCTGGGGACCATTCATGTTAGAGGGATGAGGACTCACAGGTGTCTGCACTACTCCAGTCTAGAGACTGCACAATTCTAGTCTCTAGAAGATTAAGTCAGGTGAAGGAGTGCCATGCTTTTACCAAAAAAAAAAAAAAGATACAGAAAGACTTTGTGGCGGTTCCAAGGTACTTATTCTAGAGAAATCCACTGTGGCATCCCAGATTTGTAACACAACTCCCCTCCCCTACGTAACTGATAGACGGGGTCAGCATCAGCACCTCGGTGTCCCACGGCCTGAGTGGAAAAGGTGAGCTGGGCCATCAGATTCTGTTTTGTGAATTAGGACTAGGGAATGCAGAGAGACTGGCTTGGTCAACGAATCACTCATTCATTCTTTCATTTTTTTTCTTTTTCTTTTTTTTTTT
>NW_012118154.1:4881710-4882286 GCF_000951035.1 Colobus angolensis palliatus | reverse complement strand
GGTTTTCTGTTCTTGTGATAGTTTGCTCATTCTTTCATTTTTTTCTTGCAGGCATTTATTGAACACGCTGTGTCATGGCTGAGAGACACAATGGCCAGCAGGTCCACTGTCCCTGTTCTCAAGAAGAGACAGACCTTCAATAAAAATAACACTCACAAGGGGTATAACTGCAGCCCAGTTCCGTTCTCTGAAAACAGGGAAGGAACATTGTCCTATGACTGTATGTATCAAAGGAACACATTCTGGTTTAGGGAGCTGCTGTGTGGCCGTAGAGGGGTGCTATGCATTTTTCCCTTGAAGAGACCCTTTTGTGAGGCACGTGGTTGGCTGACAGCTTCCAACTGCCACACCTTCAGACCTCCCTCAGCGTGACACCAAGACTTCTCCTTCCCCAGGTAGCTCTGAGTCAATGACCAAACACAGAAGGGATATTACCAGCGGGTCAGCTGTTCATCCTTCACATCATTAAGCCCCAATAAACCTCCTGCATATCTAATTCCATTTTGATATCCGCTTCTCAAAGGACCCAAACTGGCACAGAGGTTAGGGGAGGTGCTCCCTGGGAAGTGAAACAGA
>NW_012118154.1:4881296-4881660 GCF_000951035.1 Colobus angolensis palliatus | reverse complement strand
CTTCTCAAAGGACCCAAACTGGCACAGAGGTTAGGGGAGGTGCTCCCTGGGAAGTGAAACAGAGCTGGGATCAGAGAGACAAGTGGGCCAGGCTCGGTGGCTCATGCCTGTAATCCCAGCATCTGGGGAGGCCAAGGTGGGTGGATCACCTGAGTCAGGAGTTCGAGACCAGCCTGGCCAACATGTGAAACCTATCTCTACTAAAAATACAAAAAATAGCCCGATGTAGTGGCAGACACCTGTAATCCCAGCTACTCGGGAGGCTGAGACAGGAGAATCGCTTGAACCTGGGAAGCAGAGAGAGGGGTCAGTGAGCCAAGGTCACACCACTGTACTCCAGCCTGGGTGACAGAGCGAGACTCCA
>NW_012118154.1:4877369-4879932 GCF_000951035.1 Colobus angolensis palliatus | reverse complement strand
AGGTTCCTGGTTGGGGAAACTGGATGGATAGCAGGGGCACCATCCACGGAGATGAAGAACCTTGGGAAAACACCAGTTTTCTGGGGAAAGATCATGAGTTCATTCTCTTCAATACTTAATTTGAAGTGTCTTTGAAATATACAAGTGAAGATGTATTGTATACAGTCAGATATGGGCCTAGAACTCAGAGACTCTAGGCCAGAGATACAGATTTCGGAACTGTATTAGTCAGGGTAAGCTAATACATACAATGGTTAAGAAAGAAAAATCGTAAGAAAGAGAAAGACAGAAGATCTGAACAATGCTGTCAACCACTAGACCTAACTGACATTTGTAGAACACTCCAAGTACACATTGTACATTCTCCAAGATAGACCATATGTTGGGCCATGAAACAAGCCTCAGTACATTTCAAACTATTGAAACCTTCGATAAATCTTAATTTATTGGAATTAGAAGTCAATTACAGTAAGATATCTGGCACAACCCAAATATTTGGAAATTAAATACACACTTCCAAATAACCCGTGGGTAGAAGAATAAATCACAAGGAAAATTAGTAATTAAAAGTTATTTTGCACTGAACAATAAATAAAAGTATAATCTATCAAAATTTGTGATTTACAACTAAAGGAGTGCTTAAAGGAAAATATTTAGCTTTATTAGGAAAGAAGAAAGATGTAAAATTAATGATCTAAGGTTCCACTTCATAAAGCTAAGATATAAAAGAGCAAAGTGAACTTTAAGTAGAAGAAAGGAAAAAGTCATAAAAACAGCCAATATTTGTGAGGCAGAAAACATATAAGCAGAGAAAATTAACAAAGCCAAAAGTTGGTTCATTGAAAATATCAACAAAATTGGTAAACTCCTGGCTGGTTAGGTTGATCAAGGAGAGAGAGAGAGAGAACATGCAAATTATAAATTTAAGGAATGAAAGAAGAGATATTGATAGTGACAGGAGGCAGCCAAATGCCTAGGCAGACAGAAGCAGGTCCCTGGTGAAACCCCACCTCCAAGCCGAAGACAGTTAAAAGCCTGAAAGCCAAACTACGAGTTAAATCCTTGGACGGGATTGAGAATTTGTCTTGTTTAACGTGTTTTCCTCTGATTGATCGCCACCTTTTCACCTATGTTACATATACTCACCCTTTCCTAATTGGTTTTCTACACTATCATGCCCACCTTTGAGTGATCTCTTCATTTTAACCTTTTTTGCACACTCACAAATCAATCAGCACACACTCCCCATCATCCTGTGCCCATAAAGACTCAGTCAGTAGAAGGGGAGATGGCTGGACTTCAAGGAAGAGACAACATGACTTTGGGGAAGACAACCTTCCCTTCCCATCCCCTCTCCAGCTCCTCTCTCCACTGAGAGCCGTTTCCATCACTCAATAAAATTCTCTGTCTTTACCCACTCATTGGGTCCCATGCTCTCGTCCAGCATCTAGGAAGAATGAGGTCATGCGGATGATTGAAGATTTTCTTCTTGGGTGCTGGACAAGAGCTCAGGAACCATCAAGTGCAGGTACCCAGAAAAGGCTGTCACAATGGCCCTTTGCCCTCAGCAGTGGAGGGTAGCTGCCCCACATGACGAGGCAAGGGGCCAACTAAATTGCTAACACACCACTGTCCATCAGACCATGGACAGTGGAACTAAAAGACCACTATAACATACCCCCTTTGGGGCTTTGAGTTCACGGGTAACCTCACCTGGGCGCCTCTGTGTTCCCCTCAAGGCGACACACCTGGTCCAGCCACAGGCCCCCCAGAGCCTGCTCCTGTGGTGAGCCAGATCCTGCACTCATTCGCTCACATGCTCCCTCCCTCATGGGGCTGAGGGCAGTGAGCCAAGTAGATGGGGCGTCCCTGCCGCAAGTTCAGCAAAGGGGCCGAAAAAAGTCCTGCATCAATATCACCACAGAGCCCACGGGCATTAAAAGGTAATAAGAAAATATTATGAACAACTTTATGTCAATAAATTTGGCCAATGAGATGAAATGGGCAAAATGGCTTGATAAATTACAATCACAACATTGCAATGAGAAAATGAAATCCAAAATCTAAATAGTTTCATCTATTAAAGAAATCGAATTCATTATCAGAACCTTTCCCACAAAGAAAACTTAAGATCGGAAGATGATCGATCTTAAATCTTCTCAACACACACACAAAGGGTAACTGTGTAGAAGAGGTAGATATTTAATTAGTTGTATTGTGGTGATCATTTCACAATCTGTATCAAAACATCGAGTTGGGGGATGGGGGGCAACGGGAGGGATATCATGAGGAGAAATACCTGATGTAGATGACAGGTTGATGGGTGCAGCAAACCACCGTGGCACATATGTAACAAACCTATGTATACCTATGTAACAAACCTGCACGTTCTGCACATGTATCGCAGAACTTAAAATATAATAAAAAATAAATAAATACTATTTAAATAAACAAATAAATGAAACTATTGTTTAGAGTTTAAAAAATCAAGTTGTACAGCTTAAATATGTACAATTTTTAAATGTCAATGCTATATCAGTAGAGCTTTTAAAAAGAAAAGAAA
>NW_012118154.1:4867781-4877106 GCF_000951035.1 Colobus angolensis palliatus | reverse complement strand
AAGGAAGGAAGCTCCAAGGCCAGATAGTTTCCTTGGTGAATTCTATCAAATATTTGAGAAACAAGTAACATCAATCTTAAGCAAATTCTTTCAGAAAATAGAGCGGGAAAGAACACCTCTCAATTTGTTTGATGAGGCTAGCAATAACCAGATACCAAAATCTAACAAAGATGTTACAAGTAAATAAATAGATACATAAATAAATAATGCCAAACCTCAGTATCTTAATTCAGTAAAGATCTATTTTTCCAAAGCGGGTCCTAAGGAAGACTTTGCTCATCATAGACCTCAGGGACCAGGCTGAGGAAACTTCCATCTCGGCAGGTGCTTCCACTGTGATTAAGACAGAGACAGGGACATTGTGAATTGCACGTTGACTCTGAAAGCTTCTGTCCTGAAATGACAGGTGTCATTTACTCTCATCTTCGTAACCATGTCCCAAGGAGGTGGGAAAGTCCTAACATGTTCTTGGAAGGAGAGGAGAAGGAAGAGCTGTTATCTCAAGGTTCACAAATGTATATATAGTAACAGAAGAGCCTAAATTACTAACACACAGCCCAGGCAACATGGTGAAACCCTATCTCTACAAAAGATACAAAAAGTAGCCAGGTGTGGTGGCATGCACTTCTTGTCCCAGCTACTCGGGAGGCTGACGTGGGAGGGTCACTTGAGCCCAGGAGGCAGAGGCTGCAGCGAGCTGAGATTGCACCACTGCACTCCAGCCTGAGCGACAGAGTGAGAACCCATCTCAGAAAGAAAGGAAGGAACACAGACAACTGCCCACTGAGAAAGTACAGAGTGGACAGCAAGGGGGCCCTGGGCTGGCCCTTGAGGAACCCCACCAGCCTGGCAGCGGACCTGAGCTGGTGAAGGAGGCTGAAACAGGGCAACAGAGAGAAAGAGGCAAAACATCTGGTGAGTTCAATGAGAAACTTGGCCACCTGTGTCTAGTGTGACTGCGGGTCATGCAAAGTGAGGACTGGAGCAACTAGGATGTCACTGGCACTACAGCAAGACTTACATCAATGGAGTGATGGAGGGGGAGCCCAGAATTGAATGAGCAAGAACTGAGTGTGAGGTGAAGAGACGAAAATGGGAAATGTGAAAAACCTTTCCAGAAGTTGGTTGTGGGGGGAAAGAAGGCAGTAACTGGAGAAGGTCTTGTGTTAGAGAGGGTTGGTTGGTTTGTTCTTTCAATGGGAGAGACCTGAAAATGTTTAAATGCTGATGGGAAGGGTCTGGTTTGGAGGAAGCGGTTAAATATAGAAGAGAATTGAGTCACCCATAGTATAAGGCTTCCGGAAGGTGGGGGCTGAGAGTTGAGAGTGAAGAATGCCACGAGGTGGAATGGGGAGGCCATGGCAGGTGCCACATCTCAGCAGGTGCGTAGCAAGAAAAGACACAGCCCCAGAGACAGGCAGACACTCTCTGGTCCCTGAGGCCACTTCCCCTCTGACTTCCAGTTCCAGCTCTGGCTCTTCTGTGGGTCCTTACAACAACCTCCTTTTTCCTGACGATATGTATTCAGTCAACAAATATTTATGGACCACCTACTACACGCCAAGCCCAGTCCTGACAGCTGCAGAGAGGGCAGTCGGCAAGACCGATGCCGTCTCTACCCTCAGAATCTCTTCTTGCATCTGATGAAGCTGAGTGGCCAATCCCTTTGGCAATGCAGGTGCTCTCCATTTGGATTGATTTATTGGAGAGCAACAAAGAGAGGCAACAGATATGAGGGTCAGAAGATAGTGCACTTCCCATAACAGGAAGGGGGCTCTTGGACAGAGCTCATCATCTGGAAGGTCTTGGGGGCTTTGTGGGGAGGAGGTATCCAGATGTGCCTCTGGGACAACCAACGGGATGCAGAGAATCGCTGTCTGCTGTGAAGGTGCTGAGATGGGCACGTGCCTGTGGTTAATCCTGTGTGTGTACAAAGAAAGAGAAAAATCAACAAATTGACCCCTCCACACACACACAGAAACATCTCCACTGTTTGTTTGCTGTTGCTGTTCTTTACTTTTTTGTTGTAGAAATTGAGCACATACACAGAAGTGAATCTCCACTGTCCATCGCTCTCGATGCTGCTGACCTCTCCTCCAAACACTCCTATCTGCTCCATGTGTCCCACTGGACTATGAGTCATGTAGTTTCTCCTAATACCTCAGTTTCAGCTACTCAAAACCAGCACTGCTTCTGGGCTTTTCTGTTATGTGGGTCCATATATTTCTTTCTATACTTCAGTTTAAAATGAATTTTTTCTTGGCCAGGGATGGTGGCTCATGCCTATAATCCCAGCACTTCGGGAGACTAAGGCAGGAGGATCACCAGAGGTCAGGAGTCCGAGACCAGCCTGGCCAACATGGTGAAACCCTGTCTCTACTAAAAATACAAAAATTAGCTGGGTGTGAGGGCGGACACCTGTAATCCCAGCTACTTGGGAGGCTGAGGCAGAAGAATCACTTGAACCCGGGAGGCAGAGGTTGCAGTGAGCTGAGATCGTGCCACTGCACTCCAGCCTGGGCAACAAGGACAAAATGTCTTCTCAAAAAATAAAAAAATAAATAATAAGATAAATAAAAGTTTAAATCTCTTGTAGTGAAAAGAATCTTGTCTAATATAGAGACCCAGAGTCAAGTCCTGCCCCACCTTACCTGCCTGCCAGGCACCCCATCAAGGACATCTCCGCCTGTATTAGTCATCTGAGGCTGCGTAACAAATTACCCCAAAATTTAGTGACTGCAGCAGCCATCCCCCAAGATGGCCATAAAGACCCTTACCTCCTGGAATTGGTGCCCTCACATAGTCTCCTCCCTGATAGTATCACAGCAGCTCTGAACAGAATACAACAGAAGTGATTATGCGGCTTCTAAGGTCAAGGGTTGGTCATAAAAGACATTGTACCTGTACTTCACTTGCCCAGAACATGTCCCACTGCATTGCATTGGGATTTCCAAATGAATACACAGGCATGGCCCTGGCCTAGCCCTGAGGAGCCAAGAGGTAGAAGCAAAGCCTCCACTGAGTCCTAAAATCTGATCCTCCCTGAATGCGCAGGGAACCCAGGTCTCTGAGGCATGTTCCATGACTGACACTCACTCTTCAAAACAGGCTTTCGAGCCCTCCAGGATGTCAGGGAACACATCTGATCGATGTATCCACACTAAAGTGGAGCATCAGACAGAACCCCAGGCCCTATCTCCCTCCCAGATCACACTGGAGGGCTTTCTCAGGGACCTCCTGCAGCCAGTGTCCACCAGTATGGTCAGCTAAAGGAGGAACCACGGTTCCCACCGGCGAGGTGTGAGGGGACACACGTCCAGGCTGGATGGCAGAGGCTGGGCTCTAGACTCAGTGCTTCACTCCCTCCACTCCCACCACCTCTGCTGACCAGCTGTCTCCACTCCTGTCTGTGCCTTTCCCCTTGGGGAGGGCCCAGAGCATTCTCCAACTCCCTTTCCATCAACAGCCTCCTGGCTCTCCCGCCCACGCACTTCCCACTTCCACTCCTCCTCTCCCCTTCCTGGCTGAGTGCCTTCCCCCAGGCCTGCTGTCTCTCCCTGGTTCTCATGTGAAAATCATTTTTCTTTTCTTCCCTTTTGCTAAATGTCCTTGCTCATGTGATGTGGCATTGAGTATACATCTCTGGGCACATTCGTGTGTGTGTGTGTGTGTGTGTGTGTGTGTGTGCACGCACACACGCGCCTGACCTGACCCGTGCTCCACAGTGGAGGGCTGAGCTGTGAGGAGGCCGGGGGTGGGGGATGGTGGCAGAGACCCGGTCCCTTTTACGTCTCCTAGAAAAAGGCTCCATGCTCTAGACCCTGTCCACCTCCAGCCTCACGTCTCTCTGGAGGCACTCAGCTCTGTCTGGTCTCTCTTTCCCGCTTTCTCTCCTCAGCCCGGGGTTTCCGGTTCTAATCCCCATCCATTATTAGGCTAACTACTGCTTGTTCTTTAAGATTCAGCTCAAGTGTTGCCTCCTCCCAGAAGCTTCCTTGAGCCCTCGCGTCTGGCTGGATGCCCCGTATGGCAGCGGTCCACTGCCCCATCCAGGACATGCTGCGTGAGAACCAGGATCTGCTCTTTACTGGTCACCTTCCTCTGGCCTCCTGCACAATGTCTGGCCCAGAATGGGAGCTCACTGCAGGGTGGTGCATGCAGCCATGCATCGGGTGTGGATGCTGGGGACAGGGCAGAGCAGAAGGAAGGAAGAAAGAAAGTTTGGGGAGAGAAAAATGTGTGTGTGTGTGTGTGTGTGTGTGTTTAAATTTTATTCTATTTTGTTCCCCCAGATAAGCTATGTGGACTGAACTTTTTTCCTGGCAGGTTAAGGTTCAAGGGAATTTAAGGGATGTTGAGGGCCATCTGATCTTTGGAACTGCAGGTGGACAGAACCCCAGTGAGATTGTGTCCCCCAACTCCTACCCACATACATCGTGGCGCCACACTAGGCTGCTTTCTGGAAAGAATGTGAGTTATCGCTCAGTTTCTAATCTTCCTGGTTTAAGGCCAGGGACAAGCACCCTGGCAACTCAGGCCCTCACTAATTATCCCCCCACCCTAAACAAACGTTCCGGTGAACGGGTGAAGGGATGGCAGCCCCACCCCCTGGCTCCCCGTTCCCCCAGTCAATCTCTGAGCCCCTTTGGTTTCCGGAGCAAAGGTGGGGGGCAGGAGGCTGGGAGAGAGGCTGGAAGGGGCTCGAGCCAGGCAGGCTGCATGCTCCAGGGGCTGACGCAATTGGGGAATTTGGCTTCTTTTTATCACATATATCATTTTGCCATATATGGTCACCGAGAGCTACTGGCAGCGAGGCCTAGGTCCAGATGGTGGGCTCCTAGAGTGAAATGAGCTACATACCAGCCCAGAACAAACACACCATCGCTCACTCCGCTGGACAGGTGGGTGGGCCAAGGGAGGGGTTATATATAGTTCTGGTCACATTCCTTCACTCACGCATCTTGGTCCCCAATTCACAAACAATCTCCATTTCTAGGCCTTTTTACAGAATTTGCTAATTGCTATTCTTCTATAACCAAGGGAACGAAAAAAATCCCAGAAGGAATGTGGGGGTAGAGACACGCAGTCCCTCCTGTCCCTGCCTTGATCCACAGCCCTTCCGCTCCTCCCCCACCTTCGCCTTCCTCCCTGGCAGGTCCCTGAAGTCTTTCCCCTCTTTACCACCCCAAGAGGGGCCTCCGCTGCTGACTCTCCTCCTTTCTCCCCTCACCAACGCCCCCGCTCTTTCCTGCACCCCTCCAGCCCAGGTGAGCTGCCCAGGTGCAGACAAGGCCCTGAGGCTGAGCAAGACTCCAAGAAGTGTGGAGTCACCGCAGACAACATCCGCCAGCTCCCAGAACCTTTCCTTGCCAATGGTTAGAAGCTCACCCTTCCCACCTGCCCTGACCAAGAAAGAGATGCTCTCTCCAGCCTTCTCAGGGTGCAGTCACACCTGGCCTGCAGGTATCAAAAATGGCGACACAGGAGGCCAGCCCCTGAGATGTTAAGAGACTCAGAAACCCCACCAGAAACTCTCCTCTGAGCCCCTGGGCCATCTCCCAGCCACTGTTGAGACTTTGCTTTCTGTTTCTAGCCTGAGGCAGTCAGGATTTCCCAGGCTTGCACCTCCAGCCCAGACCCTCCCCTGCACACTAAACTTACTCATCAGAGGTGACACTGTTGACCCACCAGGGTGGTGGTGCGAGCCTGAAATATAAACCAACTGGACAGGGTTTAGAGTAGTTCTTGAGTAGTAGGGGCAAGCTTAGGGATGCTCGAAGGAGCAGCTGCACCTTCAACGTCCCAGGCAAGGAAGGCCACCAACCTCTCCCATGATCTCCTGAAACCATCCTCAGAGAAACCACACTCTGGGCGACATATGGCTTTGGTGACTGCTGTCTTCTAATTCACTCCACATAATAGGAATGGTTCTTCCAGCATTGCACTCCCTGGCCCTCTACCACAGGGGCACTCAATCCTCACTATACAGGAGAAACACAAGGGAGCTTTGCAGTAAGACTGGTGTCTGAGCCCAGTCCAGAAATTCTTATGTCCTGATCTCAGGCAAGGATATAACACGCATCCCAGGTGATTCTGATGTGTGCAGACCAGACTGACTCTTTCTGGATTGTCTGACTTGAGACCACCAGCTCCTGATTCTCCAGCCTGGGGCATCCTCCAGTCTCCTAAGTAAACCCACTGGCCAGAGTGCTAAAGGAGTCTCTTGTTGGAGGATTAGGATGAGCCTTGGCCTGGGAGTTGGAACCCTAACTCTTGCCTGGCTCTGTCCTGAATGACCAGGGGCCCTGCTATTCATGCTTCTGATTTCTTTTCTTTTTCTTCTTTTGAGACGGAGTCTTACACTATCACCCAGACTGGAGTGCAGTGGCATAATCTCAGCTCCCTGCAACATCCGCCTCCTGGACTCAAACGATTCTCCTACCTCAGTCTCTGAAGTAGCTGAGATTACAGGTGACCACCACCACATCTGGCTAATTTTTGTATTTTCAGTAGAGACGAGGTTTCACCATGTGGGCCAGGCTGGTCTCAAACTCCTGACCTCAGGTGATCCACCCGCCTCAGCCTCCCAAAGTGCTGGGATTACAGGCATGAGCCACTGCGCCCGGCCTATAATTTCTTAAAACCCAGTTTCTCTTCAACCACAAAATCAGGAGGTAGAGAAGTTTAATAAAGATCAAATAAAATCCTTTATATAATAGTTATACTGCTGAACAATTGCTATGCACTGAACCATGTTTGGCAAGGAAGATATGTTATTTCCTTTGGTTCTGTTACTCTGCCCACTTTAAAGATAAAAGAACTGAGGCTCAGAGAGGCCAAATCCCTTGGCCAAGATCCTACAACCACTATGTGGGGAAGCCGGAATGCAATCCCAGAACTTGCCTGCATAAGCAACACCGTTGCCTTCCATACCACTCAACTATGAAGGGACTCACTGCCATTTGTCTTTTCCTGGGAGGTCGAGGCTAAACCTGGCAAGACAATTCCAAAAGGGCACTTCAGGTGGTGCAGAGAAACGCCTTCGGCGCACTCCTTGATTTGGCACAAGCAACGTGGTGCTCCCCTTGTCCCCATTGTGGGCCACCCAGAAGTGGGTTTCCATGCGTGCTCCTTCATTTAATAAGAGCACAAAATTGCGTTGGTCCAAAGATTAGGTGGAGAAGGCACAGGGAAGGAGGCCAGCAACCACTCTCTGCCCAGCAGGAAGGAAAAATAGAAAAGGAGGATGGCTGAGTGAACAGTGGGGTGTCTCCAACCCAGAAAGCAAGCAGTGTGTGGGTTCAAGCCTCTGTACCTTTCACCACTCCACTTTCTACATTCTTTTCAGCAGAATCAGAAGGAAGAGGAATTTGAGCTTAGAAGAGGGGTGAGGCCAGGTGCCGTGGCTCATGCCTGTAATCCCAGCACTTTGGGCGGCCGAGGCATGTGGATCACCTGAGGTCAGGTGTTTGAGACCAGCCTAGCCAACATGGTGAAACCCCGTCTCAACTAAAAATCCAAAAATCAGCTGAGTGTGGTGGCAGGTGCTTGTAATCCCAGCTACTCAGGAGGCCAAGACAGGAGAATTGCTTGAACCTGGGAGGCGGAGGTTGCAGTGAGCTGAAATCGCGCCACTGCACTCCAGCCTGGGCGACAAGAGCGAAACTCTGTCTCCAAAAAAAAAAGAAGAGGAGTGAAAATGAGGCCAGTGCCTTTAGAGGAGTGAAGGTAGAAGCAGCATGAATCAGAAAGCCGGCGTGTGGGAACAGGGGTTGACAAATCCAGGAAAAGCCAAGAGGCCAGGTAAGAGAGCCCAGAGACAGGGTTTTACCCCTGTGCGTTCTCTGTTGACAGCTCTTAATGGAATTGGACTTGAGAGATTAGAGTTCAAGAGGCTGCTGATGTCTACTGAGGCATCTGGCCTGGATGTAGGGAAAGCTGCCACCAGTGGGACTTTTGTCACAGTGCCGGGACAGTCTGACTGCAGTTGTGTTACTACAAAATTATATTTCTATAAGATAGAATATAAAGTATAAATATAGAATATAAAATAACCTAGAAAAATACAAAATTATAGTTATATGGCACAAAATTATATATTATTCCTTTCCTCTCATCCTCTTTATTGAACATACACACATATAGACAACCCTTCATTTAAAAGTCAAGAGAACCAAGTTTGGAAAGCAGTAACTTTTTAAGACAAAATAGAGAGAAATCAGTTCCTGGCTGCCCTGGGGCTCCTTTTTCACTCAGGCCGGATTAGAATGATTCTTGTTCTTCTCGCTGATGACTTCTTTTCTTTTCTGTTCTGTTCTTTATTTTATTTTATTTTATTTTTTTCTGAGACAAGGTCTCGCTCAGTCATCCAGGCTGGAGGGAAGCGGGTCCATCACAGCTCACTGCAGCCTTGACCTCCTGGACTCAAGCGATTCTCCTACCCCAAACTCCTGAGTAGCTGGGACTACAGGAATGAGCAATGATACCAGACTCATTTTTGTATTATTCTGTAGAAACAGAGTTTTGCCATGTGGTCCAGGTTAGTCCTAGACTCCTGGACTCACTTGATCTGCCCCGGTTGGCCTCCCAAGGTGCTGGGATTACAGGCGTGAGCCACCACACCCCGCCTCCCTGATGTATTTCAGTAAGAGAACACCTTGTCTTTTTGTTTCACCTGCTTGCTTTGATGACACCACACTCCCCTCTCCCCTACAAGGAATTTGTACAAGGCTCAGCTCCACAGCTGCTCTTGGAATTCACACTCCTGCCATTCCAACCAAGCGCTCATGTGCCGCACCACGGGCAGAGCAGATAGAGGGGAGATCTAGGCTAGGTTTGCCGGTGGGTGAGTCGCCCTGCTCTGATACCAACACCCAATGTCACCTATGTTACAGAGGATGTGAAGCATCCACAGCAAACTGCCTCTCTGATTCTAGTTTTCCACTGCACTCCCAGGGGCAGGAAACAGGCGAGGAGGAAAAGTTTGTATCAAGTTTCTTGATCCAAGCAGGTACACCCCAAAGGAACTAAGGATCCACCAAAAGGAAGGGCTGACAAGGCCTGGGGGAGTCTGGATCAGGAAAACCAGACTCAGGAGGAGTTCAGGTCTTCAAATCCCTATGGATGATGTCATTGTTTTAAAATATTTTTATTATTGAAATGTTCAAACATATACAAAAGTAAATAGTACTAAGAACCTCCTCACACCTGTCATCCCAGTTTTCACAGTTATCAGCACTGTGTTCTCACTTTGTCATTTCCTCCCACATGGTCGTTTCTTTTTTCTTTCCATAAGATTTATTTTTTTAACTCTCTCTCTCTCTCT
>NW_012118154.1:4862848-4867378 GCF_000951035.1 Colobus angolensis palliatus | reverse complement strand
GCCTTGAACTCCTGACCTCAGGCGATCCACCTGCCTCAGCCTCCCAAAGTGCTGGGATTACAAATGTGAGCTACCAAGCCCAGCAAATATCAGATACATTATTTCACCCATAAATTCATCAGTATTTCACTCTAACAGATAAGGAATTTGTTTTTCAATCACTGTGCCAATATCATATCCAACAAAAATAATTCCTTCCTATCAAATTATCTGTGTTCTGTTTTTCCTAAGTGTCTCAAAAATGCCCATTTTCAGTCTGTTCAGATTGGGATCCAAATAAGGTTTACACGTTTCAACTTGGTTGACACATCTCAAGTCTTTTGATTTATGACAGTTTCCACCTCCCTGCTCCATATATCTCATGGCATTTATTTGTTGAGGAAACTGGGCCATTTGTCCTGTAGAATTAGTCACATTGGCTGACTGTATCCCCATGGGGTCACTTCTGTTCTTCAAAGATAAGGCCGTGTGTTAAAATACCTGGGGTATTCTCAACTCTGCACATCAGGGTCACCTGGGAAGATTTTAAACATTTCAGAATTCCTGACCTTTCCCCTCATGATTCTGATTCCTCAAATCTAGGGTAGAGCCCAGGAGTGTTTTTTTTTTTTAAGCTGCCCAAGCGATTCTGATCTGCATACCCCAGCTGAGAACCACTGACCTTGATCATCGGGCTTTTCTCAAAAGGGCTACTGACTATCCAGAAATAATAATAATAATAATAATATAAAAGAGCAGAAGGAAGTGGAGGAATAGGAAGAGGAGGGGTTGTAGACAAATACTTAGTACCCAGCACTAATTTAGATTAGGATGACTTAGATTGGGATGGTGTTAGTGTGAGAAAAATGAGATTCAATGTATGAATTTATAAATTTAAACAAAGCCAGGCACAGTGGCTGACGCCTGTAACCCCAGCACTTTGAGAGGCCAAGGCAGGTGGATCGCTTCAGCCCAGAAGTTCGAGACAAGCCTGAGCAACACGGCAAAACCCTGTTTCTACCAAAAATTAGCAGGTCATGGTGCAGTCCCAGCTACTCAGGAGGCTGAAGTGGGAGAATCACCTGAGTCTGGGAAGCTGGGGCTGCAGTCAGCAGTGGCTGTGCCACGGCACTCCGGCCTAGACACCAGGAGTGAGACCCTGTCAATAAATAAATTTAGACTAAGAAACCAAAACCCTGCATGTAAAAATGCGATAGACTTCTAGTCCAAGAACTAACCTGTTTTAACTCCTTATTCTCCCAAGCAAATATAATTGAGAGATTCCAGATCATTGGTGGGAATAAGACCCTCCACCCAGAATGGGAGTCTGCCCTCCCAAGGGCCCTTTGGTTGCCTCATCTTTCCTGTCTTTCTTGGTGGTCTGAATGCCCTCCCTTGAAGATGGATCCACTTAGTAGTAGAAATCAATTTCATCCTTTGTAAGTCTACCTGTGAACAACAGAAAGACAGAAATGAAAAATAATGCCAAATAAGTTTTAAAACTTTGTTACATTTTGCACATAGGAAAAATCCCTTATTTAGCATATGAAGAAAGCCATATTCTACTACAATTAAGAGAAAACTAGGATCTTTCTATCATCATAAATAAATGTGTAACAGGTATTTAAAGAATATCAATTTGAAAGGATATCCTTTCTGGTTGCTACATTTCTCACTATTCACCAGATGTGAGTCAATAAATATTAAACAAGATTTAAGTTGGAAACAAAACCCAATAAATTTGGCTCATTAAACTATAATTTAGATAATACAGACTGAAAAGATACCATAAACAAAATTAAGTCAAAACCAACAGGTTAGGAGGAAATATTGGCCAGATATTTGGCAATATTTTTTCCAAAAAAAATTAACATCTCCCATAAATTAGTAAGAAAAATACAAGTAACTGAGTAGGGGGAAAAAAGACGAAATGCACCAACAAATAATTAACAGAAAAGGATTTCCAACTTGCCAAGAAACAAAACAGGATCAATTGCAGTAGTAATCAAAGAAGTACAAATTAAAACAACAATAAGATTTTTTTTTTTTTTGGCAGGGATTGGGGGATGGAGTCTCGCTCTGTCACCCAGGCTGGAGTGCATTGGCACAGTCGCAGCTCACTGCAACCTCTGTCCCCCGGGTTCAAGTGATTCACCTGCTTCAGCCTCTCAAGTAGCTGGGACTGTAGGCACGCGCCACTGTGCCCAGCTAATCTTTGCATTTTTAGTAGAGATGGGGGTCTCACAATGTTGGCCAGGCTGGTCTCGAACTCCTGGCCTCTGGTGATCTGCCCGCCTCAACTTCCCAAAGTGTTTGGATTACAGGCGTGAGCCACCTGGCCAGATACTTTTTTTTTTTTTTTTAAGAGATGGGACCTCACTCTGTTACCCAGGCTGGAATGCAGTGGCACCATCATAGCTCCTGCAGCCTTGAACTTCTGGGCTCAAGCAATTCTCCCTCCTCAGCATCCTTAGGAGCTGGAACTACAGGTGCTAGCCACTGTGCCCACCCAGATACAATGTTTTAAACTCATAAACTGGATTAAAAGTTAAACTACTTAATAACATATGTTGGCAAGAGTATGAGGAGGTGGATTCTCTTGTATGTTACTTGTGGAAGTACAAACTGGTCAGACTGCAGGTCAATTTGACAGAATCTATCAAAATTTTAAATGCCTACAACCTTTGACTCAGCCCTTCCACTTCTAGTACCTAATCTGAAGAAACAGTAGCATGTATCAAAGAGCCTTTTACAAAGGTCTTTCATTTATTAGTTTGGTCAGTGAACATTTATGGAGTGCCTACTATGTGCCAGACACAATTTTAGGCACAGCAGGAACAGGACAAAAAAAGGTTTTGCTCGGAAGAAGTTGAAGTTCTAATGGAAGGAAACAGAACAGTAAACAAATGAACAATCCAACAAATAAAAGATAAAATCAGATAAAGTTAGGCAGTAATAAGTGTTATGATAAAATAGTTAATACAGAATCATAATGAAGAAAAATTGGAACCCACTTACATGTCCCTCAAGCGGGAAAGAGTTTTAAATTAGAATGTCTATATTATGGAATACTATGTTGTATTTTAAAAGGAAGAGATAAGTCTACATGTATTGACATGGTGAGTTCTCCAACACATAAATTTAGGTTTAAAAAATGCACAAAACCAAGCACAGTGGTTCATGCCTATAATCCCAGCACTTTGGGACACCGAGGTGGGAGGATTGCTTGAGCCCAAGAGTTTGAGACCAGCCTGGGCAACAAAGGGAGGTGATTGCTTGAGCCCAAGAGTTCAAGACCAGCCTGGGCAACATAGGGAGACCTTCATCTCTACAAAATTAAAATTAAAAAATGTAAAAAACTAGCTGAGACTACAGGTGCACACCACCTCAGGAGACTTGAGCCTTGGAGGTTGAGGCTGCAGTGGGAAGTGATGGCACAACTGCACCGGCCTGGGGTGACAGAATGAGATTCTGTCTGAAAAAAGAAAAAAGGCTCAGTGGCTCATGTCTGTAACCCTGGCAAGCTGGGAGGCCGAGCTGGGCAGATCCCCTGAGGTCAGGAGTTCGAGACCAGCCTGGCCAACGTGGTGAAACTTTGTCTCTACTAAAAATACAAAAATTAGCCAGGCATGGTGGTGCACACCTGTAATCCCAGCTACTCAGGAGGCTGAGGCAGGCGAATCACTTGAACCCGGGAGGTGGAAGTTGCAGTGAGCTGAGATCCCACCACTGTACTCCAGCCTGGACAACAAAGCAAGACTCTGTCAAAAAAAAAAAAAAAAAAGGAAGAAAGAAGAGAAAGAAAGGAAGGAAGGAAGGAAGGAAGGGAGGAAGAGA
This sequence comes from Colobus angolensis palliatus, assembly GCF_000951035.1. Lineage (NCBI taxonomy): Eukaryota > Metazoa > Chordata > Mammalia > Primates > Cercopithecidae > Colobus > Colobus angolensis. The sequence goes on along the minus strand of NW_012118154.1, from coordinate 4,863,562 downwards.
AAGAGAGAGAGATAGAGAGAAAGAAAAGAAAAAAGAAAAAAAAAGCACAAAACATAAAAACTTGTAATTTAGTGTGTAAAATTTAATCCCATTTAGGTAAAGAAAAAGTACCAAATTATAGACAGCTACATGTATGTATAGAAGTGAAAAGCTGTAGAAGAACACATAGCACATGGCTAACGGTGATCATTTCTAGACAGGGATTAGAATGTAAAGGGAAGTCAAGGGGAATTTTTCTTTTTCTGCATGGTTTGAATGTTTTTTACAATGAGAATGTTTTCATAAATGCCTCGCAAATTAAAAGGAACAGAATAACTGTTAAAGAACATAGAAGAGCATGGAAAGCTTCCCAATTCAATTTACAAAACTAGCATAACCCTGATATTGAAACCTGACAATGTTAGCACAAATAAAGACTAGAGATCAATATCACTCATGAATATGGATGGAAAATTCCTATGTAGAACATTAGCAAATGGAACCCAGCAGTATATTTTAAAAAAACCATGACTAAGCAGGGTTTATTCCAGAATCACAAGGATGGATGAATATCAGGAAATCTAGTAATACAATTTGTCAAGACCATCAGTACTGCCCTTGGATCTGGGCAGCAGGGCCCCCCCGCTCTGGCTCTCCCCCTGCTTCCAAAGGGTAAAGGATTCTTCAGGACCAAAGGAGGGGAGGAGAGGTGGGCGAGGGAGAGGGGGAGGGGGG
>NW_012118154.1:4858546-4860654 GCF_000951035.1 Colobus angolensis palliatus | reverse complement strand
AGACGGGGTTTCACTGTGTTAGCCAGAATGGTCTCGATCTCCTGACCTCGTGATCCACCTGCCTCGGCCTCCCAAAGTGCTGGGATTACAGGCGTGAGCCACCACGCCTGGCCCTATTGTTCTTAAGGAAACTGAGACACCACCACAATCCAAATGCATTTGTTAACTGTTGTGGTTTCTTCGGGTCAGTCTCTGTGTCTGCTGAGTCAAAGTGTGTAAGAATGTGCCATTACTCTGCCTTTTACTACAGAAACGTGGTTTTGTGCTTATTTTTAAAGCAAGATTTGATTTCCAGAGATGAGAATCCCAGGGACAAAGCAGAAGACTTCTAAATGGTCTTCTATCTTTAACCTTGCCCTAACCCCATCATTTTTTATTTTCTACACAGAATGATCTTTTTGCTTTTTAAATAACTTTATGAAGGCATAATTTACCTATCATAGAATTCACTCCTTTTGAAGATACAGTTATATGAGTTTCAGCAAATGTATCATTAGGCAAACATTACCAGAATCCAGTTAGAATATTTCCCTCACCCCAAAGACTGCCTTCGTGCCCACTTGCAAACCATCCTTGCTGCCACCCTAAGCCCCAGGCAGCCACTTGTCTGCTTTCTGTCCTCTGGTTTTGCCTTGTCTAGAAATTTTGTGTAAATATCACACAACATATGCTTTTTCATGTCTGGCTTATTTCACTTAGTATAATATTTTTGAGGTTCATCCTTGCTGCAGAATGTATCAGTACTTCATACAAATATAGTATTTATATTATTGTTCAGTATATTTGAGTATAGTACATTAATATTACAGTGTATTACAATAGTATAACAGTGTATTATTCAATATTCTATTACTCAATCCATGTCTGCTGCATGGACATACCACATTTTGTTTATTATCAGTTAATGGACGTTTGGGTTGTGTCCAGTTTTGAGCTATTATGAAAAATGCTGCTACAAACGTTTGCTACTAGTCTTCGTATGGATATATGCTTTAATGTCTCTTGGATATATACCTAGGAGCGGAATCACTCAGCCATATGTGTGTCTGTGTTTATTTAAGAAGCTGCCAACCCGTTTTCTAAAGTGGCTGCATTATTTAAATTTCCACCAGCAGTGACTCAGGGATCCAGTTTTCTTCACATCCTCACCAACGCTCACTATTGTCAGTCTCTTTGACTATTACCATTCTAGTGGGGCATTTCCTGGTTTTTTTAACTTCTATTTTCCTAATGTCTAATGATGCTGAGTGTCTTTTCATGTGCGTATTTGCCATATAGACATCTTCTTGGGTGATGTTCTTATTCAAATCTTCTGTCAACTTTTAAATTGGGTTATCTTCTTATTAAGAATGATCTGTTGCTGGCCCAGTGAGGTGGCTCATGCCTGTAACCTCAGCACTTTCGGAGGCCGAGGTGGGTAGATCATGAGGTCAGGAGTTCGAGACCAGCCTGTCCAACAGGATGAAACCCTGTCTAGACTAAAGATACAAAAAATTAGCCAGGCATGGTGACGTGCACCTGTAGTCCCAGCTACTCTGAGGCTGAGGCAGGAGAATCACTTGAACCAGGGAGGTGTAGGTTGCAGTGAACTGAGATTGCGCCACTGCACTCCAGCCTGGGGGACAGTGCGAGACTCCATTTCAAAAAAAAAAAGAATGAACTGTTAAGATGTTAAGAAAAGAAAACATAAATTGGGTGGATTACCTCCTTGTTGGAAACCTTTCACTGGTTTCCACCACTCTGAGGACGAAGACTGAGAGCCTCCATCTGGCCCTGCATGGTCTGGACCCTGTCTGATCCTTCAGCCTCATCTGCTCCACCATCCCTCCCTTGCTTTGCTCTTCTGTCAGAGTGTTCTTTGTTCAAGGACAGTACCTCGGTCAGGCGCAGTGGCTCACAACTGTTATCTCAAAACTTTGGGAGGCCGAGGCGGGAGGATCACCTGAGGTCAGGAGTTGGAGATCAGCCTGGCCAACATGGCAAAATCCTGTCTCTACTAAAAACATAAAAATGAGCCGATTGTGGTGGCGGGCGCCTGTAATCCCAGCTACTAGGGAGGCTGAGGCAAGAGAATCTCTTGAACCCAGGAGGCAGAGGTTGCAGTGAGC
>NW_012118154.1:4854902-4857311 GCF_000951035.1 Colobus angolensis palliatus | reverse complement strand
TTTATTTATTTATTTATTTATTTATTGAGATGGAGTCTCACTCTGTCGCCCAGGCTGGAATGCAATGGTGCAACCTCGGCTCCCTGGAGTACAGACAAGTGTGGCAGGGGGAGCTCTACCGTAGATGGAGAGGCTGAGGGAAAGCAGCATCGCTTATCTGTACTCCAGTGAGCCAAGATCACGCCACCGCACTCCAGCCTGGGTGACAGAGCAAGATTCCGTCTCAAAATAAAAAGAAAGGAAAAGAAAAGAAAAGCATCCAGAATATTCTCTCCTGGAGCCTTTTGCATGTCAGTCTCTCTCTCTTACTTCCTCCACCCATCCTTTGTCTCAGCTCATTCATTCCTGTCCAAGCTAAGTCGGGAACCTCCTACATGAGATACTTCGTCATATTTCCCAAGACATCCACTGCCTGGCACTTAGTACTATTATGATTAAATATTTAAACATGTAACTTAAATATTTGTCTCCTGTGCCATTCAAAAGGCTCCACACAAGGGGCAAGGAGGCTGGGTGAGGTGGCTCACGCCTGTAATCCCAGCTACTCTGGAGGCTGAGGCAGGAGAATCACTCGAACCCGGGAGGCGGAGGTTGCAATGAGCCAAGATTGTACCACTGCACTCCAGCCTGGGTGACAGAGTGAGAACTCCGTCTCAAAAACAAAAAAATAGAATAAAAAATAAAAACACACACACACACACAAACAAGGGTCAAGGAGTTACCCTATTGTTCCCTTAACATTTAGCCAGTGCTGTGCACTCAGTGGGCATTTTGAACATATTTGTTGGATGAATAATTGAAAACAGAGTCCGTGCTTCCCTAAGGAGTGAGGTCCCGGCAAAACCAAGTTTTTCATAAACCAGGGGAGGACAGCAATGGGAACTGACAAGAGAGTCAGCAGAGGCTGTGACCAGAACCATGGCCACAGTCAGAGCCACAGGGAGGAACTGTGGATTGGAAAAATAGCAGATGTCACTGAGAGGAAACTTTAAACCATTAAAGTGTATGTACCAAGAGCCTGTCCCAGGAACGAGCCTCCAATAATAATTTGTACTCTCAGAATTCCTTCCTCGGGAACTATAATCTTCTTTTTGAATTGAGAATAGATGAGGAATTACAATGGATAAGTGTCGGAGGGGGAGCTCTACCATCAAACAAGAGGCTGTGGTAAAGACCTCTGACTCAATCTTGAAAGAAAAAATTCCCTCTCTCCATTCCCCAGGACAGAGCTTTAAAAGTTAACTGGAGAGGCCGGGCGCGGTGGCTCATGCCTATAATCCCAGCACTTTGGGAGGCCAAGGCGGGTGCCTGTAATCCCACCTACTCAGGAGGCTGAGGCAGGAGAATCACTTGAACCTGGGAGGCGGAGGTTGTAGTGAGCCGAGATTGTGCCACTGCACTCCAGCCTGGGCAAGAGAGCAAGACTCTGTCTCAAAAAAAAAAGTAGTGTCGGGAGACCCAACAGGGCCCTCGATGCCAGACTGTGCATGAAATTTTCTCGCAACCTTTTTCTCTTTCTCACAGTCAGTATTTCCTTGTTTGTCTCTCTTTATTTTAACTTAGAATGAAAACAGTCATAGGTAATTGTATTTGCTTGAAGGTACTCCGTGTTAATCAAATAAAGTGTGGATGAAATGAACATTCTGAAATATCACTCTCAAAAACGATCTAAATGTCCCCAAAGGAGGGTCTTACAATTATATTTTTCCCGTGGGTTGGTGGCCATTGCTTTGTGAGCAGGAATCACTTTTCTTTCTTTCTTTTTTAAATAAATTTTTCCCAGGTTTTATTGAGGTATAATTGACAAGTAAAATTTGCATATATTTACAGTGTACCACATGACATTTCGATATATGCCTCATTGTAAAATGATTACCACAATCAATCTAATTAACATATCCATCACCTCACATCCTGTTTTTGTTTGGATGTGGCAAGAACATTTAGGTTCGGCTCTGTTAGCAATTTTCAAGTATATGATATTTCATACATTGTTATTAATTATAATACCATGCTGTGCAATAGGATCCCTTTGATTTTTACAAAGCCATGTGACTTGATTACAGAACAGAGAAAGACGGCTGAACTGTAAGTGTAAGTTGCTGACTTGGATAAATTCAACTGTAGGTTAGATGCTCGACACCCTCAGGCTAGCAGGGGCTATAGCAATGAAGGATAAGGTACCCAGAGCTGGGCTTTGAGCCGTGACGAGTTGCCAAATCCTCATCCGACTGTGATGCAGAGCTCCCTGTATTAAAGTGTGCCTCTGACCGGGCGCGATGGCTCACACCTGTAATCCCAGCACTTTGGGAGGCTGAGGCAGGCAAATCACTAGGTCAGGAAATTGAGACCATCCTGGCGAACATGCTGAAACCTTGTCACTACTAAAAATACAAAAATTAGCTGGGC
>NW_012118154.1:4847337-4853967 GCF_000951035.1 Colobus angolensis palliatus | reverse complement strand
ACGGAGTCTTGTTCTGTTGCCCAGGCTGGAGTGCAGTGGCACAATCTTGGCTCACTGCAGCCTCTGCCTCCCGGGTTCAAGTGATTCTCATGCCTCAGCCTCCCAAGTAGCTGAGACTACAAGCAGGCACCACCACGCCCAGCTAATTTTTGTATTTTTAGTAGAGATGGGGTTTCACCATGTTGGCTAGGCTGGTCTCGAACTCCTGACCTCAGGGGATTCACCTGCCTCGGCCTCCCAAAGTGCTGGGATTACAGGGATGAGCCACCATGCCCAGGCATAGGCCAATAATCTTAAAGAATGTCTTCTAATTTGGATTTGTGTGATATTTCCTCATGATTAGATTCAGCTTACAAATCTTTGGCGGGAATATCACAGGGGTGACATATGGCCTTCTCATTGCATCTATCAAGCAGCACAAAATTCCAGTTTGTCCCATTACTGATGACATTAACATTAATCACTTTATTAATGTGGTGTCTGCCAGGGTTCTCCTTGGTAAAATTCCTCTTTTTCCCTTTGTAACAAATGAGATTTTGTGGGGAAGCACTTGAAGACTATGCAGACGTCCTGTTCTTTTATCAAATTTTCAATTTATTCATTTTTTGATTTATAGTCTTCTATTTTATTACTATTCAACTTCCCTTGCTTTCTCTGGAACCATATGAATGTATTCACTATTTTAATAAATTAATTTCCAAAAAGAAAGGACCTGAAGTCTAAAAGCTCCGCTGATCATACGTGTTCACCAAATTCATCCTTTCCCTTTGGCAAAGCTGAGGGCATGTACTACCCAAGGTACCCCGGGGGGTGTGTGTGGTGGTGGGGGTGGGAGATAGTGGAGTGTTAGCAACCCTTGTGGGTCACAGGCCTGGAAGTGGGGAGGGGTATTTTCCCAGATGGAAATGGGTCACTATTACCAAAAGCAGGAAGAATGGAAACGGGACATCAAAGACAATCAGGGTCAGCCAGGCACGGGTGGCTCACACCTGTAATCCCAGCACTTTGGGAAGCGGAGGCGAGAGAATCCCTTAAGCCCAGGAGTTACAGATCAGCCTAGGCAAGACGGCAAGACTCCATCTTAACAACAACAACAAAAAATTGTTTAAATTTAGCCAGTCGCAGTGGTGCACTGTAGTCCCAGCTACTCAGGAGGCTGAAGTGGGAGGATTTTTTGAGCCCTGGAGTTCAAGGTGGCAGTGAACCATGATCGTGCCACTGTACTCCAGCCTGGACGACAGAGTGAGACCCTCTCTCAAAAAATAATTAATTAAAAAGACAATGAATGCCAAGAAGAGTTCCCAAAGTGCATATAAGAAAAGCAAAACACTTGTGGAAAAATAGGAACACTTTTACACTGCTGATGATAGTGTGGAAGACAGTATGGCGATTTCTCAAGGATCTAGAACTAGAAATACCATTTGATCCAGCCATCCTATTACTGGGCCTATACCCAAAGGATTAAAAATCATTCCGTGATAAAGACACATGCACACGTATGTTTATTGCAGCACTATTCATGAACAATAACAAATACTTGGAACCAACCCAAATGTCCATCAGTGATAGACTGAATCAAGAAAATGTGACATATATATGCCATGGAATATTATGCAGCCATAAAAAAGGATGAGTTCACGTCCTTTGCAGGATCATGGATGAAGCTGGAAAGCATCATTCTCAGCAAACTATCACAAGATCAGAAAACCAAACACCGCATGTTTTCACTCATAAGTGGGAGTTGAACAATGAGAACACATGGACACAGGGAGGGGAACATCACATACCAGGGACTGTGGCGGGTCGGGGGCTAGGGGAGAGATAACATTAGGAGAAATACCTAATGTAGGTGACAGGTTGATGGGTGCAACAAACCACCACAGCACATGTATACTTATGTAACAAAACTGCATGTTCTGTACATGTAACCCAAAACTTAAAGTTTAGTTTAAAAATAAATAAATAATAAAGTAAATAAAATAAAGTTGGATTGAATCATATTTTAAAAAAAAGAAGAAGAAGAAGAAAAATAAAAGGAAACACAAGAAACAGCCTATGACCACAGGGCATTCAGAGTCTAGTGTTTGAAAATGGGAGATTCTGGGGCCGGTCACGGTGGCTCACACCTGTAATCCCAGCGCTTTGGGAGGCCGAGGCGGGTGAATCATGAGGTCAGGAGATCAAGAGACCATCCTGGCTAACACAGTGAAACCCCGATCTACACTAAAAATACAAAAAATTAGCCTGACGTGGTGGTGGGCACCTGTAGTCCCAGCTCCTCGGGAGGCTGAGGCAGGAGAACGGCGTGAACCCAGGAGGCGGAGCTTGCAGTGAGCCCAGATTGCACCATTGCACTCCAGCCTGGGTGACAGAGCGAGACTGTCTCAAAAAGAAAAAAAGAAAAGAAAAGAAAAAAGAAAAAGAAAAGAAAAGAAAGAAAATGGGAGATTTATTAGAATGGAAATGGTGCCCAAAAGTAAAGGAACAAGCCCCAAAACCGGAGGGCGATCATGGGGACAGTGAGGTCCCTGTTTGATGGTATGTAGCATTGTAAGCCAGACCCGTTTCCATGGACCACTTCTCCCAAAAACAGTATGTCTTGGTAAGAGACTTTAGATGGAAGAACAACCCATGAATTTGCTCGCAGTTCTTCCCAGAGGTGGACATCAGCCCGGCATCTGAACTTTGGCAGAGATACTGGTATGGAGAAAGTTGTCGGCCATTGCTGAGCTCTTTATCGACTCCATTTTTTAAACGCAGGAAGTATCTGCCAAATTACCCGAATTATGCTTAATGCCACTCATTCTATTTCTCTCCCCCAGGCTTTTCTCTCTCCACCTCTCAGCCACAGATCTATGGGGTCTGCTTATCATTCCTGCATGCACAGGATATTTTAGGAAACTGTTTGTATGTTGGCAACTGTCCCTGGCCTGACCAGAGTACACCTCCGCAGACAGACATATTCTGCAGATTTCAAACAAAGCAAATATGTTGATTTTGGCATAGGTTAGCCCCAACTTATCAGACTATATCACTTGGTTGACTATGAGAAAATATCCAGGGAAAACACATTTTATGACTTTAATTGTTGTTATAGGTGCTTTCAAAAAATAAATCAGTGACCTGTAATATATTTAAGTGAAATAACTCACATCTGGTTCCGATTAGCTCTGGAGTCTGTTGGCTGACTTAGCACGGGAGCCTTTTCTGGAAGTCAACTCTGTGTCTAGGGATTTTGTTTTCGCCCAGAGAGGCACAGTGAAGACCTTGTTTCAGCACAAAGGCATTAACTGTTAGTGTGACCCCTTGTGAATGTGGAAATGCTAACGAAAGACCTCAAAGTCGGAGTCTTGTCCTGGAGGGCTGAGACCGGCAAGTCTAGAGGCAAGGGCGGAATGGATGAGAGAGGACGTTCCAGCTCAACTGACTTGGCATTGAACGTTGCCACTTTAGCCTCCATTCACAAGAAGGACCAGTAGAAGCTTTTCTGCAGACAGTGACACCTCTCACCCTCATTCTTAGTAAGAGGATAAAATCAATAATAAATACAGTGGTATATCTCATTTTCATTATGAGCAAGGTGGTACAACCCATAGCAGACACCCTGGAATCTCTCACTCTCTTCTCACAAGATAATAAGAGCTGTAATAATGGCTCTTATGTAATAAACAAAGCGGCATGTCTCACTTTCCTTCTGGGAAATATGGCAGGATTCATGACAAAAATGGGTGAGATGGAGCCAACACATCTAATAGCTGCACTGCAGCCCATAGATTCTGAGGATTCCACAAAGCAATGTGTAGAATGAGATGCCTTTGACCTGAATTCTTGGGATTTTAAAATCTGCTGACGGTAGCAGTTTCTGGCTAGCAGGGGCATCACAGCTCTTCTTGGATCCCTCTCTGGAGACAAGAAGAAGATGGCTACAATCTCCAGTTCCTTCCTCTCCAATTCATATTCTCTCCATGGATGATGGAAGCTGTGAAACTAATCCACCTCAGGGCCATGTAGGAAAATAGCATTCTGGCCTTCTCCTGGGACAGGAATGGATCTGTTTTGGGGTGGTCTCTTCTGGCTTCTCCATCTAGATGGCCCTCCGTCCCCTAATTACACCCTAAAGTCCAAGAGCTCCATCCTTGTTCAGCTGCACCACGTTGCCTCTCAAAGGAAATAGAGACCAATTTTTACCAGGTACACCACTAAAGAGCGAGGTAACAAGATCCTTGAACAAACCTAACTTCACAGAGGAAGGACAGTTTCTTTGCCCAGTTGCATGCATATATACATGTAATAGACTTCGGCCTTCAAAAAGTCTTTGACAAGTGGTGCCATGTAAAGCTCCATGAGTCATTGGATGGCTGGTGGCTTTTTGTCGTAGGTAGGAAGCTACCTTAGTGGCAAGGATAAATGGATGCTTCTCTGGATGGAAACATATGAATAATAATCTTTCAAATAGCCAGTGGGCCAGGCACAGTGCTTATGCCTGTAATCCCAGCATTTTGGGAGGCCAAGAGGTCAGGAGTTCGAGACCAGCCTGGCCAAGGGGGTGAAACCCCATCTCTACTAAAAATTGGTGGTGCACGCTTGTAATCCCAGCTACTTGGGAGGCTGAGATAGGAGACTCGCTGGAACCCAGGAGGCGGAGGTTGCAGTGAGCTGAGATGGCGCCACTGCACTCTAGCCTGGGTGACACAGAGAGACTTTTTCTCAAAAAATAAAACAAAATAAAATAACCAACGATTATTGAGCTTTTATTATGTGCAAGACATTGCTCTAAGCACATTACAAGTATTAGCTCATCTTAGCCTCACCACAGCCCTCTAAGGGATGTAATATTATGATATTAATTTTACAGATGAGGAAACAGTTACAAAGAGTTTAAGTGACTTGACTAAGTTAGTTCTAGAACAATCGTTGGTGATGTTACAATAATTAATTTTGATTTTGTAGTAAAATTTCATAGTAAATATGGTAAAATTGTAATGTTTGTGAATGACACAAAAACACTTACAGGTATTGAAAAGTCCATGAGAATAAATTGCAGAAAGATGGTATTAGGTCCCTGGTCACATTTTTGGCTCTGTCTGCCTTAAGTCTCCCAACAATTCTAACCCTGCGTCATCCCTCAACAATGCCTCCTCCTTCCCACGCCCTAGCATCCATCCTTTATTCAGGCCTTTCCTGTGTCTGCCTTGAACTCGTCTGATGGCCTCTTAACTAGTCTCTTGGCTGCCTATCACCTCCACACCCCAATTCAGTTAACACATCACTGCCAGATTAAGTGAACACACAACAGCTCTGTCCTAGGCAAAGCCTGCCAATACCTACATTCAAGGCTGTAGCTAACTTTTCCAGCGTGACTTGAGTTATGCTCTTTGATTCAATACATTTTTGTTGAGTGACTATCTTGAATCCAAGTGCTATTGGTAGGTTCTGGAAATTCAAAATGGAAAGGACTCAGTACTTGCCCTCAAATTGTTTATCATAGTAAGAAGTCACACTTGTAAACAAACAAATGTAAAATAGCAAGATAACCCTGTTCCAACATCGGACTGGACAAAAGAAAGTGGGAGAAGCACCTACCTCTGTCCAGAGGCGTCAGAAAGGGCTTCACAGAGAAAAGGAGCTTTCAGCTAAAAGGACAAGTGGAAGTTCCTGGTGGACCAGCCTGGGGAATGAGTTCTATGTGGAGGAGACAAAGCACAGTGAGAAGTGTGCCCTGGTGTGTGTTGGCAGAAAATCAAGTGGCTAAATTTAGTTGGAGTGCACAGTTTGATGGAAACTGCAGGAAGTTGGGGAAACAGGTGACAAATAACAGCCCGTCATGAGTTGATTTATTGTATGGATACAATTCCAACTCCAAACTATGGAATGATTTTAAAGTTTCGAAACATAAGTGTGAGAATTGCCCATGTTTTTTTTGTAAATGAATAAGAAAGAAAGAAAAAAATTTTCTCTACTAAACATTAAAATATGCTGTAAAATTGTCATAGTTGCAACTGTGTGGTCCTGATGAGGATTAGGAAGATAGATAAAGAAAGAGTAGGAAATACAGAAATGGATCCAAGTATATATTACTAGACTTATGAATATAAATGTGGCATCTCAAATCAGGATCAAAGTGATGAATTATTCAAAAGATGGTATTGAAATGATTCCATGAACTCTTTTGAACAATGTTAGATTCCCTGCCCCTCTGCATGGTTCACGAAATAAATTCTAGATCAGCTCTGTCCAATAGATGTAGAATTTTCTGTGAAGATGGCAATATTCAACACCTGTGCTTCTCAACATGGCAGCCACTAGCCACAAATGGCTACTGAGCATTTGAAATGGAGCCAGTACACTGAGGAGCCACATTTTTTAATTTTGATTACTTGAAATTTAAATTTACATAGCCATTAGGGCACCGCATGGTTCTAGAAGAACTAACAGTACTAATCTATGAAAGAAAGAAAAATACTAGAGCGAAATATAAGTAAATATTTATATAATCTTGGGGTGAAGGTCTTTAGTATAATATCAAAAGCAGACATCACAAAAGAAGAGATTGATCTGACCAACTAAAAATGTAAAATTTCAGAAGACATGGAAGTCAATGTTAAAAGTCAGAAAAAAATTACCTCACAC
>NW_012118154.1:4845682-4846407 GCF_000951035.1 Colobus angolensis palliatus | reverse complement strand
AAAAAAAAAAACGAGAGAGAGAGAGAGAAAGTGTTGCTACAGGTTGAGTATCCCTAATCCAAAACTCCAAAATCCAAAGTGCTCCAAAATCCAAAACTTTTGAGCACCAACATGATGCCACAAGTGGAAATAAGTACTTAACAGAAATTTTGTTTCATGCACAAAATTATTTAAAATGTTATATGAAATTATCTTCGGGCTATGTGTATAAGGCGTACATGAATTTCTGTGTTTAGACTTGGGTTCCATCTCCAGAATATCTCATTCGTTTATGCAAATATTACAGAATCTGAAAAAAATCCCAAATCCAAAGCATTCTAGCTAAGGAATACTCGACCTGAATAGGCCTTGCTGGTGAAGGGGCAGGGAGGCCAGGCACTTTCTTACATTGGAGGTGCAAGTATAAATTGATGCAACCTTCCTGGGATACAATTTAGCAATAAAGATCAAATTACATGGCCAGGTGCAGTGGCCTGTAGGCGTTCGAGATCAGCCTGGCCAACATGAAACCCCGTGTCTACTAAAAATACAAAAATTAGCTGGGCATGGTGGTAAGCACCTATAGTCCCAGCCACTCGGAAGTCTGACGCAGGCGAATGACTTGAACCCAGAAGGTAGAGATTGCAGTGAGCCGAGATTGCGCCATTGAACTCCAGCCTGGGTGACAGAGACAGATCTCTGTCAAAAAAATAAAATAAAATAAAGGAAGGAAGGAAGGAAGGAAG
>NW_012118154.1:4842047-4845517 GCF_000951035.1 Colobus angolensis palliatus | reverse complement strand
TGAACATGGTGGCACCAGCCTAGGCAAAATGGTGAGATCCCGTCTCTAAAAAAAATACAAAAATTAACAGGGCATGGTGGCAAGTGCCTGTAGTCCCAGCTGCTTGGGGGAACTGAGGCAGGAGGATTGCTTGAACCTGGAAGGTTGAGACTGCAGTGGGCAGAGATCCCGTCACTGCACTCCAGCCTGGATGACAATGTGAGACCTTGTCTCCAAAAAAAAAAAAAAAAAAGATTAAATTACACATCCTTGGATCAAATTTCAGGTGTTTTTGTATCCCTCATCTATATCTTACATGAAAATTCACAAATTAAGACCTCCGATGTAGGCTGTATGATGGCCATAATCTGGGTTGCATCTCAGGTTACCTGGCTTTCTTTGTGGCAAAGGGGAGCCACGTGAAGGTGAGAGAAGTCCGGAGAGCTCCAGGAAATCATGATCACCTCCGTTCCCTGAGCATTTGTTTAACTGTATGCCAAGCACTTTGCACACAGCATCTTGTTTAATTCTCATGACAGCCTTGCAAAGTACTCTTCTCCCCATTTGAACAGTGAGAAGAAGATTCTCCCCACTTTGCAAACGCACAAGCAGGCCCAGAGGGATTCAACAGTATCATAGCGCAGCCAGAAAGCCAGGGTCTGAAGTCAGATCTGCTCCTCCACGCTGTGCTGCTGTGGCTGGCAAGGACTCTGGGGCCACAGGGAGCATTGAGGCCTCCTTAAGGTGAACCTGTGGCCTGTAAGACCTTCTGATTAGGAGCAGCAACCCTCACCAGGCAGGGAGACAGGCAGACAACTCTGGGGCCGTAAGAAGAGGATCACTTCAGTACCCCCTTCCTGGGATCCAAAGCAAAGAAACTCGATGTGTGTGTAAGTAGGGAGGCTAGGTTATAACTAGTCTGAAAAGACTAATTTGTTGGAGCTGAGACAGGGTAGAGCTCTCAGAAAAGGAATTTGGGGAATTGAGTGTTCTCAGACTTTTCCATCTGCTCTTTGACAAGGACCTGCCAAGTGACGATGGAATGCTGCGTGTGTGCCCGGCCTTGTCTGGGTTCATCCGTCTCATGCGTTGGGCTGGGTGGCAGGTTCTCCAGCCGAGAGGGTGGGGATAAGCTCCTTGGGAAGGGAGAACTCCTCCTGCCAGCTTCCTCCTGCAGCATACTTCGAGCCTGAGATGGTCTGACTGCTACTCAGACGGAAATGGGGTGGGCGGGGCAAGTCAAACACCATTTGGTCTCCATCAACGCTTGGAAAGCAAGTTGGATCAACACTGCAGTCAGTTAGGTCTACAGTGAGGGAGATGGCCGGGACATTTTCCAGAGTGGCTAGACCTGCTCCCAGTGAACAAGACAGGGGCAAGAGAGCCCTGAGAAGTGGTCTCCGCTGGGCAGGGAGGGATGGAATGCTGTAGGGTGTGCTGGGACAGAGAGAGGAGCACAGAAATCAATTCTTATTTTAAAAATTAGACCTGCCTCTTCCCTCAAAGAAATGAACACTGGGCTTTTGTTTCTGTTTTTAAGGCCTTTAGAAAAAAGTAACCATGTGAACTTGGACAGTCATGCAGGCTCTGTTGAGACTCAGCTGTCTTATCCGTGGAGCAAGCAGCTGAGCCAGAAGGTATTCTGTTGAGGTCCTTTTTAGTGTGAAGGTCAGGGGTACTCACTCTTCCTCCAAGACAAGATTCCTTGGGATGTTTATTTAAAACATTCCCAAGTTGTGCCCCAGACTTATTCAATCAGAATCTCCAGTAGGCGGGCCTGGGAGTCTATATTTTAATCTGCATCCTGGATGAGTCTTATGTCGTCCGGGGTGTTCTTACATCAGGAAAAGCCAGGGATTGCTGGTCGGTGACAGGATATCTCTGAGCTTCCCTAGCCCTATTTTGGAGAAAGGAGGAGAAAGGGAAACTGGGGCTTGGAACACTAACCTTTAAGAGGGTCTATGATCCCTGAGTCCTTCTGTGCCCTTTGGTGTTCCCAGCGACTCCAGAGCTCTGAGGCTCTTCTATGAACTCACTTTGCTTACACCTGGACACCCGGAAGGAGCATCAGGGGACCAGCGCGGGTTTGGGGGGGCACAGCCCAGGACAGGGTTTAGAAAACTGGGGTTTCGGTGTGATCTTGGCAGAGCAACTTTGCAGTAACTTGGGCTAGGGCTTGACTTTCCCGGGCCACAGTTTCTTCATCAATAAAATGGAGACAATTAATGACTAACTCATTGACTGTCCAAGAGTCAATAAAGATTCTGGAGGTCTAACTGCTAGGGACTGTCTTTTTGGCTGGCAGGAAGTATTCAGTGAGGTATTAGCAGAGGAAATGCTTTGAGCAGTATGAAACTTTTTATCAGCATTTCCCAAGGGGCGCACCATGGATGTGGGCTGTTAATCATGCTCCATGAAAATAAAAAGAGCTCTGTGTTCTGTTGGGGAAATGCTTGATTAAATTGAATTAAATAGTCTTTGATTTAGGACTGCTCTGGGTCTTTTATTGAATGTGCACTGCGACTTGCCAGGGCAAGTGTGTGTGTGTGTGTGTGTGTGTGTGCGCGTGTCTGTGTGTGTTTGAGTGTGTGTGTAGGAAAATGTAATCAGACCTCCCCAGACTTGCTTGTTTGGTGATACCATTAATTAGTGAAACACTTCTCCTTTTGTCCTCCTTTTAAAAATTCTGGTAAAATATATATATATAACACAAAGTTTACCATTCCGTGGGCATTAAGTATCTTTACACTGTGACAACGTGCAATCATCACTATCATCCACCTTCAGAGCTTTTTCATCTTTCCAATCTGAAACTCTGTATCCGTTGAATAGTAACTCCCCGTTCCCTGATCCCCTGGCTCCTAGCAAGCACCATTCTACTTTCTGTCTCCATGGATTTGAACTACTCTCGCTACCTCATATAAGCAGAATTGTGTAATATTTGTGCTTTCATGTTGGACTTATTTCACTTAGCATAATGTCCTCAAGCTTCATCTATGTTGCACCAAGGGTCAACATCTATGTTGGAATAGGAACATCCTTCCTTCCTATTAAGGCTGAATAATTGTAGGGCCATTTGTATATGCTACATGTTATCTATTCACTTATCCATTGATGGAGATTAGGGTTATTTCTTCCTTTTGGCTATTGTGTGAATCATGAGGTTGTGAACAAGGGAGCATAAATACCTGTTCGAGTCCCCACTTCGATTCAGAAGTGAAATTGCTGGATGATGGAGCATCTCCTGGGCTAGTGTTTTGTGAAGGAAACTTTGGAAAGGTTGCTGTCTGTAAGTCTGGGGGAGGACTACTATTAAGTGAGAACATTACTGAATTTTCCGGGGATGTTCCCGCCCTGGATGATGCAGTGGGAAAGCATGCTGGATTAGGAGTGAGGACTCAAATTCCTCCCTGAGCTCTGCGGGTCTTGGTTTCTGCAACGGTTAAATAACTATGACAAACTGGATGATCTTTTGAAATCTAAGATTCTTT
>NW_012118154.1:4840592-4841167 GCF_000951035.1 Colobus angolensis palliatus | reverse complement strand
CCAGGCTGGAGTGCAGTGGTGCGATCTTGGCTCACTGCAACCTCTGCCTCCCAGGTTAAAGCAATTCTTCTGCCTCAGCCTCCTGAGTAGCTGGTGTTACAGGTGCATGCCACCATGCCCAGCTAATATTTTGTATTTTTAGTAGAGACAGGGCTTCACCATGTTGACCAGGCTGGTCTCAAACTCCTGACCTCGTGATCCACCTGCCTCGGCCTCTCAAAGTGCTGGGATTACAGGTGTGAGCCACTGCGACCAGTCGGCTTACTTTATTGTAAGAATACAACATATAATACATATAACACACAAAATATGTGTTAATTGTTTATGTGATCAGCATGGCTTCCAGTCAACAGGAGGCTATTAGTAAAGTTGGCGGGAGTAAAAAAACACTGTACATGGATTTTCAGCTCTGTGGGGGTCGGTGCCTCTAACTCCCGACCCCGTGTTGTTCCGAGGTCAGTTGTATTTTCTCTTATGAGGGAAAGTCATATTTTGCTCTATCCTCACCTGTGTGCTTTGGGATCCAAAAACTTCTTGGATAGTTCTCTCTCAGTTGTTCTTTCGCCTCTAGAGCG
>NW_012118154.1:4832721-4835352 GCF_000951035.1 Colobus angolensis palliatus | reverse complement strand
AGGTAGACTCTAAGACAATGGAACTAGTAGAAGCAGAGAGTAGAAGGGTGGTTACAGAGGCTGGGGATGGGAGGAATGGAGAGATGAATGGTGAAGGGGTACAAAAATCTTAGAAGGAATACTTTCTTTTTGAGATCTATTGTGCAGCATGGTGAATATAGATGATAATAGTGTATTATATATTCCAAAATTGCTAAGAGAGTATGTTTCAAATATTCTCATCACAAAAATGAAAAGCATTTGAAGGGATGAATATGTTAATTAGCTTGATTTAATTCTTCTGCATTATATTCATAAATCATAGCATCACCTTGCGCTCCATAAACATATACAATTATAAACTGTCAATTTACAATAAAATAAAATAGAACGGCTGGGCGCGGTGGCTCACGCCTGTAATCCCAGCATTTTAGGAGGACGAGGTGGGCGGATCACGAGGTCAGCAGATCGAGACCATCCTGGCTAACATGGTGAAACCCCGCCTCTACTTAAAAAAATACAAAAAATTAGCTGGGCATGGTGTTGGGCGCCTGCAGTCCCAGCTATTCGAGAGGCTGAGGCAGGAGAATGGCGTGAACCTGGGAGGCGGGGCTTGCAGTGAGCTGAGATTGCGCCTCTGCACTCCAGCCTGGGCGACAGAGCGAGACTCCATCTCAAAAAATAATAATAATAATAATTAATTAAATTAAATTAATTATTCATTGCTCATCTGAAATTCAAGTTTAACTGGGAGTCCTATATTTTTATTTGCTAAATTTGGCAGCCCTAAAGAAGGGACCTCTGTAAAGACCCTCCATTCTGTCCTTTCTGTCACCTTGGCTTTTCCGTAGTCCCCTTATGTGGCAAAGTCAGCCCCAGCCTGGTTGGGAACACGCGAGGGAAGGTCTGTGCCCCATGCTTGAGATGAAGCCATACTGGAGGGAGGGGAAGAAACTGCCAGAGGAGTCAGACTCCAGACTGAGGAGGGGTCCTTGGAGAGAAGAGAGTGGGGAAGTGACGCAGAAGCACAGAGCTGATGAGGGTGGAGGTGGGGATCTGGGTGGTTTTGTAGCTCTCATGAACATTTCTGCTAGTGTACTAGAAAACTCATGGAGGAGAATCTGGTAAAATTGTGTGTTCAAGGGGACTGAGGCCCTTGGCTACTGTGACTTTGACAGCAAATAGTGTGACCTCATAGCTGGTTAAGTCTGGGGCACTTGGGCTACAGGTGCAACTTAAGGCATCAGTTAGGGACATTTCTAAGCAACAGCCTCCTTTTTTTTTTCTTTTTGCGATCAGTGGAGTCTTGCTCTGTCCCCCAAGCTAGAGTACAGTGGCGCAATCTCACAGCAACTCCTGCCTCCCGGGTTCAAGCGATTCTCCTGCCTCAGCCTCTTGAGTAGATGGGATTACAGGTGCACGCCACCACACCCAGATAATTTTTGTATTTTTAGTAGAGACGGGGTTTCACCATGTTGGTCAGGCTGGTCTCGAACTCCTGACCTCATGATCCATCCACCTTGGCCTCCCAAAATGCTGGGATTACAGGTGTGAGCCACCATGTTTGTCAGGCTGGTCTCGAACTCCTGACCTCATGATCCATCCACCTTGGCCTCCCAAAATGCTGGGATTAAAGGGGCGCACGCCACCACACCCAGATAATTTTTGTATTTTTAGTAGAGACGGGGTTTCACCATGTTGGTCAGGCTGGTCTCGAACTCCTGACCTCATGATCCATCCACCTTGGCCTCCCAAAATGCTGGGATTACAGGTGTGAGCCACCATGTTGGTCAGGCTGGTCTCGAACTCCTGACCTCATGATCCATCCACCTTGGCCTCCCAAAATGCTGGGATTACAGGTGTGAGCCACCATGTTTGTCAGGCTGGTCTCGAACTCCTGACCTCATGATCCACCCGCCTTGGCCTCCCAAAACGCTGGGATTACAGGTGTGAGCCACCATGCCCAGCCAGTAATGGCCTCCTTTAACCTCCAAGGTATCATCACAGGATGTTAACATCCAAATTTTCCTGTTGTCTCCATTTCAGATGAGGTCTCAAGCTGAGAACATAAAATGTTAGGTGCCTACATGCTCTAAAGAATGGCTCTAAACCATCTATGCAGAGTTTGCTTAAGAATGATCCAAAAAAGCCAGCGTGGGGACTCTTGAGTATCAGCCTCTGGAGGCTATATAGGGGTTGCTAAGAACTTCACTCGGAAAGGGAATGATTCGATTCCCCCAAGTACTGGGATGGGGTACACAGAGCAGTAGGGGATGCCCTGTCTGTCCTCAAGCCAGAGAAGCATACCTTCAAGTGCTTAGAGAACCTGGCCTGTGTGCCGTGGGTGGCCTCACCCTGGAGCCTGCTAGGCCTGGGAAATAAAGGTGAAGCAGCTCACAGCAGCTGCCCAGAACGTCCTGCACTTGCATTGAGTGACAGGTCACAGATGAGTGGACTTTCCTATGGGCCCTATGCACCTGTAGAAGGTGGCTGTGCTTAAGTTATCTGGAAAAAAGAGCCCCCCCTGACACACACAGCCTGTGATGAATCTGAAAGGAATTGTGCTGAATGTGAGAAACCAGACAAATCAATGATGCCAGAAAGCAAATCAGTGCTGCCTGAAGACGGGGGAAGGACAGGAGGGAGGAAATA
>NW_012118154.1:4829710-4832546 GCF_000951035.1 Colobus angolensis palliatus | reverse complement strand
GGAGTGGAGGAAAGGAAGGTCAGAAGTAGTTAGCCACACCAGGCATGGTGGCTCACGCCTGTAATCCCAACACTTTGGGAGGCCAAGGTGGGCAGATCATGAGGTCAAGAGATTGAGACCATCCTGGCCAACATAGTGAAACCCCATCTCTATTAAAAATACAAAAGTTAGCTGGGAGTGGTGGTATACACCTGTAGTCCCAGTTACTTGGGAGGCTGAGGCAGGAGAATTGCTTGAACCCGGGAAGCAGAGGTTGCAGTGAGCCAAGATCACGCCACTGCACTCCAGCCTGGTGACAGAGCAAGAATCCATCTCAAAAAAAAGTGGGGGTTAGCCAAAGAGTATGTTATCCGGGCCAGAAAGGGGTGCCATGCAGTGTCCCAGCAGGAGACTTTCTGAGGGATCCATCATAGAGGCCCTTGTCACAAAGAGGCAACATGGGCCCACCTGCCAAACCCAGAGGGCACTAAAGTCAAGCAAGAATTTTCCTGCCTCTTACCCCCACTCTACTCCCAGCCCCCATTTTGCAAGACCTTGAGGTAGCCAGGTTAGTGGAGGAAGCATGGAAGGGAAATAAGGAGGAAGCCAGCCATGACTCCCTTCCTATTTCAAATGCCAAACCAGGCAGGAGAACAGCTTTCAAATAGTTGGGAAATTAGAGTTTTGATATTAGGCTTGGTCTCGGTTTTTAAATCTCTAATGATGAATAGTTTGTTAATTCCTGCAAGACTGTGATGTGGAAAAAACAAAGTCGTTTCCAGTTTTGCATACTATGAGTCTGGCTCCTTCAGTAACCTATTATGCTTTTTTTTTTTTTTTGAGATGGTTCTAGCTCTGGCTGGTGGGCAGTGGTGTGATCTCGGCTCACTACAACCTCCATCTCCCAGGTTCAAGAGATTCTCTTGCCTCAGCCTCCTAAGTAGCTGGGATTACAGGCACACGCCACCACACCCATGTGATTTTTGTGTTTTTAGTAGAGACAGGGTTTCACCATGTTGGCCAGGCTGGTCTCAATCTCTTGACCTCGTGATTTGTCCACCTCGCCCTCCCAAAGTGCTGGGATTATAGGCGTGAGCCACCATGCCCAGCCACCTGTTGTGTTTTCTTACACAGAGTCATCTACCTGGTGGTCATCTACCACCTGGTCTTCTCTACCTACCGAGAAGCAAATGATCTGCCGGTTATTCTTAATTACCTCCATGGGAAATGAAGAAAAACGGCATTCATGGAGATACTGTCGGCTACAGGAGTTTTGAAGGAAAACAACAGACACTTTCAGAGGCAATTAGTCAAGTGGTTGAGAGCATGGACTCTGAAGCCAGGCTGCCCAGACTTGAATCCTAGTTCTCCCACCTCCTGGTTGGATGAGATTCTTTAAGTTGCACAATCTCGGCCTTGGTTCCTTCGTTTGTTAAATGGTGATAACGATAATAGCTCAGGCTAAGTTTTTCTGTGATAACAAACAACTCCACACACTCGGTGGCTTACAGGAACAAAGATGTATTTCTTGCTTATATCACATGTCCATTGCGGGTTGGCTTTGGCCTTCCCCTCTGGAACCAGACTGAAGGAGGGGCCCTTACCTAGAACATCGCTGATGTTAGGGCAGCAGGAAGAGTGGTTGATGGTGGATCCATGAAATGGCCCTTTAGGCTTCTTCTTGAAAGTGATGTATGTGTCTTCTTCTACATTTCCTTGGCCAAAACCAGTTACATGGCTAAGCTTGATGTCAACATGATAGGGAGGTGTAATTCTCCCACAAAGAGCTACAGAGAATATATGAGACAATAATATAGTCTCTCTCAGTACCTATCTATGCAAAGCACTTAAAATTGCACCTAAGAAAGCCATACAAGTGCTATATAAGGGCTAATTAATACTTCTTTTCCATTTGAATTTATTTTGACATTTTCCTAAGGAGGCTGGTTGCTCTCAGACCCTGATTTAGAAACAGTCCCCACATTGCGAACTACCCAATTTGGCAAGAACCACCAAAACACCCAGGAGGAATTCTAGCTAAGAAGTAGTTGGAACCTGGACCTCAAAGCCTGATTTAAGGGTCTTGCTGAGACATTTTAATAAAGAGGAATATATAATGTGTTTTCCCGGGCCAGTCTCTGGAAGTGTCTCCCTGAAAGACAGGCATCAAGGTAATGGCTGATCATGTCTCAGCTATTTCAGGATGACTAGGACTGTAAAGCTCAGCCTCTGCAAAGTTATTCTTAACTCGCTTGTCTCCAGGCAGACAGCAGTAGCTCCTTCTGTTAAATGCTTAGACCACGGACGGAGCAAGCCCAGGCTCTGGGCCAGCCACCCTGTTTCCTGGCCAACAACTTTTCCATGAAGCTTGATGGCGACCCAGACTGCCCTGTGGCAGGCCTGACACAGAATGTCTTCCGCTTGGGTATTTAGTTTTGAGTTTCCAACAGGGCAGTCAGAGTGTGGGACTGGAGCTGTCACCAGAGCAGAGGGAAGGGGGATTATTCCACCATTCCTGACCCTTGAGGCCAGATCAGCCAATGGACAGGGCCATTATTGGGTCTCCAAGACTCTTCTTAGCCCTTTAGAGCATTTCAAAGCCATCCCATCTAAAGGATGCAAGAGACCAAAACTCCGACTACTGTAAGTGGGGTACTAAAGCAGATGAGCTGTATTTTAGTTCTTATTAGGGAAACTTTCATTTTATTCTAATGGCTTGCAAATCATTTCAGAATCTACCATACAGCTAATCTCTCCCTCACCTTATCTCGTTTCTACTTATCAGTTCAATTTAAAAAGGGAAACATTTATAGATTATTTTTTCTCTTTTTTCTTTCTTTTCTTTCTTTTCTTTCTT
>NW_012118154.1:4804676-4829660 GCF_000951035.1 Colobus angolensis palliatus | reverse complement strand
TTTCTTTCTTTCTTTCTTTCTTTCTTTCTTTCTTTCTTTCTTTTTCTTTCTTTCTTTCTTTCTGACAGACTCTCATTCGGTCACCCAGGCTGGAGTGCAGTGGTGTGATCATAGCTCACTGCAGCCTTGAACTCCTCGGCTCAAGTAATCCCCCAACCTCAGCCTCCCCAGTAGCTCACACTTTGGTGCATACCCCCACACTCAGCTAATTTTTATTAAAAAATTATGTAGGGACAGTGTCTCACTATGTTGACTAGGCTAGTCTAGAATTCCTGGCCTCAAACGATCTTCCCACCTCAGCCTCCCAAAGTGCTGGAATTACAGGGGTGAGCCACCACGCCCAACTTATAGATTATTTTCTGATGAGTAACACAGGTACTGACTAGGGCTTTGGACCATACAGACAAGGTTTGAGTTCCAGTCCTGTCCCTCACAAACTCTAAATTAATAAGTTCACAAGTATCTCTACCGCAGGGACAAAGGTGATGCGGCTACAGCAGAGATCAGGAGCATCAGACGTTCATGCCGTAGTAGGTGATAGAGACTTCCTGGAGAAGGTGGCAAATTGAGCTGGGCTTCAAAGGATGATGTTGTATGTTAAATTGTGTGCCCCAAATAGATTTGCTCAAGTCCTAACCCCGGTACCTGTGAATGTGACCTTACTTGGAAATAGGGTCTTTGTAGATATAACCATGTTAAGATGGAAGTCATACTGGATTAAGGTCGGTCCTAAACCAGTGATTGGTGTCCTTACAAGAAGAGGGAAATTTGGACACAGACACAGGGGAAATGCCACATAAGAACAAAGGCAGAGATTGGAGTCATGTGTCTACTAGCCTAGGAGTGCCACGGATTTCCAGCAGCCACTAGAAACTAGGGAGAGGTAATGATGAGTCCTTCCCTAGAAACTTCAGAGAGAGCATGGCCCTGCTGACGCCCTGATTGCAGATGTACAGCTTCCAGAATTGTGAAAGAATACATTTCGGATGGCACAAGCTACCCAGTTTGTGGTCATTTTTTAGTAACATCCCTGAGGAGCTAATATAGATGGCTAGGACTTAGAGATGGAGGAAAGGACTCTGTAGACAGCTGTGGTGTGCAAACCTAACAACTCTTGAAAGCATATAGTGTCTTTGGGGAATAAATAGTAATTTGATGTGACTGGAGCAACGGAGGTGGAAAGAATTCAGAAAGAGCCAAATATAGTGGAAGATGATGATAGAAATACAGGCTAGACAGCAGGATGCAGTGGCTCACACCTGTAATCTCAACACATTGGGAGGCCAAGGCTGAAGAATTGCTTGAGCCCAGGAGTTTGAGACCAGCCTGAGCAACATGGCAAAACCCCATCTCTACTAAAAATACAAAAATTATCCAGGCATCCTGGCGCACACCTGTAGTCCTAGCTACTTGGGAGGCTGAGGTGAGAGGATGGCTTGAGCCTGGAGGCAGAGGTTTCAGTGAATCAAAATTATGCCACTGCACTCCAGCCTGGGCAACAGAGGGAGACCCTGTCTCAGAAAAAAAAGAGAGAGAGAGAGAAAGGAAGGAAGGAAGGAAGGAAGGAAGGAAAGAAAGCGAGGAAAGAAGGAAGGAGAGAGAGAAAAGAAAGAAAGAAAGAAAAAGAGAGAGAAAGAAGAGAGGGAAAGGAAAGAAAGAGAAAGAAAGAGAGAAAGAAAGAAAGAAAGAAAAAGAAAGAAAGAAAGAAAGAAAGAAAGAAAGAAAGAAAGAAAGAAAGAAAGAAAGAAAGAAAGAAAGAAAGAAAGAAAGAAAGAAAGAAAGAAAGAAAGAAAGAAAGAGAGAAAGAGAGAAAGGGAAAGAAAGACAGGAAAGAAAGAAGAAAGGAAGGAGGGAGGGAGAAAGGAATGAAGGAAGGAAGAAGGAAAAGAGAGAGAGCAAGGGAGGGAGGGAGGGAGGTAGGCTGAAATCGTCAGTGCCAGGCTGGGGAGACTGGCCTTTATCCAGTCATGTTTTTGCCTGTCTCAGTGGACACACAGGAGCCCTTTATTCTGTCTCTGATTTGCTCTTCCTCGCCAATCATGCCTTGCTCTCATCAGAGGTCTGAACGGTGCTCGAGATACATACTTTTCATTTTTCGGGGTAAAACATTGCCATCCCAGCATGACTTTGAGTTTCTTTTTGTCCTTCTCACTGGTTTTGGCCCCAGTAAGATTAGATGATGTTGGGCTTAGAGCCACAGGATGGATGACTTAAAGGTAGGGATAGGGTCTCATTTGCCTTTGAATCCTCAGCACATAGCATAGTGTAGGTGACATGTATTATTCAGGACTTTAGCTGTAAGTAAGAGAAACATAATTTTGCTCAAGCAAGGAGGAAATTCATTGGCCCACAAAACTGGTGAGAAAAATGAAAGGGTGTATTTGTTTCCTAGAGCTGCTCTAAGAAACAACCACAAACACGTGTTGTTTAAAACAACAGAAACTTACTCTCTTACAGTTCTGGAGGCTAGAGGTCTGAAACCAAGATGGCAGCAAGGTTGGCTCCTTCTGAAGGCACTTGAGGAGATTCTGTTCCATGCCCTTCTCTTAGCTTTGGGTGTTGCCAGCAATCCTGCGCCTTCCTTGGCTTGTAAACTCATCACTACAATGTCTGCCTTCATCATCAACTGAGGCTCTCCCTGTGTGCCTGTCTCTGTGTTTCTTCTCTTCTTATAAGGACAGCTGTCATCATGGATCAGGGCATAGCCTAATGAAGTATGACCTCATCTTTTTTTTATTATTTATTTATTTGAGATGGAGTCTCGCTCTGTTGCCCAGGCTGGAGTGCAGTAGTGCTATCTTGGCTCACTGCAAGCTGTGCCTCCTGGGTTCACGCCATTCTCCTGTCTCAGCCTCCTGAGTAGCTGGGACTACAGGCACTCACCACCACGCCCGGCTAATTTTTTGTATTTTTAGTAGAGACGGGGTATCACCGTGTTAGCCAAGATGGTCTCAATCTCCTGACCTCGTGATCCGCCTGCCTCGGCCTCCCAAAGTACTGGGATTACAGGTGTGAGCCACCGCGCCCAGCCTCACCTCATCTTAAGTTGATTACATCTGCAAACACCCTATGTCCAAATCAAGGCACATTCACAGGTACCAGAGGTCGGGACTTCAACATACCATTTTGGGAATATAATTCAACCCACAACAGAGGGATAGCTGGTTTCAGGTGTGGCTGCTTTCAGAGGCTCAAGCAATATCATCAAGGCTCTGTCTCTTTAATGTTCAGATAGGCTCTCTGCCTTCATGGCCACTAGCAGCCCAGTGATATATATATATGGTGATGATACCTGTGGACTTGGACGGGAAGTGGCAGTAGACAGCTCTTACATTTCATGCTTATGGAGGCCAAGAGGGATAATGAATCTGGAAATATGACAGCAAGGCATGCTTGGTGATCAAGAGCAAATCAGAGACAGATTAAAGACAATCTGGATAATACAGAGAGAGAGAGAGGGGATGAGGGTGCCAGTGGAATAGAGCTGTTATGTCCAGGTGCCCTGGACAACTTGTTTCCTGGCTGGGTGGGACAATTCTCTGTAAAGCGTTCAATAAAGAATAGTTGTCCAATATCGGGCTTGAGAAAAGCACTGTTTTTATGTAGAGCTTGGTATCTCCTGCCAGGATGGGTGGGCTGGGATCTGTTTTTTACCCTATGCAACTTCCATTTCCCATTTCTTTGGTGACAGCACCATCCTTTTCCTTTAGAGTAATCCCCACCACGACCACTGCCTCCACCTCCAGCTCCAGCTCCTGGGGGTCTCCAGATAGCACAGGACTGGGTCATCAGGAGACTCCATCCCCTTGACCACCGTGATTGGCTCAGGGAAAGGACTCCTGTCTGTCTAGCAAGTCCTAGTCCCTGGACTTTTTCTGGAACTACTGGGGAAGAGAAGTGCTCTTTTCTGTGAGAAGGTTGTTAAACTGGTAGGATGTAAGTGTGAGGCTGCTCGGAACCATCTGTGCCACCACATGGGAGAGGATGCCTGTGAAGGAAATCAAGACAGAAAAGAGCAGAGCTGAGAAACGCAGAGAGAGAACCTGAGGCTCGGGGACATGGTTTGAGCAAATGCGTGTGGCCAGGCCTGAAACAATATCTTCCCAGGCACTTTGCAGAATTCACAAGGGCCACTGGATTCCCTTCTCTGCTTTAGCTACAGCAAGAGTCCAGATTCCACAGGCTGCTTCTCAAAGGCACCTCAGCCTTTGGTTGGGATGGACCCCAGACAGTCAAATGTAGCCCCAATGCCTGGCACATCCAAGGAGTTGGGGCAGGAGGTTGTTAGGACTTCCACTTTCTCCCCTTGCCCTCAAGTGTTTTGTTAAGAAGAAAGCAGAGGCTGGGTCAGTGGTCCCTTGAGTTGCTCTGGTCTTCCCCCAGGTTGTACCAGTGGCGACCACTCTTTCTCTGAATTTCTTGGCCTGCTCTGGCTAATACTGAGTCATAAGTAGTCACGTCAGCCGCCTTTGCTAAAAATAGTCTTTATTTAATTCCAGGTGGATACCTTGCATTGAACACTTCTTGCTTTCACATCTCATTTGATCTTTACAGCAACCACGTAAGAAAGGCAAGACTGATATTATCATTATTGTTGTTTCCACTAACATACAGATGAGGAAACTGAACTGGTAGTTTAATGGTGCGTGGCTATAGTGTGATTGCTGCCGAGCTATAATCACAAAGTGAGACTGGGCCCCATTCATTCACTTATCCACCTATTCATCCATTTAAGGGTCTGCAAGAGCCAAACTCTTTGCTAGTTCCCCCCCCCTTTTTTTTTTTCTTTTTTTGAAATGGAGTCTCGCTCAGTCACCCAGGCTGGAGTGCAGTGGCACAATCTTGGCTCACTGCAAACTCCGCCTCCCAGGTTCACCCCATTCTCCTGCCTCAGTCTCCCAAGTAGCTGGGACCACAGGTGCCCGCCATCACACCTGGCTAATTTTTTTGTATTTTTAGTAGAGACAGAGTTTCACCATGTTGGCCAGGATGGTCTCAATCTCCTGACCTTGTGGTCTGCCTGCCTCGGCCTCCCAAAGTGCTGGGATTACAGGTGTGAGCCACCGTACCCAGCCACTAGTTTCAATAATGAGTTTAAAATAAGTAATAAGACGTGAATCCTACCTTCAAGGATTTCATGGTCTCTGAGGAATGATAAAGACATATTTCCAAATTATAATGTTAAAAAGGAAGGAAAGGGTATGTTTTATGAAAGGCCTTGGTAAAATGCTGTGGAAATTCAGGAGAAAGAGATTATTTCTACCTAGGGGGATGGACATTCGTGGACATCTTTGGAAAGCAAGTAGAATTTGGATGTACATGAATGAGTGAAGCAGAGTCCAGGAGGAGGGAAAGCATGAACAAAAACAAAACCATGGGGGATCAAATTGATGAGCCAAAAGATGGACTGGACTCAAGCACAAGTCATGTGAGAGAAGGATAGGAGAGCTTGCAAAGTTGGGTTCAGAGATGGATAAGGCCAAGCTAAAGAGATTGGGCTGTATTCTGTTGATGATAACTTTTTTTTTTTTTAAAGCAGTAACTCCTTCCTGGAAACTAACCTATGCCGTGCAGAGGGTAGTTAGAAGGATAGGAGACTGAATGTAGGGATCAGTTTTCCAGGCAAGAAGTTATAAAGTCCAGAGTAGGATAATGTTCTGGTTATTTATTGCTGTATTAATGTATCACCCCCAAAACTTGATGGCTCAAAATGGCAACTTTTTTATTATTATTATTTTAGAGACAGGATCTTGCTCTGTCATGCAGGCTGGAGTGCAGTGGCATGATCATAGCTTACTGTAACCTTGAACTCCTGGACTCCAACAATCCCCCACCTCAGCCTCTCAAGTAGCTAGGACTACAGGTGTGCACCACCACACCCAGCTAATTTTTTACTTCTGGTAGAGATGGGGTCTCTTTATGTTGTACAGGCTGGTCTCAAACTCCTGGTCTTAAGCAATCATCCCGCCTCAGCCTGCCTAAGTGCTGGGGTTAGAGGCTCAAGTCACTGTGCCCGGCCATCAACAGTTTTATTATATCTCACAATTGTGTAGATCAGGAATTTCGGTAGGGCTCAGCTGGGTGATTCTTCTGTTCCATATAGCTTTATCTGGAGTCACTCAATGGTATTCAGCTGGTAGGCTGGAGGGCCCAAGATAACTTCCCTCACATGCCTGGCTTCTTGAAAGAAATTGCTGGAAGGTTGAGCTCAGTTGATCTCCTCTCCTTCTCTTTCTGGCTGTCCAGGTAGCTCTAAGAGTGAGAGTTTGACAGAGGAAGTGGAAATTGCTGACCTCTTAAATCCTGGGCCTGTAGAGTGTCACAGCATCATTTCTATCACATGTATTGGTTCAACTAGGCACAGAGCCCACCCAGATTCCAGGGGGCTGGGACACACAGTCACTTTTCAATGGGAGCATTGTCAAAAATTTGTGACCATCTTTCTTTCACCACAGGTAATAATGGGAATGGAGAGAGGATAACAGGTAGAAGGTGAATTATAATGGGAGAAGTCACAGGACTTGGCAACTGCTTGGAGTCATTCAGTCATGAAAGATTTATTGAGCATTTATGATGTCAGACAATGTTATAGACACTGAAGACACAGCAGTGACCAAAACAGATAAAAACCCCTGCCCCCGTGGAGCTTGTATGCTAGCGGATTGGAGAGTGAAAGGTGGCACTGACATTTCCAATGTCTGTTCCTGGCAGCACAGTGTGACCATTGTCAAATGGGGGACCTGGGGAGGCCAATTCGAATTTAGGTTTGATAACATAACCAGGAAACTCAGTGCTCAATTCTACTAGCGCTTATGTTGAAATCACAACCATAGTAACAGCCCTCCAACTCCAAGCCATTGAGGAAATCCAGGATTTTGCTTCCAACCACAGGCAGTGCCTAGGAGATTACAAAGAGAAAGACAGACACTTTAAAAACCTCATAGATTTCCGGCCTTCCTTGGGCTGGAAAAGCATGTGGAATCATGTAAATCCACAGTTTCACCAATTTTTAATTCATGAACAATCTTGTTTCAACAATGATTGTACCCCTTCTCCCTTCCAGATAATTTTGAATAAATCCCAGACATCATATTGTCTTAAATATTTCTGTGTGTATCTCTAGATAAAGACTTAAAAAAATAACCACAAGGTCAGGCATGGATCGCTTGAGCCCAGGAGTTTGAGACTAACCTGGGCAACGTGGTGAAACCCCATTTCTACAAAAAATACAAAAATTGGCCGGGCCTGGTGGCACATGACCATAGTCCCCACTACTTGGGAGGCTGAGGTGGGAGGATCACTTGAGCCTAGGAGGCATAGGTCACAGTAAGCCAAGGTCATGCCACTGTACTCCAGCCTGGGTAACAGAGTGAGACCCTGTCTTAAAAAATAATAACAAATAACTGACCACCATATCATTATCACACCTGAAAAATTAACAACAATTGATTTCTTAATATCATATATTAAACCAATATTCATATTTTCCCAATGTATGGTTTGTTCGAATCAAGTGCCGAAAAAGGTTCATACATTATGTTTGCTGATAAGTATTTCATCCCTTGCACTTGATCTTGATCTATAGGTCTCTCTTCCATTTCTCTTTCTCCCTTCCTTTTACAGTAGCCCCCCTCTTACCTACTGGGGATAAGTTTCAAGAACCCCATGGATGCCTGATAACACAGATAATACTAACCCCTATATCTGCCATGTTTTTTTCCTATACATACATACCTCTAAAATAGTTTAACTTATAAATTAGGCATGGTAAGAGATAACAACAATAACAAATGATAAAAAAGTAATTAGAACAGTAGACTGTAATGAGAGTTATGTGAATATGGTCTCTTTGTCTCTCTCTCTCTTTACAAATATCTTATTGTACTATACATAGCTATTTTTGGACTGTGGTTGACCACAGGTGACTGAGACCTCAGAAACCAAAACTGAAAATAAGAAGGTACTATTGTAATTTCCTTGTAGTTGTTTTGAGATGGAGTCTCACTCTGTCGCCCAGTCTGTTCAGTGCAGTGGCACGATCTTGGTGCACTGCAGCCTCCGTCTCCCAGGTTCAAGCGATTCTCCTGCCTAAGCCTCCCTAGTAGCTGGAATTACAGAAATGCACCACCACGCCTGGCTAATTTTTTTAGTATTTTTAGTAGAGACGGGGTTTCACCATGTTGACCAGGCTGGTCTCGGAACTCCTGTTCACAACTCCGAACTCAAATGATCTGCCCGCCTCGGCCTCCCAAAGGGCTGGGATTACAGGCATGAGCCACCGTGCCCAGCCCCCTTGTAGTTTACTGTTGAAGAAATCAGGTTGTCCTGTAAAATTTTCCACAGCCTGAATTTTTCGAGATTGCTGTCCTATGGTGATGTTTAACTTGTTTCTCTGTCCTCTGCATTGCTGGTAAATTGGTAGTGAGATCCAGAGGCTGAATCACACTCAGGTTTCTTGACAAGAATAGCTCAGAGTGGGATTGTGTCTTTCCATCAGGAGTCACATGTCAGGTTGGTTTCCTTCTTGTGACATTAACATCCATTGGCGATTTTTGTTAAAATGCAGTATTTTCAGGGGTTGTAGAGCAATGATATTCCAATTCTATAATTCCTTTGTCATTTTTCATCTGCGATACTTACATAAAGAGAAACTTCTTTCTCTCATCAACTATTTGGCCATCTGAGATAACAGTCAGACAGGAAAGGCAAGATAAATGCTGGATTTTTTTTTTTGCCTCTATTTACCTGTTTTTAAAATGATAACATCGTTCCCTTGCCCTTTTCAAAGTTAACCAATGAGTTAGATTGTTTCTCTTTGTCATTAAAAACCCATGTATTTAAACATGTTTAATATGTTTCAGTTCATTGTCCTTATTATCATTGACACTCACATTGCGCCTCCCACCTTTGGCCAGTGGGAGCCTCTTCAAGTTAGCACCTGAGTTCTTTCGTCCCAACGTAATGGTTTTTGATATTTTGTTTCCTGGCTTTCTGTTATGGCAAGATGTTCCAAGCTCATTTTGTATATTTCCCACCTCCAGACTGGACCTGGGCATTTCTCCAAGGATTCTTGGTTTCATTGGTGGGAATTAAATATGTCTAGACCACAATTAGTAGCCATGAAGGATGCTCATTGCCATTGTTTCTAGGCCTTTTCAGTGGGCAGGGCTAGGAAATAATTTTTCTTTTTTCTTTTTTTTTTTTTTCTTTGAGACAGAGTCTCACTCTGTCACCAAGGCTGGAGTGCAGTGGTGTGATCTCGGCTCACTGCAAACTCCACCTCCCTGTTTAAGTGATTCTCCTGCCTCAGCCTCCTGAGTAGCTGGGATTACAGGTGCGCACTACTACACCCAGATTTTTTTCTATTTTTAGTAGAGACAGGGTTTCACCGTGTTGGCCAGGCTGGTCTCGAACTCCTGACCTGGTGATCTGCCTGCCTTGGCCTCCCAAAGTTGCTGGGATCACAGACGTGAGCCACTGTGTCCAGCTGGAAATTCTTTTTAATGACAAAATATTATCACCAATTCATACTGAAACTTCCAGTTCAATTCAGTACCGTCAAGCTTTTACTTAACTTAATCTATCTTGCATATATATGCCTGCTTTTTCTGACACTGAAAATCCTGGTTCTTGACAATATAACAGAATTACTTATTTCTTTTATTTCACAGTATACACACAGTGGTCTCAGAATAACATTACCACCAACAATATGATTACGGAAAATAGGTCATCATTTTTTTCTTTCTTTCTTTTTTTGGACAGTTCTTTTTGTCTTTAAGATATAGCCCACTAGGAATGTACACTCAAGTTGCTATGCTTTCAAGTCACTTGGAATCATTTTTCTCTGTATGGTTATGCTTCACATTAAAGAGTTACGTTCATTTTTTCATTTGCTTTAGACTTCTAGTAATTACTCTCTTTTAAAACTTTACGTTTTTTATATTTATATAAAATATTTACATGATTCTAAAGTTCCGTCTACAAAACAAGGTATACTGAGAGAAGCTCGGCTTTTATCCTTCTCTCTCTATTCTATTCCCTCTCTTTCCCTGTAGATAACTTTTTAAAAATTATGGTTTATCTTTTGTAAAATATACATATATAAATAAGTATAGTTGTACGTCACTTAACCACAGCATACGTTCTTTTTTTTTTTTAGACAGAGTCTTGCTCTGTCGCCCAGGCTAGAGTGCAGTGGTGCAATCTCGGCTCACTGCAAGCTCCGCCTCCCAGGTTCACGCCATTCTCCTCCCTCAGCCTCTTGAATAGCTGGGACTACAGGCGCCCGCCACCACGCCCGGCTAATTTTTTGTATTTTTAGTAGAGACGGGGTTTCACCGTGTTAGCCAGGATGGTCGCGATCTCCCGACTTCATGATCCACCCGCCTCGGCCTCCCAAAGTGCTGGAATTATAGGCATGAGCCACCGCACCCGGCCCAAACATCCTCTTTCATAACGAACACCATTCAGGCCCCAGGGAAATCCTCCACATATCTCGCCTGGGCCTTGAAACGATGGTGACTGTGTCTAATGCCATGGATATGTGTGGGTTGTGCTGCTGCCAACCCTGGAAATGGGCACAACTTTGAGGCCTGGGGAGGATTTAAGCAAGGAAAGTGCTCAAGTAAGAGCAAAGATAAATGACCATGGGCTGGGCGTGGTGGCTCGCGCCTGTAATCCCAGCACTTTGGGAGGCTGAGGCTGGCGGATCACCTGAGGTCAGGAGTTCAAGGCCAGTCTGGTCAACATGATGAAACCCCGTCTCTACTAAAAACACAAAAATTAGCTGGCCGTGGTGGTGCATGCCTGTAGTCCCAGCTATTTGGGAGGCTGAGGCAGGAGAATCACTTGAACTTGGGAGGCAGAGGTTGCAATGAGCCAAGATCATGCCACTTCACTCTAGCCTGGGCAACAGAGCGAGACTCCATCTCAAAAAAAAAAAAAAAAAAAAAAGGTTAACGACATTATTTAATCCTGTCCCCCACTGTAAATGCAGTCGATTATTGCATAACAACATACAGCTCCCCAGGAAAGTCAAATGTGTCTGCTGTTCTCTCACCTTGCGAAGAATATGTTGTAAAACTTGTGAGGTTTCACCAATCTGATAGGTTAGAAATAGTATGTGTGTCATTTTAATGTTTTATTATTCTAATTATGAGCGAGGTTGAGCTTGTGTGTGTGTGTGTGATTAGGACCATTTGCATTTCTTTTTCTGCGAATTATCTATTCGTGCCTCTAGCCCATTTTCCTGGGCTATTACTGGGTTGTTTTCCTCTCCTCTATTTTTAGGAGCTTCTCATAAATAAGGATATGAACTCTTTGTGAACACCTGGTTCTTTCTCTGTGCTAGACTCCAGATTAGATTTAGGGAATTCAACAAAATATGACACCACCCATGCTCTCAAACAAACTTTAAATCCTACACAACAACAAGAGATATACGTACCTTCATGAAACAATAAGAAAGGAGAGATCTCAGATGAGAACATAATTTGTGAACAACATTAGTTGCTATAACCCAGAAATTCAGAAAAAGGGAGTGTTCAGGCTACGGTGCCCGGAAGATCTTATGAAGGTGGAATTGGATCTAAGCTCGATTTTGAGGAACAAATTGGAAACACAGCAGAGAAGTTTGGAAGGTGAGGATCCCACCCCTGGCGGGGAAAGCCGTGAAGCTGGGTGGAAGAGTATGGTCTTCCTGGGTAGGCATAGGAGGAGAATGATGCATGCTAAGATATCAAATGAGAGGATGCAGGATACGGCCCTGGGGGCCAGAGAACATTACACCAACGACTCCAAAGCTTCCCTCTACCAGCAGGTGGAGTGAGCCCCACAGCCTCCCCACACACCCCAACACTCTCTGAGGGTGGGAAACAGCAGGGATGCAAAAAGAGGGGCCATCAGAGAGACTCTCCTGAGTATTTATCTTAAGGAGAATGAGCGCTACCTAAACAGGCTACTTAAATGATCAAGTCAGACAGATTCTGGTTTTTTTTTTTTTTTGAAATGGAGTTTTTTTGTTGTTGTTCTTTTGTTTTGTTTTGTTTGTTTGTTTTACGGAGTTTCACTCTTGTTGCCCAGGCTCTGGAGTGCAATGGCGTGACCTTGGCTCTCTGCAACCTCCACCTCCTGGGTTCGAATGAGTCTCCTGCCTCAGCCTCCTGAGTAGCTGGGATTATGTGTGCCACCACGCCCAGCTAATTTTTTATATTTTTGGTAGAGACGGGGTTTCACCATGTTGGCCAGGCTGGTCTTGAACTCCTGACCTCAAGTGATCTGCCTGCCTCAGCCTCTCAAAGTGCTGGGATTACAGGCATATGCCACTGCACCTGGCCTGGACAGAGATTCTAATTATATTAGCCCCTTAGCTCATTCCACTCCCATCACATGTGAGTGAAGGCGATGGGGGCTGAGGAAGAAGCCTGATGAGTTATAGACAAAGTAAAACATTTACGTTGGTCTGCCCATCTCAATTATAGTTTGAGCTAACATTTTTGACCCTGCTGTATAAGATTGTAAGGGACAGAATGTGTTCCCCCACCCCAAGTTCATATGTTGAAACCCTAATCCTCCAATGTGACGGTATTAGGATTGGGGCCTCTGGGAGGTGACTAGGTCATAGGGTGAAAGAGAGCTCTCCTGCCCTCTTTCTGCCATGTGAAGATACATAGAGAAGTTGCCAGTCTGCAACCTGGAAGAGGGCCCTCACCAGAACCTGACCAAGCTGTCACCCTCATCCTGGACTTCCAGACTTAGAAACTGTGAGAAATAAATATCTGGAATTCTATTGTAGTAGCTCTAACTGACTAAGACAAATACCTATCTCATAGGGCTGTTAGAAGAATGACATGGGCTAACACATATAAGGTGCTTAGCACCTACCTGGCACATAATAATGCTTAACAAGTGTGAGCTATTATTATCAGGTGATTGAAAAATAGTTGCTGAAGGAGTGAACAAATAACTAAGTCAAAGCATGAATGACTGACCAGTTGGTGACAGTCCTTGGTAGGAATAACAAAAGCCTGAGGGTCAGACAAGCCTAGTGTCTCTCACTCCCTTGCTGAGAACTGCAACCTTCCCATGCCTGCACCCTCAGTTTGCCCTAGTAGGAGCCAGTGCTGGTCTGGCACACAGATTCCTTGGCTGTGTCTCTTGGACAATTATAACTGAGGAATTCAGCTTATTTTGGGTGAAATCCCTGGAAGTCCAATTTGCGATCTCAGTCTGGGCAATGCAGCCACATTTTCCAATGAGTAACTCCCTCCAATATAACTCCTGGCAGACGATGCTATCGGTCGCTGAGAGAATGTGCTGTCATACGTGGGAAATAGTAAGACCACTGCGTGGAGCTTGACTCATCTGTCAGAGATGGGGTATTTTGAAATCTTGACCTCATTTGCAAACATGTGTTTGCACATACCTTTTGTCAGATGCAACTTTTCCATTCCCAATTTAGCTCCTCCAAATTTTCCCTGAAATGAAAGATGTGACAATGAAGAGAGATAAAGACACTTTGAATAGGTCTTGATCCAGGTATGTTTTGGGAGAGCTCATCTGTCTCTAACTTCCTGTTGACCCCAGAGCCAGGTCTAGGGAGATGGAGGAGGAAAGTATCAAAAATGTTGACAACTACCACTTACTGTAAACGTTACCTGTGTGCCAGGCACCATGCTAACCACTGTACGTACAGAGATTCCTTCACGTACATCATGACGCTAGAGACCCAGAGAGTTTAAGTGGCTTGCTCAATGTCATGAGCTGGAATGTGAATTCAGGCTGCCTGTCTCCAAAGCATCTTTGTTTAACCACTTCGGTAGACACTATCTGGATACTACCTTGCTTTATAACATCAACCAAGAGCCTCTGGCCTTCTGGTTGGAAACATGGACAAAGTTTTTAGCATTTTTTTTTTTTTTTTTTTTAGATGGAGTTTTGCTCTTGTTTCCCAGGCTAGAGTGCAATGGTACAATCTTGGCTTACTGCAACCTCCACCTCCCGGGTTCAAGGGATTCTCCTGCCTCAGCCTCCTGAGTAGCTGGGATTACAGCCACACCACCAGGCTCAGCTAATTTTGTATTTTTAGTAGAGACAGGGCTTCTCCATGTTGGTCAGGCTGGTCTCGAACTCCTGACCTCAGGTGATCTGCCTGCCTCAGCCTCCCAAAGTACTGGGATTACAGGCGTGAGCCACCGCACCCAGCCAAGTTTTTGACATGTTTATAGGCTGTCAGGCATTGTGGGGAAGAGAAGCTAACAGTAGATCTCTGTGATTTGTAAATAGACACTTCAGAGGAAGAGTGGGTAGCCTTCTGTTTTACCTCCCAAAGGCTTCTAGGTCTGGCTCCCCCATCATCCTGACACTCGATGTCCTCCTCTCCTCCTCTCTCTGAACTGAACATAAGCCCATTGCCCCAGGTTCTTTCCCATCACTCCCCAAGCCCCCACTGAAACACACCAGCATCTTCTGAATTCTAGCAACCTTTACTGGAATGCGCTGCGTTATTTTTCCAGCGTGTGAAACAAGTGCTTCCCACTTGGTAAGTGCACCATAAAATTGCTACGACTGGCAGTGAGGACACAGAGAGAGATGTGGATGGGGAGCGGGCACATGGCTTAGGGCTGAGCTCTGCCTTGACTTGCTGTGTCATGTGGTGCAAGTCTCCAGCTTGGTACCTCATCCATGAAATGATGTCTAGGTGGCATCTTTGGTCTCTTCCATCTGTAGAGGTCTGGATTCTGTGATTCCACAGGCTCATCTGAAGGGCACACTCCAGCTCTGCTGCTCTTTTGAGAAGGCTGGGTTCCTAGGCAGGGCCTCTGTGTCTCCTGCCTGCAGCCAACTTTCACATACCAGGGATGGAAAATAGTGCTATTATTAGTCGGCTCACAACTGTCAATGTGCTAAATGGAAGGAAATTGGGAAATCTCATTTCATGAGCACATCTAAGGACAGAGCAGGAACCACTATGTCCTGAGGTGTTAAAAGCTCTGCACAACTAGCTATAAAATTTGGGTAGCTGGGCACGGTGGCCCATGCCTGTAATCCCAGCACTTTGGGAGGCTGACGTGGGCGGACCACGAGGTCAAGAGATAGAGACCATCCTGGCTAACATGGTGAAACCCTGTCTCCACTAAAAATACAAAAAAAAAAAAAAATTAGCCAGGCATGGTGGCAGACACCTGTAGTCCCAGCTACTTGGGAGGCTGAGGCAGGAGAATGGCGTGAACCTGGGAGGCGGAGCTTGCAGAGAGCTGAGATTGCGCTACTGCCCTCCAGCCTGAGTGACAGAGCGAGACTCTGTCTCAAAAAAATAAAAGAAAAATGAAAAAAAATTGGGGGCATAAAATGTGGGGAAATGAGGGCCTTTTCTTGAGCTCCCCAGTGGTGTTTCTCACACCCAATAGCTGAGGCTGGGCCGAACCAAAGAGAAGGCTTCCCAGCACAATGCACCCAACAGCCCCTTCGGATGGCTTCCCAAACACCTGTGGCCAGGCTCCTTCCAACAAGGAAATTAGCTAACTTGACTAGAAAATCCATCCCCTCACCCTGCATTAGTCAGGGTTCTCTTAGGCAGACAGAACTAACTTTTCTAGAGGGACAGAACTATCAGAACAGGGCTCTCTTAGAGGGACAGAACTAACATATATCCTGTTAGTTTATTAAGTATTAACTTACATGATCATGAGGTCCCACAATAGGCTGTCCGTAAGCTGAGGAGCAAGGAGAGTCAGCCCGAGTCCCAAAACTGAAGAACTTGTAGTCCAATGTTCGAGGGCAGGAAGCATGCAGCACGGGAGAAAGATGTATGCTGGGAGGCTAGGCCCATCTCGCCGCCTCACGTTTTTCTCCCTGCTTTATACTCACTGGTGATTGATTAGATGGTGCCCACCTGATTAAAGGTGGGTCTGCCTTCCCCAGCCCACCGACCCAAATGGTAATCTCCTTTGGCAACACCCTCACAGACACACCTAGGATCAATATTTCATCCTTCAATCCAATCAAGTTGACACCCACTGTTAACCATCACACACTCCCAAGCGACAGATACCATCTTATGGTGACTCTCCATTGTTATGGTTCAAGCCAAAAGAGTCACTTGGATGATGGGAGGTTTGTGGCAGATAGATGGGTAGTGCCACAGTAAACCCATGGGGAAGGGTTTCTGGGCTGATGGGGCCTTGCAACACCCCCAAGACCAGTGATGGAAGCAGCCACATGCTCTACCAAGACACCAGATCTGTCCTCATGTAGAAAATTGTCGAGAAAGCCCGCAATTATCCCAAGTTGCCTATAAGATGCCATTTGCCCTCGCAGGTCTAATGTTTGCTGCATGATTGCGTCAAGAACCTTGGGGTGTTGAGGGATATCTAGGAGTTAGCCTAGCCTAATACAAAGTTCAGTGTGGTGTTCCAGCCTCTGCCACAGATGCCTCGCAATTACCCTAAGATTTTCAGCAGTGGCACAGATCTGAATACGGTCCCTTGATTCTGTTCCCTAGTAGAAAAGATATATGGCCGGGCACAGTGGATGTCATCTGTAATCCCAGCACTTTGGGAGGCAGAGGCGGGTAGGTCACTAAGGTCAGGAGTTTGAGACCAGCCTGGCCAACATGGTGAAACCCAATCTCTACTAAACATACCAGAAAATTAGCCAGGTGCCATGGCGCACGCCTGTAGTCTCAGCTACCTGAGAGCCTGAGGCAGGATAATCGCTTGAACCCAGGCGGTGGAGGTTGCAGTAAGCCGACAATGTGCCACTGCACTGCAGCCTGGGTGACAGAGATCCATCACCAAAACAACAACAACAACGACAACAAAACTGAGCTCAAAGTTCACCTCCTCCCCGAAGCTTCTCTGAACACTTTAGCCAAAATCTTTTTGAATTCAATAGTAAATATCGGTTCAATTTGTGATCTCAAATCTGCCTCAAGTACATTTGCAGCCTCATCTCGTCCCTCTCATGGATAATGCTGAAAACCGGATCAAGCCCAATTCCTTGAACATACCCCACGCTTTCCCATTACTTAGATTTTGATCATGATACTTTCTCTGCCGGGGCCTCTCTGATGCCTCCACCTATTGCAATTCTGTCCATTCTTGGAGGCTTATCCACCAA
This sequence comes from Colobus angolensis palliatus, assembly GCF_000951035.1. NCBI lineage: Eukaryota > Metazoa > Chordata > Mammalia > Primates > Cercopithecidae > Colobus > Colobus angolensis. The sequence goes on along the minus strand of NW_012118154.1, from coordinate 4,812,539 downwards.
AAAGTCCTCCTCTAACAGCAAGTCTTTCTCTACCTCCACTCCCACCACACCTGCAGCCCAACCAAATGTGATCCTGTTCTTTTAATCTCAAAAACAGTATGTTTTAGTGTTGATGGAAAATGATCACTGAGCACTTTTGTTTTGTTTTTAATTGAGACTCTGTCTCAAAAAAAAAAAAGAAAAAAGAAAACGAAAAGAAAAGATATAAAGAAATAAACTGGAAAAGCTACTATGAGACAGGAGCAGGTTTTACAAAGCAGGTGGTTGATTAATTACACAATTATTCACATCAATCAATCACCCAGTCAGTCGAATTTGACTGTGCAACAACCATTTTTTGAGAACTTAAAATGGATGCGACATTATGTGAGGTGCTATGGGGGATGCAAACTTTAGCAAAGTATGCTTTTCATTTTAAGATAATCCAGAAGAAGGCCAGGTGCGGTGGCTCCTGTCTGTAATCCCAGCACTTTGGGAAGCTGAGGTGGGCGGATCACCCGAGGTCAGGAGTTCGAGACCAGTTGTACCAACATGGTGAAACCTGTCTCTACTAAAAATGCAAAAATTAGCCAGGGATGGTGGCACATGTCTGCAATCCCAGCCACTCAGGAGGCTGAGGCAGGAGAATCTCTTGAACCTGGGAGGTAGAGGATACAGTGAGCCAAGATCGCACCACTGCACTCCAGCCTGGGCAATAGAGTGAGACTCTGTCTCAAAAAAATCATCATCATCATCATCATCTAGAAGAAAACATCTTATTTACAAATAATGTGAACACCAGAAAGATTGTGTTATATGAAAGGGAACAAGACAGGAATTTAACTCGGGTTCATGAGCCTTCCCCCCAGAATCAACTATAACATTGCATGTGCACACACATGTGCAAATGGGAAGGAGAGTGAGGGTCTATAGTTCCCATGAGATTCTCAAAGTGGTCACTGGGTATTAAATGAAATAAAGCAAGCACAGTAAGACAATACTGTAAATCTCATTTATTTGTGGAATCTGAAAAAGCTGATCTTATAGAAGTACAAAGTGGAATAATGGTTACCAGAGGCTGGGGAAGTTAGAGGAGAGGGGATGATGGAGAAAGATTGGTCAACAAGTACAAAATTGCAGCTAGATAGGAGGAATAAGTTCTACAGCACAGTAGGGTGACTATGGCAAACAATATTGCATTAAATAGTATATATTTCAAAATAAGTAGAGAGGATTCTGAATGTTCTCATCACAGAGAAATGATACATGTTTGAAACGATGAATATGCTAAATACCATGATTTGATCATTATGCAATGTATACATGCATGGAATCATCACACTATATCCCATAAATATATACAATTATTATGGGTCAATTAAAAACAAAAAAAAGGGCTCAGTGATTGTTTTCCACCAACACTAAAACACACTGTTTTAGAAATTAAAAGAACAGGATCACATTTGGTGGGCTGCAGGTGTGATGGGAGTAGAGGTAGAGAAAGACTTCCTGGTGGAGGAAGACTTTTTGGTAGATAAGCCTCCGAAAATTGATAGAATTTCAATAAATGGAGACATCAGAGAGGCCCTGGCAGAGAAAGTATTGCGATCAAAATCTAAGTAACGAGAAAGCGTGGGTTATGTTCAAGGAATTGGGTTTAATCCAGTTTTCAGGATTATCCATGAGAGGGGAGAGATGATATTGCAAATGTATTTGAGGCAAATTTGGGATCACGAATTGAGCCAATATTTATTATTGAATTCAAAAAAATTTGGCTATTCAGAGAAGCTTCAGGGAGGAGGTGAACTTTGAGCTCAGTTTTGTTGTTGCTATTGTTGTTGTTATGGTGATGAATCTCACTCTGTCACCCATGCTGGAATGCAGGAGGTGATCTTGGCTCACTGCATCCTCTGCCTCGTGGGTTCAAATGATCCTCCCACCTCAGCCTCCCGAGTAGCTGGGACTACAGGCACATGCCACCACATCCAACCAATTTTTGTTTTTTGGTTTTTTTTGTTTGTTTGTTTGTACAGTTGTTTTGTTTGGGTTTTTTAGAGACAGAGTCTCGCTCTGTCACCCAAGCTGGAGTGCAGTGGCGTGATCTCAGCTGACTGCAAGCTCTGCCTCCTGGGTTTATGCCATTCTCCTGCCTCAGCCTCCCGAGTAGCTGGGACTACAGGTGTCCGCCACCACGCCCAGCTAATTTTTTGTATTTTTTAGTAGAGACAGGATTTCACCATGTTAGCCAGGATGTTCTTGATCTCCTGACCTCATGATCTGCCCGCCTTGGCTTCCTAAGGTGCTAGGATTACAGGAATGAGCCACCGTGCCCGGCCTGTTTTCTGTATTTTGGTAGAGACAGGGTTTCACCATGTTAGACAGGATGGCCTCGATCTCCTGACCTTGTGATCTGCCCGCCTTGGCTTCCTAAGGTGCTAGGATTACAGGAATGAGCCACCGTGCCCGGCCTGTTTTCTGTATTTTGGTAGAGACAGGGTTTCACCATGTTGCCCAGGCTGGTCCGGAACCCCTGGGCTCAAGTGATCCTCCAGCCTTGGCCTCTCGAAGTGCTGGGATTACAGACGTGAGCCACCATGCCCAGCTGGGGTTCAGCCTTGATGGGTGGGAGGACCAGGCCTGGTGAATTTGTGGAGAAAAGGCCTTCCAACAAGAAAGAGTACAAATGAAGAGGGGAAGATGGCCAGAAAGAAGCAAAGAAGATGACAAGACCAATTGGAGGTAATAACTGGGAGAAACATCTGTTGAAGGAGGAGACATCAATTGAGAAAGTAGGTTGACACTAGATTATGGAGGATTGTAACATTCAAGCTGAAGAATTTCTATTTTCCCTGGGATCTCATTGTTCCCCACTAGGATTCGGCACTCCCTGTAAAAATCATATCAACCAAAGTAATTTTTAAGGTTTCTTTTATGGAAAATTTCCAATATATCCAAAAATAAAGAGAGAGGGGTGTACTTTTTACTCAACTTCAACAATTCATGAACAAACTTCTTTCTATACCCTCTCCCATACTATTTCAAAGCAAATCCCGGACACCATATTATTTCATCTGTAATTTTATAGTGCACATCTCTAAAAGGATTATTTATTTTTATATATAACTGTGAGAGCATTACCATACATTTAAAAATTAACAATACTTTATTAATATCATCTAATATCCAGTCTGCATTCAAATTTCTGATTGTTTCATAAATTACTTGTTTTCCATTGTTTCATAAACAGTTCGTTTGTTTGAATCAGGCTCCCAAAAAAGCTTCACACATCGCAATTGGTTGATATATCTTTTAAGTATCTTTTAATCTATAGCATTGGCCCATCTCTTTGTTGTTATTTACTTGCGATTTATTGGTTGAAGAAGCCAGGCTGTTTGTCCTGTGATGCTTTCTACATCCTGGATTTCGCCGATTGCATTTGTCTGGTATGGTTTAACATGTTCTTCTGTCCTCTGTATTTTCTGTAAATTAGTAGATTCACAGGCTTAATAAGATTCAAGTTTGAGCACTTAAGAATAGCTAGATATGGCCAGGTGTAATAGCTCACGTCTGTAATCCTATCACTTTGCGAGGCTGAGGTGTGTGGATGACTTGAGCCCAGGAACTCGAGACCAGCCTGGGCAACATGGCACAACCTCATTTCTAAAACAAACAAACAAACAAAATAGCCAGGTGTGGTGGTACGTGCCTTTAGTCCCAGCTATCCAGGAGGCTGAGGTGGAAAGATCACCTGAGCCCAGGAGATCAAGGCTTCAGTGAGCCGAGATTGCACCATTGTACTCCAGCCTGGGTGACAGAGACTCTGTTCAAAAAAGAAAGAAAGAAAATAAAAGAATAGCTTCCTAAGAGCCCAAGGGTAGGCCAAGTCTTTGTATGCATCGTCTTATTTAATCCTTAAAACAATCTCATTCAGTCTGTGCTATCATCATTGCCATTTTACAGATGAGGAAGCTGAGGTCTTGAGATGTCATATTGCTTGTCTAAGGACACAGTTGTAAGTGGTAGAGCCAGTTTAATTGATTGCTGAGTCCAGATGTTTACCCCGTATTAGACTGCTCTCACGCTGCTAATAAAGACATACTCGAGACTGGGCACTTTATAAAGGAAAGAGGTTTGATAGACTCACAGTTCCACATGGATGGGGAGGCCTCACAATTATGACAGAAGGCAAAGGAGGAGCAAAGTCACGTTTTACATGGTGGCAAGCAAGAGAAGTTGTGCAGGGGAATTCCCATGTATAAAACCATCAGATCTCATGAGACTTATTCACTACCCCAAGAACAGTATGGGGGAAACTGTCCCCATGATTCGGTTATCTCCACCTGGCCCTGCCCTTGATGCATGGGGATTACTACAATTCAGGGTGAGATTTGAGTGAGGACACAGCCAAATCATACCATACCACCCCCTGTACCATCCATCCTACCTGCAACAGAGGATTACCACCTGCCTGATACACAGTACATTATGAATATCATGATTATCCCTTATCCCTTCCAATTTCTCTTGCTTAGATATGCAGAGTAAATGCTGCTAAGTGTGTACAGGTATCTGCATGTCTATCAGAGTGGATGTAAGGGCTGTTGGTATGGTCTATTTCATTGTACAACTTCTAATTAGCACTGTCTTTCTATATTACATTTTTTCTTTGCTTTTTATAAGAACTTTGATTATTTCTTCTGCAGTTATGTATTGCCTCTGTATCATTGAAAACTCCAAGCAAGGAATAATGCTCATTAACATGTATCTATAGAAAATAACAAAAGAGCACTACACACTTCCTTTGAAAGGCTATGTACAAGTCCTTTCCAAATGGCAATGATAATGATGATAAGTATAATAGCAATAATAAAGAGTGACACTATTGACTGCTAGTTTGTGATAAGATATTTACCTTAGTTTGTTAGTTTGTGATAAGATATTTACAAATGCCACTGTGCTGAAACCTTTACAAGTATTCGTTTATTGTATTTAACCCTACAGCAACCTTATAAAGTAGGTATTTTTTCTTGTGTGTGTGTTGTTTGTTTTTGTTTTGGACACAGGGTGTTGCTTTGTTGCCCAGGCTGGAGTGCAGTGGCTTGATCACAGCTCACTGCAGCCTCAACCTCCTGGGCTCCAGCGATCCTCCCACCTCAGCCCCCCAAATAGCTGGCGCTATAGGCATGCAACACCAACTCGGCTAATTTTTAATTTTTTTATGGAGATGAGGTGTCCCTATTTTGCTCAGGCTGGGCTCAAGTGATCCTCCCACTTTGGCCTCCCAAAGTCCTGGGATAACAGGTGTGAGCCACCGTGCCCAACTTGAAGTAAGTATTGTTATCCCTGCTTTTCAGACAAGTAAATGAAAGCTCAGAGAGGTTAAGGAACGTTCCCAGTATCACAAAGGATGTTTTAAAGCTTTTGACAAAAATATCTTTCAAGAATACAACTGATTTGGATTTTGAAAACAACTTTCAATGAGATGTCCACATACTTTTTTGCCTGAAGAATAATATCTATTTTCAACAAATCCAGGGCAATATCTTGATTTCCTCTAATGCTCGATGTGTAGGACTGACCAGAAAGGAAGCAAACCAGTCCTGGCTCCTTAAAAATGAGATGGCAGCAATGTTGTGTCATGTGACAACAGTCAGGCTTGATGTCAAGCTTGGACTCTCTGTATCAACAAATGCACCACATCCCCTCCAGGTCTGATCCATCAGGGAACAGCAGAAACTCTGAGACCAATAACACTGTATTATTTTCTAACCACTGACCTACTGACCAGACTTCGGGTTTCCCAGGCTATTTGCCTCCTGTGACCTGTTCCTCTTTCCATGAGGATGGAAAGGATAATGACAAGGGTCCTCTGATAAGCTTTACTATTATTTGTTATTTGCTAACACTAAAACCAGTAATTCTTACCCCTTTGCTAACATTTTTCTTTCTCTTTGTTAGTATTTCCTCTTTTATGTTACTTCTTCCTCTCATTTCTCTTTTCATCTGTCCCTCAAATATTGACTGAAGCAAACAACGCTAAAGCTTGGGAGTTCCCTGGTGTACATAGGGTTTAGTGTCAGATTTAGGAATCTCCAGGATCTCTTCCCATCTTCTCTTGTGCAGCAGGTATTACATACTTTAACCAAACTCTATTATTTCCCGCCATTTCATGATATCACTTTTCCTTGCCTTTGCCATGCTTTGGTTCCTTCCATGCTTGCCTTTTGCAGCCCATCATCCTTGACTGTTGTCATCCTGCTCATCTTTCAGACTCAGCTTCAACACTATCTCTTCCCCAAAGCTGAAAGGGATCTCCTCATCCATCCATCCATCCATCCATCCTGTCAACATACCATCCATCTCTTCTTCTTTCCATCCATCCATCCATCATCCATCCATTCTTCTTTCCTTTCATCCATCCATACTGCCATCAAACCTGCCCTCCATCCATCCTTCTTTCTATCCATCCATCCATTCGTCCATTCATTCTTCTTTCCTTCATCCATCCATACTGCCACAAATCCTGCTGTCCATCCATCCTTCTTTCTATCCATCCATCCATTCATTCTTCTTTCCTTCATTCATCCATACTGCCATCAGTCCTGCCGTCCATCTGTCTATCCATCCATTCTTCTATCCTTCATCCATCCATTCATCCATCCATCCATCCATCCATCTATCCTTTCTCCCATCCACCTATCCATACATTCATCCATCCATCCTGTCATCTTTTTATCCAACAAACATTTACTGAGCATCTACTATGTGTCAAGCACTAAGCTAGTTCCTGGGGATACAAGCTGGCCTTTCCTGCCAGGAGTTTACAGTCTAGCACTCTGTTGTCCTATATGGTAGCCACCAGCCACATGTAGCAGTTGAGCACTTACAATGTGGTTAGTATGAATTGACATGTGCTGTTAACCTAAAACATACATCAGATTTTGAATACTTACCATGAAAAAAGAAAGTGAACTATCCTAATAATCATTGTTTTCATTAATTACATGTTGAAATGTAATATTCTATATGTGTTTGGTTACATATGATTAAAATTAATGTGAATGGTGTCTTTTTACTTTTTAAATGTCTCTACTGGAAAATTTTAAATTATATATGTAGCTTGCATTGGTGGCTCACATTCTATTTCTATTGGACAGTGCTGGTTTTTAATGAGGATATAGGGATAGAGGGAAAAAAGGGTAAGGATTTTTAATAGGTGTTTTAATGAAAGTGCGTGCAGGATATGGGGGAGGGATTGTTTTTAGTCCAGGAGGCCATGAGAAGAAAGAGGAAGGGAATCAACTTACAATGTGTCAACCATTGTGCCAGGCACTATAAATATCCTTATGCACTATGGTAGGCATTTTAATATCTTCACGCATTGGCTTGGCACTTTAAATATCTCACTTAATCCTGACAAAGGCAATCACCGCAATCGTACCATGTCTTTCTGCCCACTGGCCCCTCCTTAGTCAAAGTCACCATCCTCTCTGAGCTGGGCTATCTGCTGCTGCAACCTGTTAACTGGCCTCCCCTGACTCACTTCAATCCATTCATCCACCTTAAGGCCAGAATGAGCCTTCTAAAACACAAACCTGGTCATGTTACTCCCCCAGTTGGAACTCTCCCACAGTTCCCCATTGAGCTCTGGATAAAATCTAGTTCCACATCATGGTTTACATATACAGCCAGCCTGTCTACCCTCTCTGTTCCATATCTGGCTGTACCTCCATGCTTCTTCTCTTTGTTCTAGCTACTCTCAACTTTTTCCTGGGCTTGGAAAGCCCTGTGTTCTTTTCTCTCTGTGTTGGTCTCTCTGACAGAATTTTCTTCCTCTCTTTGTCTGGTTAACATTTTATTCTTCAGATTTTATATATATATATA
>NW_012118154.1:4798388-4804536 GCF_000951035.1 Colobus angolensis palliatus | reverse complement strand
TGTATTTTTAGTAGAGGCGGGTTTCACCATGTTGGCCAGGATGGTCTCGATCTCTTGACCTTGCGATCTGCCCACCTCCGCCTCCCAATGTGCTGGGGTTACAGTCGTGAGCCACTGCGCCTGGCCCAGATAATATTTTTAATATTACTTTCTCTAAAAAGACTTTCTGGAACCCCCACCATTCAGAGTTAAGTGGCCCTCTTAACTTGACCTTGGATCTTGCGGTGTTTTCCATAATGTAGCACTGGCAATACCATATTGTATTCTTGCAACCTTTTTGGATGCGATACTATATTGTATTCTCCCAACCTTTTTGGATGAGAGGCATCTATGAGAACCTGCTAAAAGTTAGATCTTCTCTCCAGAAAAAAGAACACATGATAAATTTTGCACGCAATTTCAGAGATTTTATAGAACTCCTAAAACCCTCTGGGTTTCTGGGCACTCCAGATTTAGAACCTTTGCTTGACTACAATTATCTGCCTATTTGTTTACTATTCCTGCTAGACTTTATGCTCTTTGAGGGAAGGACCATGTCTATGTTATTATAAGTATTTCCTTAGTACCTGGCCCAGCCCATAGATACAAAAGATACTCAATAACTATTTGTCACAGGTATGGCTTGACTAAGATGCTAGGGGGATAGGATTATCGTGCCTTCATTTTCCTTTTCATTATATTTATTTATTTATTTATTTATTTATTTTTGAGACGGAGTCTTGTTCTGTCACCCAGGCTGGAGTGTAGTGGCACAATCATGGCTCACTGCAAGCTCCCTCTCTGGGTTCAAACGATTCTTCTGTCTCAGCCCAACGAGTATCTGGGATTACAGGCATGCGCCACCACGCTCGGCTAATTTTTTTGTATTTTTAGTAGAGACAGGCTTTCACCATGTTGGCCAGGCTGGTCTAGAACTCCTGACCTCAGGTGAGCCACCTGCCTCAGCCTCCTAAAGTGCTGGAATTACAGGTGTGAGCCACTGCACCTGGCTTTTTTTTTTTTTTTCAATGGGTTTTGAGGTACAGGTGGTTTTTGCTTACATAAATGAGTTCCTTAGTGGTGAATTCCGAGATTTTAGTGCACCTGTCACCCGAGCAGTGTACACTATACTCAATATGTAGTCTTTTCTCCCTCACCCTCCTCCCATCCTGCCCCCACCATCCTGGAAGTCCACTACATCACTCTGTGTGTCTATGCATCCTCATAGTTTAGCTCCCACTTATAAGTGAGAACATGCAGTATTTGGCTTTCCATTCCTGAGTTACTTCACTTAGAATAATGCATGCCTTCATTTTTCTAAACCAAATTAAATCTGACTTAGCCAAATCCTACATGTTGATGAGAAATGTTACATTAGTAATTTTCAGGAAGCTCTTCTCCTGAGTTTTTTCACCACTCCAGAGCTTAAGTACCTCAAGAAAATTCTGGAAGTTTCATTTTTTCTCAACTCATTGAAGCCTCTGTTTTTACCATCACTCCTGTTCAAGATATCACAGTTGAGCACTGATCTTTCTTTTTTTTTTTTTTTTTTGAGACAGAGTCTCGTTCTGTCACCCAGGCTGGAGTGCAGTGGCCGGATCTCAGCTCACTGCAAGCTCCGCCTCCCGGATTCACGCCATTCTCCTGCCTCAGCCTCCCAAGTAGCTGGGACTACAGGCGCCCGCCACCTCGCCCGGCTAGTTTTTTGTATTTTTAGTAGAGACGGGGTTTCACCGTGTTAGCCAGGATGGTCTCGATCTCCTGACCTCGTGATCCGCCCGTCTCGGCCTCCCAAAGTGCTGGGATTACAGGCTTGAGCCACCGCGCCTGGCCTGATCTTTCTCATTGGCCTGGTGTGACTGCCCTGAGTGGGCTGTGAGATGGCCATCACGGTAGTTCATGCCCTGAGGTTCTACTGCTTCCAGGAGTCGTATTCAAAGGGTATCCCTGTCTACACTTCTAGACACCCCAAACCTCCCACGGCTTTACCACAGTCAAAGGAAAAATTCTTCAACTCAAAAACACCACCCTTCTTATTTCTCTGGGATGATCTCACAGGAAGCCCTCCAACAGGCATGGCAGAGACTGAAAACTCAAATAAATAGCTAGAAGGATGGGGCAAATAATGTTAATGAGCATAGTAGGTCAGCTTTAAGAGATAACAGGGGTTGGGCACGGTGGCTCGCGCCTATAATCCTAGAACTTTGGGAGGCCGAGGCAGGTGGATCACCTGAGGTCAGGAGTTCAAGACCAGCCTGGCCAACATGGTGAAACCCTGTCTCCACTAAAAACACAAAAATTAGCCAGGTATGTTGGCACACGCCTGTAACCCCAGCTACTTGGGAGGCTGAGGCATGAGAATCGCTTGAACCCGGGAGGTGGAGGTTGCAGTGAGCCAAGAAAGCGTCACTGCACTCCAGCCTGGGCGACAGAGCGAGACTCCATCTCAAAAACCAAACAAACAAAAAACAAAACAACAACAACAAAAAAACAGCAGGGAGCGGCAGTGACCAAGGCACCCTGGGAAGCACATACTTTGTCTAAAAATGAGCAGCAGCCAAGGCATCGACAAATTGTCGCTTGAATTTCCATACCGTCCAATTTTTCAAGGGAAGCTGGAAATCTGGATGTTCATGTGATAGCTCTTTTTTTCTTTATTTTTCAGAAATTACCTTATTAAGGTATATTTTGCATATTCATATCATTCGTAGTGTATAATAATTTTTTAAATAACTTTACCAAGTTCTCCAACCATCACCATAAATCAGTTCATCAACTCAATCAGATCTCTCCTGTACATTCACCGCGCTCACCCTCCTCCCCAGCCCCAGTCCTCACTATAGGCAAATATTCTATTTTCTGTCTCTAGAGCATTTTTATTTTTTATTTTTTTATTGTTTTAGACAGGGTTTCACTACGTTGTCCAGGCTGGTCTCAAACTCCTGACCTCAGGTGATCCACCCGCCTCGACCCCCCAAAGTGCTTGGATTACAGGCGTAAACCACTGCACCCCGCCCTATGTTTAACTTTTACAAAAAATTGTGGTCAAAAACACAGAATACATTTAACTTTTTAAGAAACCGCCAAACTATTTTACAAAGTGGCTGAACCATTTTCCATTCCTGCCAGCAGTGGCCTAAGGTTCCTGTTTCTCTACATGCTTACCTACATTTGTTATTGTCCATCTTTTCTATTATAGTTATTCTAGTATATGTGAAGTAGGATCTCATTGTGTTTTTTGTTGTTGTTGTTTGTTTGTTTTTGAGACAAGGTCTCCCTCTGTCACCCAGGCTGGAGTGCAGTGGCGCAATCTTGGTTTACTCCTGGGTTCAAGTGATTCTCCTGCCTCCATCTCCCGAGTAGCTGGAGTTGCAGGTGCCCAGTACGACACCCGGCTATTTTTTGTATTTTCAGTAGAGACAAGGTTTCACCATGTTGGTCCGGCTGGTCTCGAACTCCTGACCTCAAGTGATCCACCCACCTCAGCCTCCCACGAACTCCTGACCTCAAGTGATCCACCCACCTCAGCCTCCCATGAACTCCTGACCTCAAGTGATCCACCCACCTCAGCCTCCCAAAATGCTGGGCACGAGCACGCTGGCCCTTCAATGTAGTTTTGATTTGCATTTCCCTAATGGCTAATGATGTGGGATAGATTTTTAAATGTTGGAATTCATTCAATTATTTTTTTTTTTAATGCTGTATATCAGTCCTGTACAGATGGAACAAAACAAGTTCAGGGGCTGGAACTGCCCTGAGGGAACAAATGTGGACTTCTGACCTACAGCCTGCGAAACAATGGTCTGTGAACTTTTTCTTTTGGAGATAAAAGCAACCTAGACCGACAGCAAAAATTACTATAGAGAGAGGAGAAAGATTCCTCAGTCTTCTGTAATAAACATGTACACTAGAAAAAGGGACAATTTTCAAACTATTTATAATGCCACATTTTGTTTACAGGAAATCATTATGTTACATCTTCATGAATGAGTCTTTTAGGTATATATTTATATCCCCTTTTTAGAGATGAGGTTGAGCGATTTGTGAAAGGCAAAGTTGGATTCAAAGCCTGGTCTATCTGCTTCTAAATCCTGTGCTTTCTTCATCAAGATGGTACCAAATTCTGGGATGAAGCTACATGGGTGGAACTGGAGTCAGAGGAGGCTGCCTGGGATGGATGATAGATATATAGTGGCGCTAGGTGTTGGGAGAAAAAGAAAGGAAAGAATCAAAGAGATTTCACGAGCGGTTTCATTCACAAAGAGAAGTTGGGAAGACAGAGTTTGAGCGGTGGGAAAGGGAGATAGAAGAAAATAGATTTGGTACCTACGGCTTTTGCAGTCCCCCTCTCATCCACGCAGTTGGAAATGCAGGGCCCAAGTGCCAAAGAGCCACTGGGGGAGAGACACATTTGGGGATATTCTCTTTATTATTAATTTCTCATCAAGACTAATGTCTTCATGGTGTTTCATTCTGGTGAACTTCCTGCCCTCCTCTTCTGATGGTCCACTGAGTTTGTGTTAAAATTATACGAAAGTTGGCCGGGAGCGGTGGCTCACGCCTGTAATCCCGGCACTTTCGGGGCCGAGGTGGGCGGATCACGAGGTCAAGAGATCGAGGCCAACGTCCTAACATGGCGAAACTCTGTCTCTACTAAAAATACAAAAGTTAGCTGGGCGTGGTGGTGCGCGCCTATAGTCCCAGCTACTAGGGAAGCTGAGGCAGGAGAATCACTTGAACCCGGGAATTGAAGGTTGCAGTGAGCCGAGAACGTGCCACTTCACTCCAGCCTGGCAACAGAGCGAGACTCCGTCTCAAAAAATATATATATATTATTTTATTATATATATATAATATATATAATATTTATTATAGATATATATAATATATATAAAATTTTTTATATATATAATATATATAATATTTATTATAGATATATAATATATATATTATATATGCACAAAAGTTTTTAAATTATGAGAAACCACGGACTCCGTGGCTTACAGGGTTATTCACGAGTGGATGCACTAAGCATAGAACATTGCAGAGAAATGACTTTGGTGGCTGACAAAGTGGAGACTCAGGCCTTAGAGAGGGAGTCTTTGGTCTTCTCTAAACACATTTCAAAATTCATTAGTGGAATATAATTCATATATTTTGGAAAGTTAACTTGCACTAACACGTGCAGACTGCCTTAGAAGGACAGACCTCTGCATGGAGCCAAGTCACAAGACACCTGGACACCGGGTAGTACCCCAGCAGGCAGGTGGGGGTGGGGGACCAGATGCAGCAGGACAAAGGAGAAAATAGAGCCTGGGTCGGACTTCCCCAGGAAGGACTCTGCACTCAGCTGCCTTTGAGCCTCTTCTGAATTCCACCAACCCTTCCTCAGCACTTCCTGCCTTGTTTTGTTTTTTGCTTAATTCACTTTTTGCCAGACTAGACGTTTCCTAGGCTTAGGCAAACACATCATTATCACACTTATGAAGATGCACCCATAGCCTATATTAATAACTGATTAATAACTGCATCTTGCTGTAAATTTTTATGATCTTGACTTTCAGCTTTTGTATGAATATTTTCATGTGATTTAGACTTTATTATATTTATATATAATTATGCAAGAGTTATGTTGCAGGTGCCTAGATTCTCCAGACATTTCATTAAATTTTATTTACTTTGATTTTTCCAGTTTCCTTTCCTTATTTTGGGGCCACTGTGTTTCAGTCTCCAACGTTTCCACAGGCCCTAGGGGACATGACAGTGCTGCAGGAATCCAGCCTTATATTCCTAAGAACCTCTCACAGCCCCTCTCACGTAGGGCGCTCTGATGAATGAATGAAAGAGCGAATGAACGAATGAATGAATGAGGTGAATAAAGTTTCTTCCAAGTTTTCTCTCCAAGGTCGGTTCTCTTCTCATGCTTCTGGAATCTCAGCCTTGCCTGAAGGCTAGGCAGGAGAGCCTCTCGCCCCGCTAACACCAAAACTGCGACCTTGGATGATCGTGTCCTGGGCCCGGCCCTCAGCCCATCCCGGCAGAGTCCGCCTTGGGCCGGGGTCGGGACAGTGGCCACAGCGTGGAGCGCAGCCGGTGCCCAGGAAAAGCCTGTGCGCATGGGCGGTGCGGCGCCCTCCCCCACGTTCCCTCCCCCACTGCAGGTGAGTCG
>NW_012118154.1:4792780-4794088 GCF_000951035.1 Colobus angolensis palliatus | reverse complement strand
CTGGGATTACAGGCACCCACCACCATGCCTGGCTAATTTTTTGGTATTTTTAGTGGAGATGGGGTTTCACCATGTTGGCCAGGCTGGTCTCCAACTCCTGATCTCAGGTGATCCACCCATCTTGGCCTTCCAAAGTGCTGGGATTGCAGGTATAAGCCACTGCACCCAGCTGGTTCTAGTAAATTATTATTAGGGGTTAAAGGGTTAGAATGTGTAACCACTATCAGTGATTAGTCTTTCAGGATACAAATAAAGCCCTTTAGAATCTAGAGAAAGTTATGGCACATATACGCACACACTAAGTGCATAATATTTTTATACCATTTCAGGGATTTCGTTGAACTTGAGATTAGCTGATGGACTCAAGAACCTCTTAACAACCTTAGACTACTTTATGATTTCCTTTTGCCTACAGAGAACCCCTAGCATTTTTGGCTAGGAGAGTGGAGTGAAGGGGAGGGGAGAAGTGGGGATTAGACAGAGCAAGAGTAGGTACTCAGTTGGCTTCTTCTGTTGGTTTGAGTGAAGTCATGGAAACTATGCCTATGAAATTTATAATAACTTGGAGTTCGAAGTAGCAGCAAAAATGTTTAAGTTGGTATCAAATCCCAAAAAGATCCTGTCAGGCAATCATGATGAGTCACATCAGCAGGATGATGATGATGGATGTAAAATCCTGTCATTTGGTCCAAAAAGCTAATGCAGAAGTAGAGGAGGGGACGTAACTTAGCCACAAAGTGATGGAGCTTTCTCTGCTAGCTCTTTGTGAGCCAATAGTAAATGGGTGCTAAATAAACCAACTAGGTCTTGAGATACATTAATTGTAAATGTCACAGAACCAGTACTTCCCTCGATGTGGCCAAGATTGTTGATGGTTCCTTTTTCTTCTGCACTGATCAGACCGTATCCGGGCTATGATGTTTGCTTCTGGGCCACACACTTTAGAGGGAAGACAAGCATGTTGGAGTCTGTTTAGGAAAGAGATCGGGCAGGGGAAGGAGTCTTGGTGAATGAGGGGTGGAGGAGCTGCAGGGTGGGAATGGAGGCGTGAACAGCTACTATGACATATTCGAAAGGCTGCTGTGTGAAGCCAAGTTATGCTTGTGTTTTGTAGCCTCTGTTGATCACATTAAGACCTCATGGGGCCATAGAAAAGCTATAGGGAGACTGATTTGGGTTATTCATGAGAAGAACTTTAAGTCTGTTATCTGAGGGTAGAATGGGAGGCATGTTTTAGATTCTTTAGATTCTTTACTCCTCTGACAATCATGTGTTTTTGTAGCTATTTCCTTGTGGTCATATTAATGC
>NW_012118154.1:4791512-4792730 GCF_000951035.1 Colobus angolensis palliatus | reverse complement strand
GCCCCTGCAGGCAGCGCTGAAGGACCGCGACTCCGCGGTGGAACCCCGTCCCGCTGCGGTACAGGCCGGCTGCCGCAAGCAGAGGGGGCGACCGGGCGCTCGAATGTGCTGCGGCAGCGGCGGCTGCCAGACGCTAGGACGAGGAGTCTGCAGTCAGAGCGGCAGCCTCCTGCCGCGGCCCACCTGCCCCGCGGCCCCACAGCCGGTGTCAGCGCAGCGCGCGGGCCACAGCGGGGTCCGCACCCGCCGCCTCGCGGGATCGCCGGGCGCCCAGCCAGCCTCAGCTGTCCATCTACGCACGAGCCAGCCAATCGCGTGCCACTGCTCCAGCCGCACCTCCCGGAGCCTATGACGGGCGTAAGAGGCAGCCTATGAGATTGGGGCTTCGGTGGTCTGTGCTGGGAGCGGGAGCCAATGAGCATCATTCCAGGTGGGTGGAGGGAGCCGGACTCGGGAAGGTAGCTTCGTTCGGGTTGCTAACGTCTTCCCTTGGAGATGGGCGCGCAAACCAACCAGTGGGTCTGGGGGCGGCGGTGATGGGCGTGGAGCTGGCCCAATGAGGGTGGGAGTGGGTGGGGCAGCCCGGAGCAGCAGTGCTAAAGGAGCCCGGCGGAGGCAGCGGTGGGTTTGGGACTGAGGCGCTGGATCTGTGGTCGCGGCTGGGGACGTGCGCCCGCGCCACCATCTTCGGCTGAAGGTGAGAGGTGCGGCTGCCTGGGTCCGAGTGCACAGCCCAGGGCAGGGGGACAGTTTGTGGAGAGAGGAATGGATCCTGGGCTGAGGGGCCCGGGCAGCACTGGAGGGCAGGCAACGGGGGACCGAAGCGGGCACTGGGGAAGACAGAGGGGCTTCTGAGCTGTAGGGTTCGTGCTGCGGGGACCTTAGGTTAGTTTGAACAGGGTCCTGGGCTGGGGGCAGTGGGACCCAGTGGGTGGAGATGGATAGACTCCCAGACGGGCAGGGAATGAGGTCCTTGTGAAACCCCTGCGGGTATCAGGGCCTAGGTGTGCAAGAGGGCGACCCCTGGGGGGCTGGGGATGGAGATCTGGGGCTGGGGACGTGAGGACCAGGTTCTCGGTGTGTGGGATCCCTGGGGACGCTTGGTCGAGGGGCCAGTGTCCCAGCGGAGGTTTCGGCGTGCCCCGCGAGCCAGTGTCTGCCTCCCAGGAGGGGAGGGGATTCTAGCGGGGCTGGAAAGCGCAGTCCCGGCGGTCGGGT
>NW_012118154.1:4788712-4791262 GCF_000951035.1 Colobus angolensis palliatus | reverse complement strand
TAGGCCGGGGGTGGACGCCCGGCGAGGCCCAGGCGGTTTGGGGGGGCGAGGCGGGAAATGTGGCGGGGCGCGCTGCAGCAGGACGGCCGGGGGGGAGGGTCAGCACTCGCCTCGGGATCCCTTTATTGTGTAAGCGAGCTGGGAATGGCTCGCCGCAGTCTCTTCATTGCCTTCTGCAGTTGGGGGTCACACCCTGATCCCATAAAATCGGACTGGAATTGGGTCGGAGGGAAGTTGAAGCTGCGGAGTCCTGCCATTTGCGGGGGCTTTGTGGGCCTGTGGTGGGCGGATGCGGCCCTGGGAAGCGGGAGGCCCCCAGCCAGGCCTGTTTGGAACTAGGGCCTTAGGAAGGAGGTTGGCGACTCGGCGGGTCAGACCCGGGCTGGTGAGGTTTGGATAACGTGGCCTCTGCCTACAGCCGTTATCTCTGTTTCTTTAGGGCCTCTGCAGCTCCCTTCAAGATCACTGCGGTGGATGGAAGGGGGTGGGGTGGGCTGGGGTGGGGTAGGGGAAAGCAGGCGGGGTAGATGCAGACTGCAGATGAAACAAAGACGGCTGTTTTCGCTGAATAATGTAATACCAAACATAATACTTTGGCTTTGCTGAGATTTTGTTTTTTAACGTTGAAACTGAGGATTCTTTGAGTCAGGTTTAATTATTCTTGATAGTATCTCACTCTGGAAAACTTTATAATCTATTTATTGTTTTATCTCCATCAATCTGGCTTTATTAATTATTCTTTGAGTCCCTTGCTTTTCATGTTTAAGTATGCCCTGTCTGTCTCGGGTTCTGGAAAAGTGGCCATTTTATGCATCTCCTTACTTCTGCATCTTAAATTCAGTTCTTCCGCGTCCTTATCTGGAGAAAGCATATGGTGTAATTGTGCGATATAGCACGAGCTTTGGCAGCAGAAGGATGTGACCCCTGAGAGCCTGGCTTTTCATTTGGGCTCCGTAGGGAAATCATTACAACGAAGGCAGCTGGGATGGAAGGTGAGATGGAGGAAATCTTGAAGGGCACGTTGTAGGGTGGAAGACTGTGTGCTTCAGCGGTTTATGGACTTTGTTATCGCATATAAGGAATTAAAGTTCCTGGTGTTGGATCCTAGTTTTGGAAATATTTAACACAGTATAGAGATATTAATTGGGAGATGGGGCAGGCCATAAGTAGCAATAGTGGCCTTTTGCGTTCGGTTTGTGTTTGTGATCACTGGGTTAAGGATTTTGATAAATTAGCAGACTTGTCCCGCCCTGTCATGTAAGTGACCTCAATGGTAGCAATACACAAATTGGGACAGTTCTGTTTTAGCTCATCTGTTATAGATGGATGCTCTGTCATGGATAATTTATCCATCCTTCTTGTTTGCCTTTCTATATGCAGGCCGTTCATAAAATTGAATTGTTTGCCTCTGTCCACACTTACAGTAAGTGCTGCGAGGGGGTTGATAAGTTTGCTGGGTGGCATTTCATTGGAAGTGAAAAATGACCTGGGGGTGGAGCCCCAGGGTGTGTGTGTCAAACCACTGAAAGGGATGGGAACTTCGCCTCTGTAGGGGGCTAATTCATACACAGATAAATGATTTAATTATAATTAGGCAGCAATTTCAAATGACACCAATAACCCTCAGACCATCTTTATGTCTGCTAACAAAAAGACTCCTATTTATCCGTGTTTCCCCTCAGTTATGGGTATCTTTTTCTATAAAATATAAAACCTTTGCCAGATGATTTGTTGGCCAGGCCTATACTTTTTAAGCCATAATTGATTGGGTTTTTATTTAGTAGAAAGGTAGTATGTAGCATTGTATACTACACACCCTTCAAAATCCTCCATGTCACCTTCCATCATTGTAGCGTGTAGTCTGGAGCTGAACTCTGAGTTTAATCCCAGCTCTGCTGCTTGTTAGCTGTGTGCCCTTGGGCTGGTTATTGGCTTTCTCTATACCTCAGATTCTTCATCTGTAAAATGGAGATATTAATAGTGCCTACCTCATAGGGCTGTTGTGAGGATTAAGAGTTGATATATGTAAACTGCTTAGAATAGTGTCTGGCTGTAATTAGTGATATATGACAATGGTATCTGCTGTTTTAAAAATCATAGTATTGTCCTTTCTGCAAAGCAAAGCACCGGTGAGTGGTACACTATTAAACACCAGTATTATCCAGATTGGATACCAAATGTACAATGGAGTTAACTAAATGTATTTGACAATCACAAGTGAAGAATTAAACCGAACAAAATATCTTCAATGGTCTCATGAACTCTGTCAGTCAAACAATAATATGAGTACTTTCCACCTGCAAAGCCCTCCGGTGCAGCGCAGGGTAGGTTAAGAAGAAAGTCAGGAGAACAGTACAAAATGTTAGGAGAAGGAAAAGGATTAAATTGCCACATTGACCTGAAAAGAACTTCTGAAAGGATGGCATTTGGGTCAGAAGTTGAAGGAATAATAGCTTTTTTTTTTTTTTTTTGAGACGGAGTCTCGCTCTGTCCCCCGGGCTGGAGTGCAGTGGCCGGATCTCAGCTCACTGCAAGCTCCGCCTCCCGGGT
>NW_012118154.1:4778741-4784947 GCF_000951035.1 Colobus angolensis palliatus | reverse complement strand
ATTTGTGGTGAGGGTGAAAGAGGAGATAAAGAAAAAAAAAAAAAAGGTCAACCTGTAACTTTGCCTTTTCTTCTGTTTTTTTTTTTTTTTTTTTTTTCCAGCCCTCAGTAACTGAGGGCAAACCGGTTCATCAGACAACCAGAGCCATAATTTGTGGTCACCCCTGAAATTAACCTTGGAAACTCGGTTAGTATGGCTGTGAAGAGGTATACCCCAGCCGCTTAACACAGAGTTAATGCTTAATCTAAGGTTTTAAGTTTCATAGGAAAGAAAAACGTGTACATTCTTTTGTGTTTCTGAAACATCTAATTTTGCACTCCTCCTCTTCTCTTAGAGGCGATTGCTCTTGGATCCTTCCACTTACAATGGCGCAGAGAACTGGGCTCGAAGATCCAGAGAGGTATCTCTTTGTGGACAGGGCTGTCATTTACAACCCTGCCACTCAAGCTGATTGGACAGCTAAAAAGCTAGTGTGGATTCCATCAGAACGCCATGGTTTTGAGGCAGCTAGTATCAAAGAAGAACGGGGAGATGAAGTTATGGTGGAGCTGGCAGAGAATGGAAAGAAAGCAATGGTCAACAAAGATGATATTCAGAAGATGAACCCACCTAAGTTTTCCAAGGTGGAGGATATGGCAGAATTGACATGCTTGAATGAAGCTTCCGTTTTACATAATCTGAAGGATCGCTACTATTCAGGACTTATCTATGTAAGTATTTCTTCCAAATAATCATGTGAAGCGGTAGCTAGGAATTAATGTAAATTATACATCTTGTCATAATCAAATGAGAATGTGGAATGCCCAAACTCTCTATTTAACATTTCTGTTTCTGTTTAAGCAAGATTTGTTGCTTGCTTACCCAAGTCTTGCTTTTCTTTGAATCTTAACACATTAAGTTTAAATAATACAGCCTGCAATTACATATAATAAAATGGCATTTGAAGACTTTTGTAGTGGTGTTCTGGAGCATAATAAGGTGGGAGAGAGCATGTAACAGGAAGACCAGAAGGTTTAATAAGGTAAAGAGAGTTGCATTAATAGGATGCAGATAGCAAAACGGTAGAAAATCAAGTGCATACCCAAGAGAGTAAAGTGGAGGGGCTGTAAGCTTAGAAATTTCTGTGGACAGCATGAACAGCTTCACTGGATGTGGGGAAGTAGGAAAGATGAATGCTGAGGTTTTTAAAAGGAAACAATTAGGGTAAGATTGAGGCTGGCTGGGGTCGTCCTGTGGTTAGCTGCTGACATGAATGTTGAAATCACCGACTATGTCACTGACCATGTAGAAGAAGTTATTGAAAATCATAAGGGATAATGTAGAGAGGAAAAATGTAAGCCAGATACTAAAAATGACAAAATAGGTTTGCGGGAATGGTAGACAGGTGGCAGTGATTTGAAGGAGGTGGCATGTATGGGACTTCAACTGACGATGAAGGGAAGTAGGGAGAAAAGTTGATGGTCGTGGTTTGAAATTGGAAAAGGGTTGTTGAATTTTACACAAGGAGTGTGCTACTGAAGGTCATGAATAATTCAAACTTCAGTCAATCAGAGGTAGTTTTCCCACAGAATTAGTTTAAGGAATATTTCTGAAGTGCCCCCTGTGCTCTAGGTGCTGGGGGTAGTACAGTGAAGAAGATAGGCCAGGTCTCTGCCTTTGTGAAATGTCCAATGAGGAAATGAAACAGGGCTATGGAGAGAGTAAGTAGGAGGATGGCTTTCCCCAGCGGGTCCGTTAAGGGCTGTTTGTGAAGGTAGCATTTGAGCTGGAGTCTGACTGGTGGGAGGCAGCTAGCCATGAGAAAAGCTGAGAAAAGAATGATTCATTCATGACCTTTGCCAGAGTAGTTTCAGCCAAGCCTGATAGATCTCCCTTATTTTCTTCTCTATGAGATAGGAGAGTAAGAGGCCACAGGGTTGGAACGGTGGCTTGAGGAGAATGGAAAGGCTTAGGAACAACCCTTATCCAATTTCAGACTAAGCCAGGGATAAGAAAGCAACTGGAGAGTGGCATTGAGAGTCCAGCTGAGACTGAATAACCACGTGTAGGGCGAGCGCAGTTTTGTCTGGCTATGTGATTTTGCCAGACCATGGGATTGCCCCAGGTCTGTGAGTGTGGGGGCTTTGGATCTCCATGGCTCCCACAGTGAGAGGGGGATTCAGTGGCTGTCTTTAGAGTCCTGATTCGGTAGGAATGGGAGTCTGGCTGGGAGGGGCTGATGGATCAAGGCCTGGAGGTTTTCAGAATGTTGATGAACAGGGATCATGGAGTGAAGGGGTGAGAAAACTGCAAACTTAGGAGGTTGTAGTCAGACTGTAATGTCGACGTGTAAGATTTGAGAGGTGGATCAGTTTCAGGTGAAGCGCATTGCAATCAGTTGTGCAGGTATGGAAGTGTGATGTCACCATCAAAAGCTATGCAGTGTGAAGAAGAGCCAGGCTGCCTTTCTGCCAGCCTTCACCTTGATTTCCCACACTGGCAGCTGGAGGTAGCTGCAAAGGGAGCTAAATAGAAAAGGAATGAAAGAAAGGACAGGTTTTTTTGCTTTTGTTTTGCAGCCATTTCACATAATTCAGAGATTTTACAGTTACCTCTTATGAGTTTGTTGGATTTTTTTTCCAACTTAACTCACGGACAACCTGAGTGAACTTCCGAGTTTCTTCTCAAAGCACAGCCTCCTTCTGCAGGAGAATCTGGGTTTTTCTCAAAGACTCAAGGTCACACAGAGGTGGGGGTTTAGGAGGATCATATCTTCAATTTGTTGGGTGGAGAAAGGGTTGTTACCTAAGGTTCTAGTTGGAGAACTTGACTCTAAAGTCTGTCTCGTCAAGAGGATGGGGTTGAGGAGAGCCATGCTAGCATTGTGATAAATATGTATTGGGCTTTGAAATTAACCAGCCAGTTGAGATGATCAGTTGAGGTGCAATGATACAGATACTAGGATAATTTGGGTAGAACCTTTTTTGGACATATTTCTATAGATAAGATATAACAAAAACTTATTTAAACAAATTAGGTTGCTAACAGATTTAGTTATATTCTTTTCTCACCTTTTCTTTGGATTTATTCTCTCTGACCCCCAGTTTCTCAGGTCATTAATTTTCATCTTCTTTCCTAATAAAACAGTTTAAAAACTGTAAATGTCTTCTCTAATACTGTTTTAGCTCACATCACAAGTTTCTATATATAGTATTTATTCTTCAGTTCTAAATATTTTCTAATTTCTACGATGATTACTTTAACTACTGAACCATTTAAAAGTGTATTTGTAAAATTTCAAAATGTTGATTTTTAAGTTATCTTTTTATTATTGATTTTTAAAATAATTACATCTCAGTCACAGAATGTTGTTCATATAGGAGACTTTTTTTGTGTAGTATATTGTCAGCTTTTATGCGTGGTCTGTATGTGTTTGCAAAGAATGTGTATTCTGTTATTGTTGAATATAGGGTTCTATATATGGCCATTAGATTAAGCTTTTTAATTGTATTGTTTATATCTTCCATAGCCTTGCTACTTTTTGTCTGCTTGATTTGTCAGTTACTAAGTGTGTGAAAAATCTCCCATTGTGTTTTATCAACGAAGTATGCATCCCTAAATGACACAGTTTAGTTTTGCCTGTTTTTGTTTTTGTTTTTATTTTGAGATAGTCTTGCTGTGTGGCCCAGGCTGGAGTGTAGTGGTGCGATCTTGGCTCACTGCAACCTCTGCCTCCTGGTTCAAGTGATTCTCCTGCCTCAGCCTACCTATTAGCTAGGATTACAGGCTCGAGCTACCATACCCAGATAATTTTTTGTATTTTTAGTAGAGATGGGGTTTCACCATGTTGGCCAGGCTGGTCTTGGACTCCTGACCTCGTGATCCGCCCGTCTTGGCCTCCCAAAGTGCTGGGATTACGGGCTTGAGCCACCACGCCCGGCCAGGAATAATAGCTTTTTGGTTGTGGAGAAGTTGAATTTCACTTTAAGGGTTAGGACCATTCAAGTAAGTATTGATCAATAAATACAGAGCCCCTGTTATATACCGGGGACTAGACAAAATGCTCAAGATACAGCATGGAACAGACAACTGTCCTCATAGTGTTTAGTTGTAGAAGTGTCTGAAAAAGTGAAAGTAATTGGTAATCCTACTACCCAGTAAAGACCCAGTGAATATTTGTTCCATTAAAAAAAAACAAAAAATACACGTGTGTATGTAGTCTTCCCCACAAAATTGGGAGCATGCTGTGTAATTACACTTTTGTGTTCTATCGGGTTTTTAAAAAATACTAAATTATAAGCATTTCCCCATCTAGAAAAAGTGCTGATAAATTTAAGATGTCCCAATTTGATAAAATAATTTTAAGATATATAATCTACTGTTTCTAGACCTGTTCTAGAAGTTATTTGTTAAGTTATTCTAATTTATAGTCACCTGCTAAATTTAAGCATCTAATTACCTGTCCAATGTAAAATTTAAGAAGTGTGTGCATGTCTACTGACAGCAAGACAGTTTCCTAAGTCCTCTGTAGGATATGCAGTTTACACCTGATAAGAATAGTAAGAGAAACTTATTATATTTTGCTATGTATATTATATTTTGTTGTATATTTTCTTTTAATAGATTCTATCCTTCTGAAAGGTGGAGTGTGTATCCTATTATTTGTCTTCAAATTTACCTATGAGGTTTCCCACCTTGAAGCCATGCCTCCTTTCTTCTTTTCTAAAATTTTTTATTTTACTTATTATTATTATTATTATAATTATTTTGAGACAGAGTCTCATTCTGTTGCCCAAGCTGGAGTGCAGTGGTGTGATCTCGGCTCACTACAACTTCTGCCTCCTGGGCTCAAGAGATCTTCCTGCCTCTCACCCTGCCGAAGAACTGGGACTACAGGCTTGTGCCACCAAGCCCGGCTAATTTATTGTATTTTTTGTAGAGACGGGGTTTTGCCATGTTGCCCAGGCTGGTCTTGAACACCTGGACTCAAGCGATCTACCTGCCTTGCCCTCCCAAAGTGCTGGGATTACAGGCGTGAGCCACCCCGCCTGGGCTCCTTTCTTCTTACCAGTGTGCAATGTTTAAGTTGGAAAGAGAAGACTTCTTGTTAATGTTATTAGACCAGTCCCTAGAGGTAATGGGCTTTTAAAACTATTATGCAGAATGTACTTGTACCCATGAATGTTTTCTGTATTGCCCTCTCCCAAGAGGATGCCTTAGAAGACTAATGCAAGTTTAGGTGTAAAATGTATTAGCAATTTTATTTGTATAGAAATTTTAATAACATAATCACGTTTTGTGATTTTTTCATTTCATCTTATTTTACGATTTTTGTTTTATCCAAGTCTATAACCTTTAAGACATCAACGTGTTATATAAATTGTTATGAATTAGTCTAGAATTGGTTTTCAACCTCTTTTTCTACTCTGACGTATCTGCTGGTAGCAGTGGTGCACCATAGCAACCACAGAACTTTGGAGCAGTGGTTGTCAAATGTGTCCTGGGACCAGCAATGGCAGCAGCATCTGGGAACTTGTTAGAAATACAAATTCTAAGGCTCAGGCTGGGCGCGGTGGCTCACGCTTGTAATTCCAGCACTTTGGGAGGCCCAGGCGGGTGAATCACCTGAGGTAAGGAGTTCAAGACCAGCCTGGCCAACATGGTGAAACCCCGTTTCTACTAAAAATACAATAATTAGCCGGTCATGGTGGCAGGTGCCTGTAATCCCAGCCACTTGAGAGGCTGAGGCGGGAGAATCACTTGAACCCTGGAGGCAGAGGTTGCAGTGAGCTGAGATGGCACCCACTGCACTCCAGCCTGGGTAACAGGGTGAAACTCCGTCTCAAAAAAAAAAAAAAAAAAAAGTTCTCAGGTTCTACCCTCTACCTACTGAATCAGTACTCTGGGATACAGCCGGCAATCTGTATTTTAATAAACCCTCTAGGTGCCGCAAATGCATGCCAGAATTTGACAGCCACTACTATAGAGGGTGAGTGTTTGTAATCCATTACATTGCAACAAATGCTTTCTGAAGAATCTTAGCTATTTGGTTCTAGTAAATTATTTTTTTAAATTTATTTTTGTTTGTTTGTTTTCGAGCTGGAGTCTCGCTCTGTCACCCAGCCTGGAGTACAGTGGGACGATCTCGGCTCACTGCAACCTCCGCCTCCCAGGTTCAAGCAATTCTCCTGCCTCAGCCTCCTGAGTGACTGGGATTACAGGCACCC
>NW_012118154.1:4768560-4777676 GCF_000951035.1 Colobus angolensis palliatus | reverse complement strand
TGAGCCGAGATCGCGCCACTGCGCTTCAGCCTGGGCGCAGAGGGAGACTCCGTCTCAAAAAAAATAAAGAAATAAATAAATAAATAAATAAATAATACGAATATGTCATCGGCCCTTTTTACTGTTGACATTTGTAGTGATGGTGCAACAGCAATGATAAATAAAACTCCTGACACCTTATCATGAATAAAGGCAGTGTAATAGGACCAAAGTGTACTAGAACCATTTTATTCTTCACTACCACTTATTGGCACTTTTTTAAAAAAATGGAATTTCACTCAAGAACGTTCTTGGCAAAGCAGGAAAAATAACTGATTTTATTAAATCTCAACCTTTGGGAATACAGTTTTTTAATATTCAGTGTGACGAAATGGTAAGTATGCCTAAAGCATTTCTGATGCATATCAATGTATGATGGTTGCCTTGAGGACTAGCATGTGGGTAGTTATTTGAGTTGCAAGCTAAACTTGCTACTTTTTAGATAGAACACTATTTTCATTTGATAGAGTGGCTGATAAACTGTGGTTACTCGCACAGAGGTATTTGGCAGACATTTTCTTGAAAATGAACAAAACGAGCCTGTCACTTCAAAGAAAATAACTGACTGTATTTGTTGCCAATGATAAAATTTGAGTTTTTATGTCAAAATTAGAATTTTAGGAAACTTGTATCTACCACCATGAACTTGACAGCATGTCAATACTTAAAAACCTTTCTGATACGATAGATGGTGATAATAATGAAAGTGGGTTTTTTTGATGTCATATAGTGAAATGTCATCATTTGAAAGACTTGCATAATTTAATGATGTGTGTTATGGTGTCACGAAATCATGCATGGGTAAAAAGACTTGCGTATTGAACGCAAGATAAACCAGTAGATTTTGATGCAGTGGAATATGAGAAGTTCACTGGTAGGGTTTCAGATGGTACCTTGCATCTAATTTTTAAGAAATTATCACTTGTTGGCCGGTCACAGTGACTAATGCCTGTAATCCCGGCACTTTGGGAGGCTCAGGCGGGTGGATCACCAGAGGCCAGGAGTTCGAGACCAGCCTGACCAACATGGAGAAACCCTGTCTCTACTAAAAATACAAAATTAACCAGGCTTGGTGGCACATGCCTGTTGTCCCAGCTACTTGGGAGGCTAAGGCAGGACAACCCAGGAGACAGAGGTTGCAGTGAGCCGAGATCGTGCCATTGCCCTCCAGCCTGGGCAACAAGAGTGAAACTCTGTCTCAAAAAAAAAAGAAAAAATGAAATTATCACTTGTTAAGTGTTAGTAGTGTCAAAGATAAGTATCCACGATTATCTGAAAAGACTGTTAAACCGTTCCTCTCTTTTCCAACTAAATATCTGTAAGTATGCTTTTCTTCATGTGCTTCATCCAAAACAACATATTACAATAGACTGAATACAGAAATAGACATGAAAATTGAGTTGTTTTCGATTAAGCTAGACAATAAAAGTTTTGCAAGAATGTAAAACAGTGCCATTCTTCTCACTTTTGTTTTAGAAATGAAAAGTTATTTTTCATTAGAAATGTTATTTATGTTAACATGTAATGTATTTACTGTTTTAGAATGAATAGATATTTGTAAAACTTTCTATTTTATATGAAACAAAAGGTCTTTGGGGTCCTTAATAATTTCTAAGAGTGCAAAAAGGCCCTGAAATTTTAAAAGTTTGAGTAGTTTATTCATTTTTGTTGGAATATAGTATTCCATCATAATATTTTGGCCCAATAAATTTATCTAACTATTCCACTGTTTTGTACACTGTTTTTTTCTGTCTTGGTAATATTATGGTCAGTGCTTCAATGAACAGCCATATACATGTACTTAGTGCACAATAAGCATGCCTTTCTGTAAGGTGTGTAACTAGGAGTGGAATTCCTGGATGATAGGATATGCATATCTGTAACTCATATCTTCAGCTTTTCTAGATAATGTCTGATTTAGTTAGAGTCCCAGAAGGAAACAGAAGGCTCTCAAACTAGGTATTTGAGAGTTTAATAAAGGGTTTTACAAATAATGTGGGTAGGGTTTAAAAAAATAAATGAGTACTAGTGCAGTATCTCAGTAGTAGTGATGGGTGAGAGCCCTTGAAACATCTTGATCTTTAAAGAAGTCTTAGGAAAGAGCTGTTGCCTCAACTCAGAGAGGTACCTGTATGGAAAGGGCTACCTGACAGGAATTGCCTTCCTTAGAGGCATGAAAGTCAGCTCATGGTCAGGAGGGAGCCTAGGGAATAAATATCCTGACCTTCTGTTCTCACCCTTAGTCTCCTGTTGATGTCTACCATTGGTTGAACTCAGTTTGAAGCCAGAGGGGAAGGGAATTTGATGATTCTTTCCTTAGGGTCAGCCTTAATTCGGTCTGGAATTGAATGTTGTGTATGGTGTGAGGTTGGGACAAGATTCATTTATTTTTCCATATGGCTAGCCAGTTGACCCAGTTTACTAAAACATAATCTTTTCTCCACTGCTCCGAAGTGGCATCTTAGTCATAAATTAGGGTTCATAAGTATGCTTTTGACTCTATTGTATTTCCTGGGTCCATGTGCCTATCTTCTAGCTAATATCACATTTTCTTAATTATTACAGCTTTATAATGTGTCTTGGTGTTTAGTGTTGTAAATCCTCTCCTTTTTGTCCTTTAAGATTGTTTTGGCTGTTAAGTTCTTGGCATTTCAATATAATTTTAGAATCTGCTTGTCAGTTTTTCATTTACGCACACAGCCTTGTTGAAATTTTGATTGGGATCTTATTGATTCTGTAGATCAGTTTGGGGAGAAATTAGATCTTTATAATATTTTATCTTTAATTCCTGAGTAAACTCATTTGTTTAGTTCTAAATTTTTATTAATATTGTTTTATAGTTTTCTTCGTAGAGGCCATGAACATCTTTTGTTATTTATTTTTGGATATTTTATTTTATTTGAATATTATTTAAATGGTGTTTAAATGTTTCCCTTATTATTCATATGGTATATAGATAATATGTACATAATTGTTACCATTATGTAGAAATACTGTATTTTTTACAGTTAATTTTTGTATATTGACTTTATCTTCAGTGACCTAAGTTAACTTATTGGTTATAACAGTTTAGCCGAAAATTCTATCGTATTTTCTATGAGCCCACATGTTGTCCACAAATAATGAGTTTTATTTTTTACTAAATCTTATACTTTTTTTTTTTTGGAGACAAGGTTTTGCTCTGTCAACCAGGCTGGAGTGCAGTGGGATACTCGTGGCTTAATACACCCTCAACCTCCTGCGCTCAAGTGATCCTACCACCTCAGCCTCCTGAGTAGCAGGGACCACAGGCACGTACCACCATGCCTGCCTGATTTTTGTGTTTTTGTAGAGACAGGGTTTTGCCGTGTTGCCTAGGCTGGTCATGAACTACTTGGCAAAAGCAATCCACCTGCCTCAGCCTCCCAAACTGTTGGGATTATAGGCATGGGCCACCATGCCCAGTCAGTTCACACACATTTCTTTTACTTGCTTTATTGCACTGTCTAGAATTTTCAGTACAGTGGTTTTTGAGCAGAAGTGATAATCAGAGGCATCCTTGTATCATTCCTGATCTCAGAGGGAAAGCTTTCAACATTTTGTCATTAAGAATGATATTTGCTGTAATTGGTGTTTTTTTAAATACTGATTCTTTATCAGATTAAGGGAGATTTTCTTGTATTCCTGAATGGGTGATTTTTTTTATTTTGAATGGATGATTTAAAAAAAAAATAATGGATGTTAATTTGTCGAATGTTTTTCATTATTTAATGAGATGATAATGTGATTTTTCTTTTTATTTTGTTATTGTGAAGAATTATGCATATTTTTGAGTGTAAATTAACCTTGCAAGGACCAAGTATTCTTCATATATACACAAAGAGAGAGTGAGATTCCTAGATTCTGTTGGCTAGTATTTTGTTTAGGATTTTTGCATCTATATTCATCAGTGAGATTAACTTAAAATTTTCCTTTCTTATAATACCTTTGTCATATTTTGCTATCAAGATTATGCTGGTTTTATCAAATGAATTGGGAAATGTTTCATCTTTGTTCTCTGGAAGGGTTTGGATAGGATTGATGTTATTTCTTTTTAAAGTAATGATAGTGTTTTCTTTGTGGGGAAGTTTTTCTATAAGAGATACAGAACTTTTCAGATTTTTATTTGTGTGGTTTTTCTTTTTTCGAGACAGGGTCTCACTCTGTCACCCAGGCTGAATTGCAGTGATGCGATCATAGCTCATATGCAGCCTTGAAATCCTGGGCTCATGTGATCTTCCTGCCTTAACCTCCTGAGTAGCTGGGACCACGCCCGGCTAATTTCTGTATTTTTTATAGACCGGATTTCACCATGTTGGCCAATCTTGTCTTGAAACCCTGAACTCAAGCAATTCACCCACTTTGACCTCCCAAAGTGTTAGGATTACAGATAATGAGCCGCTGCTCCTGGCCTTGTGTCAGTTTTGATAATTATGTTTGTCTAGGAATTTATCTGTTTCATCTAAATGTTCAAATTTATTGGTATAAGTTGTTCATAATATGCTTATTTTCTGTAGGATTTATAGTCATGTTTTCTTTTATTCCTGATACTGATAATTTATTTGTATTACCCTTTTTTAAAATGAGTGTCACCAGAGGCTTATCAATTTTTTTATTCTTTGCAAATAATAGACTTTTGACTTTGTTGGTCCTCTCTATATGTGCTTTAAAAGCTGTAAATTTCATTCTAAGTACTGCTCTAGCTGTATTCTACAAGTTTTAATATGTTGCATTTTATTATCATTCAGTTGAAATTAATGAGGATGTTTTCTTTGACTCTTTGGGTAATTTAGAAGTGGATTGCTTAGGCTGGGCACAGTGGTTCATGCCTGTAATCCTAACACTTTGGGAGGCTGAAGTGGATGAATCACTTGAGGCCAGGAGTTCAAGACCAGCCTGGCCAAAATGGTGAAACCCTGTCTCTACTAAAAATTCAAAAATTAGCCACATATGGTGGCACATGCCTGTGATCCCAGCTACTCAGGAGGCTGAGGAAGGAGAATCGCCTGAACCAGGAAGGCAGAGGCTGCAGTGAGCTGAGATCGCATCACTGCAGTCCAGCCTGAACAACAGCGTGAGAATCCATCTCAAAAAAAAAAAAAAAAGTGAATTGTTTACTTTCTAAATCTAGGGAATCTTCAGGTTTATTTTATTATTTCTAATAGATTCCCCCCTTGGTCAAAGAACATGCCTTCAATAATGTCAATCCTTTTATATTTGTTAGACTTGCTTTATGATTTGTTATGTGATTAGTTTGGTAAAGGGTCATGATGCACTTGAAAAATACGGATACTTTATTATCTGTCATTTCAATTACTGTGAAAATCTTGTCCTTATTACTTCTGTGCATTTTTGCTATGTACATGCTGAAGCTATTATCACATTTTTACAGATGTAGAAATTTGATGTCAGATTGTGGAATGGTCATTTTTGGTGATGTTGTTTTCTTGCAAAGGTGACTGTTGTTTTCTTGCAAAGTCTGATATTTGCATTAGCTATTTTTTTTTTTTGGATTAGCGTTTGTGTGGTTAATTGCTTTCTTAACTTACTTTCAGCTTTTCTGTGCCTGTGCATTTAAAATATGTCTCTTATAAACTGCTTATGGTGGTTATTTTTGTCTCAAATCTGACAGTATTTTTTAGCTGGAATGTTTAGTTTATGTACACGTGATGTAATGACTGTTAAATTTTAGCTTAAATCTGTCCTCTGATTCATTGCTTTCTTTTTATCCTACCTGCTCTATGGTTTTTTTTAATCTTTTCTTTTCCATTGGGTTAATTTTTATTATTCTGGCTTTTCACCTCGTTAGCTATACAGTTTTGTTATTCTCTTGGCTATTCTTTTAGTGGTTATCTATTCTAACATGGATCCTTGACCTGTTAGATATGTGGAGCCTCTTTTTTTTTTTTTTTTTTTTTTTTTGAGACAGAGTCTCGCTCTGTCGCCCAGGCTGGAGTGCAGTGGCGGGATCTCAGCTCACTGCAAGCTCCGCCTCCCGGGTTCATACCATTCTCCTGCCTCAACCTCTGGAGTAGCTGGGACTACAGGCGCCCGCCACCTCGCCCGGCTAGTTTTTTTGTATTTTTAGTAGAGACGGGGTTTCACCATGTTAGCCAGGATGGTCTCGATCTCCTGACCTCGTGATCCGCCCATCTCGGCCTCCCAAAGTGCTGGGATTACAGGCTTCAGCCACCGCGCCCGGCATGGAGCCTCTTATTTCTTTGTAGACCATGATAGGTAGAGCCTGAGAACACCTGAACAATTTTCTTTCCTCTTCCTTCCTAATTTACGTGCTTTTGTTGTTTAATTCCCTCTGTATTTTAAAACCCACAAGACACATATTACATTTTTATACTATCAATATTAATTTCGTTTTATCCATTACTTTTTTTTTCCCCCACATCTTTTAGCTTCCTTTCTTTTAGAAAGGGCCTCTTTTATCTGAAGTATCTATTCGTCCTTTATGTTTGAAGTTTTTTTGGTTTTTGCTGGATTTGGAATTCAGAGCCAGCGGTGGTTTTCTTTTAACATTGTGAAAATGCCATTGCATCAGGTTCTGCCTTTCGTCTTTTTCTGTTGAGAATTCAGCTTGTAGTTTGACTGTTGTTCCCTTGAAGGTCATCTGTATTCCTTTCCCCACCCCGGCCACTGGCCATCTCTAAAATTTTCTCCGTCTTTGAATTTCAACACTTTGACTCTGATGGGCTTAGGTGAAGTTTTATTCTGTATATAGTGAGTCCTCCTTGTCTTCAAGGGATACAGTCTAAGATGCAGTGGATGCCTGAAACCACAGATGGTATTGAACCATATGTAAATGATGTTCTTTCCTATACACATTACCTTTGATAAAATTTAACTTATAGTTTAGGCATGGTAGGAGATTAACAACAATAACTCTTAATAAAATAGAACAATTAAAACAATATTCTTAATAAAAGTTATGTAAGTATGGTTTCTCTCCCTCTTTCAGAATATCTTATTGTACTCTTCTCGTGATGATTTGATGAATTTCTTTTTCCTAGTTCACAAATTCACGGACAGAAGATTCATTCTTACCGTAGATTGTAGCAGCCTCAGCATATGATTTTATCCTTATTAAGTTGAAAACTTACCATATCACTTAAAGGAAGCACTTTATGGCTTCTCTTTGACGTATCAGAATTGCCAGCATCACTACTCTTGTGTTGGGGGCTATTCTTAAGTAACATAAGGGTGACTTGAACACAGCTGATCTGAGATCTGGGAGGGCTACCAAGTGACTAATAGCTGTACAGCATGATGATGCTGGACGAAGGGATAGTTCACGTCCTGTGCACGATGGAGCAGGATTGTGCCAGATTTCATCACACTGCTCAGAACGGTGTACAATTTAAAATGTGTGAACTGTTTGTTTCTGGAGTTTTTCACCAAATATTTTTGGACCACAGTTGATTGTAGACAACAAACTGCAGAAAGTGAAACCACAGATAAGGGGGGACTACTGCATTCAGCTTGGAGACTGTAGTGGTCTTGACTCTGTGGCTTGATGGCTTTTGTTGATCTGGGAAAATTCCTAGCCATTATCTCTTCAGATACTGCTTCTGCCTCATTCTTTTTTCTCCTTCTTGGACTCACATACTTCACATGCCAGATCGTTTCACCATGTCCCATCTGCCTCTCACATTCCTCTACATTTTCATCCTTGTTTTTCCCCCATGGTTCACTCTGGCTGTTTGCTTCTGATTAAAATGTCATGTAACTAATTCTTTCTTCAGCTGTATCTAGCTTGCTGTTTAACACATGAATTCTTAATTGTAGTTACTGGTTTTCTTTTTCTGTTTTGTTTGGTTTTTCAGTTTTAGAATTTTCATTTGGGTTTTTCCTTTAATAGTTTCCAGTTCTCTGTCAGAATTCTCAGTCATGTCTTTAATTACTTGAACATATTGTAACCCAGGGCAATAATACAAGTCAATAAAAATAGACACACAGAAGTTCCAGATATTGTCTTGGATTTCAGCCACAACTTGTTGCCTCATATGCCCAGTTATTGTGTACAAGGAATTGTGAAAATAATTTGAGACTCTGGATGGCATTAAGGTTATTCTAGAGTTTTGCTTTGGGCAGATAGGCTTAGGGAAACTAGGACATGTAGTCCATGCAGGAATTGACATCTTTTCCAACCAGGCTTCATGCTGTGTGTGGGCTGGTCTGTTTCTCATAGTCTTAACTCTTAGGGTATGGCCATCAGGGTCCCAGCTGAAAGCCTGGGGTGTTTACCACCCCCACCACCTACCTCTCCCTGAGTAGGCTGGAATGTTTTAATTTTTGTTCTCTCAGACTTTTGTGCTGCTGAAAGCTCTGCTTAGCATCTTCTCAGCAACAGGTTTTGGGATTCATAACTATTATCTATCTAAGAAAGAAATAACAATTCCATATCATCAAATATTCAGTTACTTTTCTTATTTTCCTTATGTCTCATAAATAATCTCATAAATAGTTGGTCAATTCGATTCAGGATCCAAACAAGGTTGACATATTGTGATTGGTTGCTTAGTCTGTTTTGTGCTGCTATAATAAAACAACACAGATTGTATGATTTATAAACAAGAGAAGTTTATTTGGCTTACAGTTCTAGAGGCTGGGAAGTTCAGGGTCAAGGGGCTGCATCTGGTGAGGGTCTTCTTGCGGCATCATTCCATGGGAGAAGGAGGAAGGGCAAGAAGAATGTACTCAAGAGAGAGCAAGAGATAGAGTTTATAGCCTCAAGCCCTTTTATAATTGGCATTAATCCATCGATGAAGGTGGAGCCTTCATTGTCCAAGCACCTCTCATTAGGCCTCACCTCCCAACACTGTTGCATTGGGGATTAAATTTCCAGCACATGCTTTTGTGGGGACACAGTCAAAGCATAGCAGCTGTTATATCACTTTTAATCTCTTTCTCTTCCCTCTTTTTTTTTTTTTTTTTTTGCTT
The DNA here is from genome assembly GCF_000951035.1 of Colobus angolensis palliatus. Lineage (NCBI taxonomy): Eukaryota > Metazoa > Chordata > Mammalia > Primates > Cercopithecidae > Colobus > Colobus angolensis. The sequence continues at coordinate 4,768,667 of NW_012118154.1, read as the reverse complement.
CTGGAGATAGGGGTCTCACTATTTTGCCCAGGCTAGTCTTGAACTCCTGAGCTCAAGTGATCTTCCCACCATGGCTTCCCAAAGTACTGGGGTTAGAGACATGAGCT
>NW_012118154.1:4756855-4768510 GCF_000951035.1 Colobus angolensis palliatus | reverse complement strand
TTTTTTTTTTTTTTTTTTGCATACCATTGGATTGCAGTCAACAAAATCCAGAATATGGGAAATTCTGGACTTTGTTGATTGCAATCCTGTGGTGCTCCCTATAAACTGGAAGGAGAAAAATCCATAAATTGGATCCAGAGGCTTAAATGGATTCAGATTCAGGAGATACTTAGTGCCACATTGTCTCTCACATTATGATGCTGAGATTGATCAGCAGTGAGTCATTTTAGGTCTTGCCAGCCTGATTGGTGCATTAGGAGTGGTCTCATCTGCCAGTCATCTGAGGATTTTAATAGTGATGGACATTGTCCGGATCTACTGTGGCACTGAGGGCTGCAAAATGGTGAGTCTAGTGCCATAATTCCTTCTGCGTTTATTATCTTAGTGAATTCCTTTTAATTCAATGTATATGCCTTACACACACACAGTTTTCTCAAGTTGATTTTTTGTTTTCTACAGAGTTTTTTTCTATTTTCTCTCAAAGGAGCAATAGCAACTAATGTTAGTTATCCTTCCTGTGCCCTCTGTGTCTTATTATTACTGCTAAGTTTTGTCTTTGTAACATCCTTTTCTTTTATTATTTTACCATTGTTCTATTTTTCTTTAACAAGATGCTCTTCTAGAATAAATATCTGCTCTTATCACTTGATTTCTTAAGGTATCCATTCCGTTCTTTATTTTCTCCACTGTGGATTTTAATTTTACTTTTTCAGGTGATTCCTTACAGTCTTTTCTGGCCCTGGTCACCTATTTTTTTTCTTATGCATTTCTGTCCTAACATATAGACTCTATGTTATACTATATTCTGTTGCAGATATAAATCTATCTCCTAAAGTTTTCTTTTAGTTATTTTATAGATAATTTCCACAGGTAATTTCTTTCTGAATCCTCTGAATGATGATCTTTTCCTTATTATGTAGGTTTTTTTTCAAACTTTGCCTGTGAATTTTACCTAGGTGCAGTGTTTGCAGGTGGTATGGGTGAATTATTCTTTCCTGCCTCCCTTTCCTTCTGGATGGTGGTCTGATTTCTTCTGAGAACTACAGTTGGGATGTAGGGTTATATGATATTCCCAGTTCAGTCCCTGTTCCTAGTAGGAGACTGTTGTATCTCTGCTCCATTGTGTTGACATTTGCATCAGCCTCCACTGTCTGTTTCTCTAATCCTTTGAACCTATGAAACAATGCATATACATAGCCCTGCTTTCTTAAGCAGAGGCCTGTCACTTCCAGGCTGAGTAAAATTTCCCAATCCTAGACGGAGGAAGATAGGCATTCCAGGCAGAGTGGTCAGCATAGGGTGGGAGCCTGGAGGCATAAAGCAGCGTAGTGTGCTTGAAAATTTGTAAACTTTTCCAACTGCAAAGATTTTTGTACGTCTCCCTTAGGTAAAGTATACAGTAGTGTTATTACGCAAACTTATATTTCAAGCCTTTGCAGCACTTCAGGATTTTCCCAAGGCTCTGGCAGTCCAGTATTTCCAGCTGCCCAGGAGGCATCCTGCTTGGCTCACCCACCACACCACAATGTCAGTACATTACAGGGATTCGTTATCTTTTCCCACAAATCAGTTATTTTTCCTTCCATGAATAATGTTTCTGTAAGGCCTGGAGACCTTGGAGTCCTCTTTGACTTAGGCCTTTAATGGCTTTTCTGTGTTGAAAGTTTCTGAGCACTGTGAAGTCTCCAGCCTTCTCTGTTTTGTGTTGCCTTTTCTCTCATCTAGGCCCTGTTGTGCCAGGACAGTTGAGCAGTCTCTGCGTGTCTTCCTGCTTCTCACCTTTTGCCCCTTCAATGTGTTCTCCATCTGGCTGCCAGATTTATACTTTGTCTAAAACGCTTGTTTCATCCAATCACTTTTCTCTCCTGAACCTTCAATACCTCATCACCCATGGAGGACAAAATCTGAATTATTCAGTTTGTCTTTCTAGGCCCTTATCGCTCACATTCCATGGTACAAACTATTTTTGCTATGCTGGTCTTCTCACACTGCCTCGGGTATATCCTGCCACTGTAAGAGTTTTGTGCTTTTACTACGTTAACAGGAATTCCTTTATCCCTTCTTTTGACCCCATAGTCTTTAAAAAGAACATCAAAGACCATTTGGGTCTGAATTTTTTACTTTGTTCTACAGTCTCTGACAAGGTGGTCATGACTTTCAGTGCCTGGAGTTTGTTGTGTTCTGCCCCCGAGCTCTCCGTTATTGATAATACCTGTTCATCTTTCTCTTTTTGGTGCTTTCCGTTGTAGCTTGTTTAGCGTGCGTCTATTTGTCTTCATACCCAGAGTGTATGTTTCTTAAAGAAGCTTAGTATCTTGTGTGTATATTCAAATACTTAGTAAAGTTCATTTGAACTTTAAGGTCTCCAGAATAATTGTTTTAACAACATATTGCCTTCCTCCCATGTGCCTGGGGGAAGATAGAAGTAGTGCAGTATCAGTTCAGTGATCAGTTTATACAAGAGCTCAATACTTGAGCTAACTTTTTAGGTAGTTAGAAGTCAGGTTTATTAAACACTTTAATAATGTTCCTTCTTAAGCATTGATTACTGCTACATTTTGGCAAGCATGGGATACTGATGATTAGTTAACCTTTTATATTTTTGATGACTAACTCATATTTGTGAGACTTATTCTCTCTTATTCTAGTCCTCAGGAAAGTGCCTAACGCATGGTAGACACACATGTTGGAATTACTTCTGATTAAACATGTCAGTTATGATCTGTTACCATCCCATGCATACTATGGGACACTAAACTGAATTTGTGTATTTTTGCTTTTTTGGAGCTTTTTTCTTTTCTAGTCTCTAATTATTTGTCTGTTATAAAATTGAAGAGTATAATCTGTAGCTTCATGATAGACTGTGATCTAATTTTTGAATGAGAAAGTGAGGTTGGGTGTACAAAAATTCATCAATGTATGGTTGCAATTTGTTAACTTTATATAAATTAAACTCAGTAAAAAAGTATTGAGGTTGCCTCTCCTTTGTTTTTCTCACCCTTAATAAAGCCTCTATTTTTACTGTTCATCATTGCCTTTTTGTCCTGTAGGCAGCAAAGATATACAGGACTAGTTAGACAAGAGACTCGATTGGGAGAAAGTGCAAGGTGATGGTCTGGGAAGCCCAAGGGCCACCCAGGGTTGGCAGAGGTCTGTACTTTGCATACAAGAAGTCCAAGAGTCTGAAGACTTGAGGAGTCAATAGTAATAATGTAGCCTCAGGCAAAGAACGGACAGATAACCTCCTGGTCTGCTCAGTAGTAAGGCTTCAGCAAACAGCCCAAATCTGAATTTAGGATGGGGGCCCTTTGCGCCTTCTACACTACTAACCTAAGTAGGAAGTGCGTTCTACATCTGAGCCTGCAATTGTGAGTTCAGGAAAATACAAGGAGGGCAGCCAGAGAGAGAGTTTTGATCACTTGAAATTTTTTGGCAGGCTTTCATTCTCTTGGTTTAGCATTAGTAAACAGAGTAGCCTCTGGAGGGCTTTCTGATGGCAATTGCTGGGGGTTTCAGCTCTTATGAACGCAGCTGTTAGTTAGAACCCCCTTTAGTGTTCCCTGGGGAAGCTGGCCAGGCAGTACCAATTCTCCAGCCTTTTTTCACGTCCTCTTGCTTTTAGATTTTGGTCTACCCAAATCACCTTAAATAAAAGGTCTGTTTCGTAATGCAACTGAGTGCCCTTCCAGATGCCTTCAGTCCCTGAGAGGGTTAGAGCATCTGTCAGCAGTTCTGACTGCTCTTGTTTTTCCGTAATGCCCAGAATCGGTTTTGTAGAATATTCTCAGAACTCATTGTGTCTATATTTAAAAAACCCGCAAGTCATAAGCATTCATAGGGCCAATTCTGTGTAATGATTACAGTATTGATCAGGAAAAGTTTGTATCTTCTAGCCTGGCAGCTTTTATTTACTGAAGATCCCGAAGAGCTTTTGTTTATTTGGTTTATGTTTGTTGATATTTACTGTATTAGTAATTAAAATACATTTTAAAATCTTTATTAATTCATTTAAAAAGAATAGTAGTAAATCATGACAAGTTAACATAAATACATTTTTAAGAAAAAAATCCCTGTATTTTCCAAAACAAAAAAAATTAGATGGATGAAAACTCTTACACTTTTGCAAATCTCTTTAGTATTAACCAAACTAGCTGGAATCTCATATCTGCTTTTGCATTCTGTTTTTTTATAGTATGTTATTTTGGTTAAAGTATACAAAGAAAATCCAGCCATAGAGATATATAGTGGGAAAAAAAGAAGAGTGTTTTTTTGGTTTGTTTTTGTTTTTTGAGATGGAGTCTCAGTCTGTCGCCTAGGCTGGAGTGCAGTGGCGTGATCTAGGCTCACTGCAACCTCCGCCCCCCCCGGGGTTCAGGCGATTCTCCTGCCTCAGCCTTCTGAATAGCTGGGATTACAGGAGCCTGCCACTGTGCCTGGCTAATTTTTGTATTTTTAGTAGAGATGGGGTTTCACCATCTTGGCCAGGCTGGTCTTGAACTCCCGACCTTGTGATCCAGCCACCTCAGCCTCTCAAAGTGCTGGTATTACAGGCATGAGCCACCGTGCCCGGCCAAGAAGAGTATTTTAATACCCTTTTTAGATAATTGTGGATATTCTTCTTTGATACTGTACTCAAACTGGACAAATGCTATTTTCTTAAAGATTAATTGCAATGTGGAATCTGAAACTGCATTAACAAGCTTTTCACACCTTGTGTACTCACGAGAGAATGAATGTAAAAAAGTAAATAACATATTGATTGTACCTTATGATAGTCCCATGAAGTCAGGAAGCTCACATTATTTCTACTTCATGGATGAGGAAATTGAGTCCAGCAGAGTGCCACTTAATAAGCTATCTGTGGGAGAACGACTTGTGGTTCATAGTACTAAATTGAACCACATTATAGGCTAAGTTTAATTTGAGGGATAGATTAATTATCCAAAAGATAAAGATCTCCTGCTTAAATGACTGTATGGTTTCTGTCTCCTGATTGGACCCTGACCGATAAATGCAGAGGTTTTTTTTTTTTAATACTCTATTTTATTTTTATTCTAGACTTATTCTGGACTCTTCTGTGTAGTTATAAACCCTTACAAGAATCTTCCAATTTACTCTGAGAATATTATTGAAATGTACAGAGGGAAGAAGCGTCATGAGATGCCTCCACACATCTATGCTATATCTGAATCTGCTTACAGATGCATGCTTCAAGGTAATTGGAAATATTTGAATACTAAATGCTCAGAATTTCTTAAATGTAATTTAGTGTTTTTTAATGTCTCAGTGTATTCTACAAAAGTTTTTAATTTTATTTTTTTAATTAATAAAAAAGTAATGTTTTATAGAAAAATTGTGAGTTTTTAAGATGAAAACAGACAACGTAGCCATTTTCTGTAAGTATGGTAAGTATGTTTGTTGCTCTAAAACAGTACCTCATAAATTTATATGTTAAAAAGCATCTAGTTTTCATGTACATTTGATTCCCACCACAAGCCAGTCTAACCAAAGCTTATTATATTAGGTTTTAAAACCAATAGGAAGAATAATAGGAAAGGTGGATGCTTCACTGGGGAAAGATTATAAAGTATTATTTGTGATTTAAAAGCACGTAAAAGGTGACAATAAAAGTTAAAACGCATGTGTTAAGTTGGTTGATTTTGATTGTGTTCCTTTGGATCAGAATGAATATAAATTTGAGGAGTCATTCATTTGAACCCTGGCTTTAGACACAATGATTTATGGAGGGACATTTTTGAAAAACCAGAATGTAGTGGTTTTGAATGCAATTAATATTATTGCTCTGCAAGACTTCATTTAAACATGGGAGTTCCTGGTGCTACGTGAAAATCCAATCTTCTGTAATAACTCTCCCTCTCTCTCCTTTTTAATGTATTTTTTGTTAATAAATTCTATAAGTTTTAATAAAAAACATAAGGTTCTTATAAAATCGTTCCACAATCTTCAGAAAACAGGCTGTGCTGCACCCACTTTTCATCAAATTGCAGGTCATGGCAAGTCCTTTTTGGTGATTAGGTCTGAAGGATAGTGTGAAGGAATTAATAAAGTACAATACCCATGTCCTACTTCTAGTTTTTGTTTGGATACTTACTATATACCAGATCTTCCAGGGCAAACAGGAAGTACTTCAAGACTAGAATAGTGTCATATATAAGTTGGTAAGGACAGTTTTGTAATTAAAAAATAAGCTTAGGCTTTTAAAGAAAGATTACATTTAATTTTTTTTGGAGTTCAATACTAAGAAATGGCTAGGACTGTGAAAACTTGCTGTTAGATATGGAGAATGAAGAATCATCTACTCTTTTTGTTTTTGGTTCTGGCTCTGTTAAGAAGAATGATCTTTAGATGCAGAAAAGTGTATTAGTGAGCAAATTGTGCCATATGTGGGAGAAGAAATTGTTTTAAAGTGTCCTCCTTCTCTGATTAAGCCCATATTGTTCCTCATTTAAACAGATACATCTTACAGATTGTTGACCCTCTGGTCTTTGAAGTATTCTATAGAAGGGGAGTTTCCAGAAAGCTAGGACAGGCTCATATGTATCACTCTAATTTTTAAAAAGGGGAACCTTTAAACCAATCCTTGGGCTTGAAATATGTTAAGAGAACAGTCTGAAAACAATGTGAATATATTGATTAATGACTGATTAATGACTGAGGTTGGCCAGGTCTATCAGGATGTGCACCAAAGGGTGTGTGCCCCCTTTTAACATTTTTATCAGCGTACTTGAAGAGGTGGGATGCATGCCCATAAAATTTGCCAATGGCATGAAACTGGGAGGGATAATAATACATTTGATGAACAGAAACAGCATTTAAAAATCTCTTTGACTGGTTGAATGAGGAGTTGGATCTAACATAATAGTTAACAGATAATAATATACCATTAGTGGTTTCCCAAACCAGCTATATGGATACAGTGTGAGGAAGAATTGTTGGCTCTGTGCCTTTGCTGGTGAAAACTCCTCTTGAGTAAACAGAATGAGGAAGATATGAGGCAGATATGGCTTATCAGCATATCATATTATTATTAATATCATTTTAGTGCTAGAATAAACATTTATTGAAAATTACTGTGTGCCAAGCCCTGGGTAAAGGCTTTGTGTCTGTGTCTGTTATACAGTGCATGACAAGCTTGTAAAGTAAATACAATTACTATCCCTATTTTACTAAGGCACAAGAAAGTGAAATAAATAACTTGACCAAGAAAGTGTATACAGTGAAAAATACAAGCTAGGATTCAAAACCAGGCAGTGTGACACATTCTTATCCACAATAATAAACTTCCGTGTGAAAGTTAAAAGGAATTAGTTGATAGTTTTGATTACATAAAAATTTAAAAGTTTGATACAGAAAATGAAAACAACCCACTCTAAACAATTTCCCCTTGTATTTGATTTTGTAAGTAGGGGGCTACCTGCTGATCTACTACACAACATAATTGAGGGGGCATCTTCAGGGCTAATCAGACGTTAGCATATGCAGCATTGCTGATAAAGCTCACACCAGCTGTCAATGCCAATCAATCTAGGTCTTCAATTACAAATGTGAATGGATAGCCAAGTGTCACTGGACCTAAGAAGAGGATCAATAGCTTGACCGAGGACCATGTGGAGAATTCAGAACACGTGGCCCCACTGATCTATCATTTTAGATTCAATTCCCCATCCAAGCTGCCAAGAGCTTTTAAGATTCTGTTTCTTTCATCCAATGTATTTATCATCCTTCCTAGTGTCATATCATGTACAAACTTTTTTGGTCACACATCCCACATCTTTAAGTGTATTAATAAAAAATATTGAAAAGTTTTTGCTTTTTATGTGAAAAAGCAGCAAGCTAGCTTAATTTTTTTTAAGTGGATTTTAGGGGATACTGGATCAAAATGCAGTTGTGTGCCTGGCACACAGTAGTTGCTCAATAAATATTTGTTGAATGAATGAATGAAAGCAGAATTCTTAGACGTAAACTTGATTGCAGAAAATCACGCATTCATTAAAAGCGTGGAATGGTAAATTAGACACAATTGGAAACTAAAGCAGTAGATTTGAAGATTAGAATGGAAACCAAAAAGAATCAGATGGTGCTTATGAGAAGGAGTCGGAAACATGGAATGTGTGTGTAGACTCTTGGGTTCCATGAAAAAAGTGATATTTTTGAAAAAGGTCACCAGAATTAAAAAACACACTCAGGTCTTCAGATAAAAGTGCTGGGTGGAAATAATGAAAGGAGACATGCCTCGGCTTGCATACATTGGTGGATAGGGTAACATGACATGCTGTCCATGGAAAGGGAGTCAGTAGCATCAGGCTTTTCATTTGCAATACTGTGTGTTAGGAACTGAATTCAGGAACACTGAGGCCTCTACCCTGCACATAATCATCTGAGGTCACCTAGGACTACCTACAGTGAGGCTCACCACCTTGTGGCTTGTCTTCTTTTGCTCCTGACACCTCACCTGCCCAGTTCCATCCCAGCTAGCTTCCATTCAGCAGCAGGCAACCAAGACTGCTACCAACCCCTGTTGACCTGGATAGATGGAAAGGAAAGTTTTGCTTGCTGTAACAATACCTGCAGGGGCCACCTTTTTAGGCCACCATGAAAATTTAAGACCTGAGAGTCCACCATCTTCATGGAATCCTGGAATGAAATTCACTGTGTTTCCAGTCATGTTTTCATTTCCGTAATATTCCCTTTTCATTTTTGCCTTAGGTAACTCTCACTCTCCGATGTGCAAACTTTCTCTATGTTTAGTATCTTCAGTGAATGTTTTCTTTTCCTTCAAGCTTTAACTGAGACCTGGCTATCCCCTGCATATGGGGTATGAGCCCACTTAGTGAAGAGGACTCCATCACTCAAATCCTATGCACTGGGAGACAGGGTTAGTGTCCTTACTAACACTGTGTCTATGTGTCTGCTAAACCATTACTCCTTTACTGCCTTGGAAAAGCTGCACCTCCCTCACCACTCATTACTTTCAGCAGCTTTCTTCTTGGTTCCTCTCCTCACTCCATAATGGGCCTCAGCACATTGTTTCCTCTCTGCCTCAAGCCTTGCCATTACCCTGTGTTACTTCATAGTTTTTAATGAACAGTCAAGTCCCTTGATCGTAAGGTCCTTCATTTCCTCCGTCTCTGACTTATGCCACCAACATCTATGGTGATGCTCTAGACTTTGCCATATTTTAGAATTACCTGATTTTTCAGATAATGTTTCAGAAGTTCTATTGCAGCGTCCTTCCATATTGGTACTCCAGTCAAGTCTCCTAAATGTGTTCTTTGCCTTCATGTGGATCCTCAGCCCATTAGTTGTTCTTCTTTCCCCCTATATGTTAACAACGCCCTTCACTTTGTTCCTTGTATAGTGTAGATTTCATGGCCATCTTCTATCCATTTCCTAAACCCCTCCCTTGTCCCATTGTTCATTGGTTATACTTGTTTAGTAAAACTCCCACTCTGGATGAATCAAGATATTTGTCTCTTTTAATGCTCTTACTTGGGTTGCTGATGCTTCTAGAGTTATGCTCACACAATGGAACACACAAATGCCACTGTAATTTCATGACCACGAGCCTGATTCTACTGTCAACTCTTGCTAATCCTACCTTGTTCCTCCCACTCTCCATAATGACTATTTCAAACCTCTGCAGGCTCCAGATCTCTGGGTCCCTCCTTGCTCCTCTACTCCCTGGCTGATGGCTTGTTTCCCATTCCACAGAGGCACTTGGAGAGGAACTGCCCCAGCTTGCTGAACAGATCATTCTCTCTTGTGTCTACTCCTGTCAAAGGCTGGTCTTACCGAGTCCTTCACCCCTGATGCTGAACACATCCTCTTAACTTTCTGAGGAATCTCGTGGTGTTGATTATTCTGGGTTGTGACTGTATCCTCTGCTTCTCTTTTTATAGGCTCCTAACATTAGCATTACATTTTCCCTGTTAACTAAAGTTTTACCCGTTACTTTAAATAAGAAAGTTAGTTCTTTTCACCTTCCTTTTACAGCCAGATTTTTCAAACCAGTGTTGCAGGTGGGTAGGCAGATATGGTTGCCGGCAGAAGCTTGTGAAAATGAAGCAGTGTTTCAGCTGAGAGTGAGGAGGAAGGAGGAGAGATTGGAGGTTTAAGATAGAAATAGTGTGATGTAATCATCTAGGAGAGACAGATAATACTTACATATACATCACTGACATTGCATCAAATGTTTAAAACAGTTGCTACTGGAAATGTAAAGAGAATGTGAACCACAGTTATAGAGGGAGTTTTAACATGCTTCTCTCAGAATTTGACATATTAAGTAGGGAAAAAGAGAATATTAAAGAATGTGATTTAATACAACTTAGGAAGCTTATACTGAAAAATGTATGTATGCAAGCAGAAAGCACGTTTACAAACGTGATGTCAATTTCGTATAGCAGGCCACCAATAAAACTCTCAGTTCCTGAAAGAAGAAATCACAGGCTACAGTCTCTGACCACAGTGCAGTAAGACAAGATATTAGCAATAAAAAGATTTCCAAATGGGTTAGTGTTTGTGGGAGTGTGTTTAATGAGTATGAATGTTTTTGTTATTAATCACTCATCTATATGGCTTTCAGTAAAAGAGGAAGTCAAAACTTACATTACAGATTCTTTAGAAATCACTCCAACAGGCTGGGCACCATGGCTCACGCCTGTAATCTCAGAACTTTGGGAGGCTAAGGCGGGCAGATCGCTTGAGCTCAGGAGTTTAAGACCAGCCTGGGCAACATGGTAAAACCCCAGCTCTATAAAAAATTAAAAAATTAGCCAGGTGTGGTGGCATGTTCCTATAGTCCTAGCTACTCAGGAGGCTGAGGTGGGAAGATTGCTTGGGCCTGAGAGGTGGAGGTTGCAGTGAGCTGAGATCATGCCACTGCACTCCAGCCTGGGCAACAGAGCCAGACCCCATATCAAAAAAAAAAAATTACAAAATGTTACATATAAAAATTTTGTGAGTTACGGCAAAAGCCACTTTTAAGAAACAGTTCATGGCTCTAAACATTTTCATTAGCAAAGAAAGATTTATAGACAAAGTAAAGTTTTTATTCAGCAAAATAGATAATAGACAATTTTTTGCTAATTTATTGAGCTGTACATTGCTTTTTTTCTGTGTCATTTCATAATAAAAAAAAAAAGGTACTTAAAAATACAGCAATGAAAGGAACCAAAACAAGAAGGAAAATGTAGGAAGAGATAAGTGGATTGGAACAAAGAACATTTTCTCCTAGAACTGTTAAGAACAACTAAGAGCTGGTCCCGTGAAAAGACAGACTAGACAAATGTTTGGCAAGTGTGACCAAGAAGACAGAACTACCAGAAATGACAGAGAGTATATAGAACACCATAAGCAAAGACAAAATTGACTCAAAATAAGGTGGAAAACTTAACCAGAACATTGTCCATGGGAGAAATAGAAGACATTGTTGAAGATCTATCTTTATGTCTTCAAGACAAGGCCCAAACGATTTTAGTGGTGAGGTCTGTCAAATCTTAAGGACTAGGGTGGCACGCGGCCTATAGTCCCAGCTGCTCTAGAGGCTAAGGCAGGAGAATGGCGTGAACCCTGGAGGCGGAGCTTGCAGTGAGCCAAGATCGCGCCACTGCACTCCAGCCTGGGCGACAGAGC
>NW_012118154.1:4681582-4756610 GCF_000951035.1 Colobus angolensis palliatus | reverse complement strand
AGCCCAGGAGACAGTGAGAGACTCCATCTCAAAAATAAAATAAAATAAGATAAAGATGCAGAGTAACCTATATAGCATCAAAATCAGAATTTGTCCAAGAAATTTGAATACTTAAATTATGTTTTACTTTTTATTAAGGCAATATATAAAGATACTTTTAAAAACACAAATACACAGTAGAGTAAGACATAAAACTGGAGATACCCTAACTATTCTGGATTCCCTCTTTAGGAATTTCTTCTTATATACATACATATGTAAATAAATATATAAGTATATAAATAATTATTAATAAGAAGCCTATGATATTCTTTTTCTTTCCTTTCTTTCTTCCCTTCTTTCTTTCCTTTCTTCTATCTTTTCTTTCTTTCTTTTATCTTTAGACTTCTTATTATGGAAGAAGAGTTTTTTGTTTTGTTTCGTTTTGTTTTTGAGACGGAGTCTTGCCCTGTTGCCCAGGCTGGAGTGCAGTGGCACAATCTTGGCTCACTGCAAGCCCCACCTTCCAGGTTTACGCCATTCTCCTGCCTCAGCCTCCCGAGTAGCTGGGACTACAGGCGCCCGCCACCACGCCTGGCTACTTTTTTATGTATTTTTAGTAGAGGCGGGGTTTCACCGTGTTAGCCAGGATGGTCTTGATCTCCTGACCTCGTGATCCTCCTGCGTCGGCCTCCCAAAGTGCTAGGATTACAGGCTTGAGCCTCCGCGCCTGGCCTGGAAGAAGAGTTTTTATACTCATCTAAACCCTCACCATATCTTCCTGATAGAAGTTCAATCAACATTTTGCATTTTAATATTCAACATTTAAATTATTATCCTATAATTACATTTCCTTTCTTATATAATTTGTTTTCCTTGTGGTTAGTAATTTTCCCATTTTGGGGACTAGGGTAGTTTTACAATCACCTACATTAATTTGAACTACAAATCCTCTTTCAGTAGACACAAATGCATCAAGTAATTTCTCAGGGTCTTTCCCTCTTGAAGACGCACCTTCCAAAGTCTGTTATCCTCCTCCAGTTCGTGCTTGTTTCTTTAGACTTGCCTTTGCCCTTCCTCTAGAAATTTCTTTTGCTTCTTTCCTTGGTTGTATTAATTTATGGATCTCATATGCTGTTAACATTTTTGGATAGAGGATAACCTCTGGTGGCTTCCTGAGAAACACTGGAAACAACCAATTATTACATCAATAAATAATTAATTAGAGGATGGCTCATCCATATAGTGAAATGCCAAGTAGCCACCTTGAAAAGGTGTTGAACCTACTGAGTGATCTTCCCTTCCCTTTTAAGAATAAGCGTGTTTTTTTTTTTTTTTTTTTTTTTTTTTTGAGGCGGAGTCTCGCTCTGTCGCCCGGACTGGAGTGCAGTGGCCGGATCTCAGCCCACTGCAAGCTCCACCTCCCGGGTTTACGCCATTCTCCTGCCTCAGCCTCCGGAGTAGCTGGGACTACAGGCGCCCGCCACCTCGCCCGGCTAGTTTTTGTATTTTTAGTAGAGACGGGGTTTCACCGTGTTAGCCAGGATGGTCTCGATCTCCTGACCTCGTGATCCGCCCATCTCGGCCTCCCAAAGTGCTGGGATTACAGGCTTGAGCCACCGCGCCCGGCCAAGAATAAGCGTTTTAAGAATAAGATTGATGTACATCAAAATGTGAACCTTGAGAATGCAAGTTGAAGGACTTTGAAACTGGATACAAGTTTCCTACATTAGGAGAAATAAAAGCAAGGAAAACAAGCCATTCTTGAAAAGAAACATCAAGGAAGGCTTTAAAAAGTCAGAAAATGGGCCAGGCGCAGTGGCTTACGCCTGTAATCCCAGCACTTTGGGAGGCTGAGGCAGGTGGATCATGAGGTCAGGAGTCGAGACCAGTCTGGCCAATATGGCGATACCCCATCTCTACTCAAAATATAAAAGAATTAGCTGAGTGTGGTGACACATGCCTGTAATCCCAGCTGCTCGGGAGGCTGGGGCACGAGAATCACTTGAACCTGAGAAGCAGAGATTTCAGTGAACCAAGATCGCGCCACTGCACTCCAGCTTGGGTAACAGAGCGAGATTCCGTCTCAATTAAAAAAAAAAAAAAAAAAAAAGTCAGAAAATATGTAACACCAAATATAGCGCTTATAACAACAAACATAAGTACTTGTAACACCCCTGTAAATAAAAGAGAGCCTAATACAATCATATGCCATTTACAAGAAAGACATCTCAAAGTAGCCAAATAATAAAAGTACAAGACTGGGCAGATACCTCAGCCAAATGCATACAAAAAGAAAGCATAGTCTAAAGTCACTTCAGCCTAAAGTAGACCTCAAAGCCAAAACAGGGACAAAAAGCATTATTTTATGTCAGGAAAAGGAACATTTAATAATGGTTTATAGTTGTCTTGGATCTATGTATTGAATCTTCTGATGTAGAGATATAGACAGTAGGAACTGTCCCTCCTCACCCACCCTGTGAAGCTGTAAGATATGGTAAAACCCTTGCGTTGACACTATTAAAGAACTGTTCCTGGGCCGGGCATGGTGGCTCACACCTGTAATCTCAGCACTTTGGGAGGCCAAGGCGGGAGGATCACCTGAGGTCGGGAGTTCGAGACCAGCCTGACCAACATGGAGAAACCCCTGTCTCTACTAAAAATACAAAATTAGCCGGGTGTGGTGGTGCATACCTGTAATCCCAGCTACTTGGGAGGCTGAGGCGGGAGAATCGCTTGAACCCGGGAGGTGGAGGTTGCGGTGAACCGAGATTGCGCCACTGCACTCCAGCCTGGGTAACAAGAGTGAAACTCCGTCTCAAAAAAAAAAAAGAACTGTTCTTACTGGGGAGACAGCATACAAATAAAGACAATATTGAGTAGTATGAGGAAAACGAAAAGAGGGTGAGGGCACACAGACTGAAGGGATTAGGGAGCGTGAAATGGTGATTTCATAGGGCAATTAGTTTAAAAATGCCCCAAAATCATTAGCTTTCTTATGAATCACCCGTTATCCTTTACTATAGCCAAAAATAAATGAATGCTAGGAATAAATGCTAGTGCTGCCATTTCGAGGATGTCATATAGGATGTCACACTTTAACCTTTTGAGTGTGGCTTCTTTTATTAGCATAATGCCTTTGAGATTCATTCACCAGTAGTTCACTCTTTTTTAGTGCTGAGTAATAGTCCATTATATGCCTGTTCCATGGTTTGTTTATTCATTCACTGTGTAAAGAACATTTAGACTGTTTTCGGTTTTTGGCAATTAAGACAGTGTACAGCTGGCCCTCTGTGTTTGAGGGTCCCACATCTGCAGATTCAAGCAACTGTGGATTAGGGAAAATAATGGATGGTTGCGCCTATACTGAAGATGTACAGACAGACTTTTGTTCTTTTCATTATTCCCTAAACAATATAACAACTATTCACATAGTGTTTTCATGGTACTATTATAAGTAATGTAGACAGGTCTTAAAGTATTAACATATGGGAGGATGTGTGTAGGGTATATGCAGATACTCTGCCATTTTATATAAGGGACTTGAGTATGCATGGATTTTTTAAATCTGCTGTGGGTTGGGATTGTCATGGAACCAATCCCCCACAGATGATAGGGGCCAACCTTCGTATACAGGCTTTTGCCTGTAATAAGTTTTCATTTCATTTAAGTCAATACCTAGGAGTAAGATCACTGGGTCATATGGTAGATGTGTATTTAACTTTATAAGAAATTACCAAACTATTTTCCAAAGTGGCTGTGCCATTTTGCATTTCTACCAGCAACAGATGAATTCTAGGTATTCGCCATCCTTGTTAGCCCTTGGTATTGTCTATCTTTATTAAATTGTAGTCTTTCTAATAGACGAGCAGTAGTATCTCACTGTAGTTTTAAGTTGCATTTTCCTAATGCATCTTTTGATGTGCTTAAGATCTGTATATCTTTGGTGAAATGTCCAAATCTTATTGTCATTTTAAAAAGTTTGATAGTTTTCTAATTTTTCAATTTTGAGAGTTCTTTGTCCTTTCTAGATATAAGTCTTTT
The DNA here is from genome assembly GCF_000951035.1 of Colobus angolensis palliatus. Taxonomy (NCBI): domain Eukaryota; kingdom Metazoa; phylum Chordata; class Mammalia; order Primates; family Cercopithecidae; genus Colobus; species Colobus angolensis. The sequence goes on along the minus strand of NW_012118154.1, from coordinate 4,752,587 downwards.
ATTGGATAAGTGATTTGCAATTTTTGTCCTCCCAGTCTGTGACCTATTTTGGGTTAATTGTTGTATATGGTGCAAAATATGGGTTGAGATTCATCTTTTTGCGTATGGGTATTCAATTGTTCTAGCACTGTTTGTTGAAACAACTGTTTCTCAATTGAATTGCCTTTGTACCTTTGTGGAAAATCAACAAAGGTCTATTCCAGGACTCTCTGTTCCTTTGATCTATATGTCTTTCCTTTTGTCACACTGGCTTAGTTACAGTAGCCTTATAGTAAACCTTGAAATGAGGTAGTGTGAGTCTTCCACCACTGTTCTTTTTAAAATTCTTTATTCTAGTTACTTTGTCTTTCCATAGGTATACATTTTAGAAGTCAGTTTGTTGCTTTTTGCCCAAAAAATCCTGCTGACATTTTGATTGGATTGCACTGAATCTGTCGATCAGTTGAGGCCAAATTAACAGCAGTATTGAGTCTTCCAATCCATGAACAGTTTGTCTCTCTGTAGGTCTTTGACTTCTTTCATTAGCGTTTTGTAGTTTTCAGCATACAGAGATGTCGCATGTACTTTGTTAGATTTATAACCAAGTGTGTCATATACCTTGGTATAACTAAACATTTAATGTTTTTTAGTTTTAACGGAACTTTTAAAATTTCAATTTCAAATTGTTCATTATTAATATATAGAAATAGGATATTTAAAATATACATTGACTTTTTTTGCAACCTTGCTAAACCTACTTGTTCTGAAAGGGTTTTGTTGTTTGTTTGTTTTTGTGTATTGTAGATTGTTTGGGATTTTCTGTCTAGATAGTCATGTCCTCTGCAAACAGAGACATTGCTATTTCCTCCTTTTCAATCTATGCTTTTGATTTTGTTTTCTTACTTTGTAGTGTTGAATAGGAGTGGTGAGAACAAACATCCTTCCCTTGTTCCTGATCTTAGAGGGATAGCTTTCAGTTTTTCACTATTAAACATGATATTAACTGTAGGGTTTTTCGTAACTGCCCTTTATCAGGTTGAAGTTCCCTTGTATTTCTACTTTGCTGAGTTTTTAAAAATCATTAGTGGATATTAAGTTTTGTCAAATGCTTTTTTACATCTATTCAGATGGTCGGAGGGTGTTTTGTCTTTAAGTCTGTTGATGTGATGAATTAGATTATCACCTTTGGGATGTTGAACTAGCCTTGCACTCCCAGGACAAACACCATTTTTTCATTCTGTGCATCATCTTTTGTTAATATATATTGCTGGATTTGATTTACTAACATTTTGTTAAGAATGTTTGAGCATTTGTTTATGAATAATATTTATATGTGGTTTTGTTTTATTGCAATGTCTTTTTCTGATTTCATTATCAGGGTAAGGTTTGTCTCTTAGAATGGATTGAGAAATGCTTCTTCCTCTTCAGTTTGATGAAGAGTTTGTATACAATTGGTGTTACTTATTCCCTACCTGTTTTGTAGAATTTTCTAATAAAGCTATGGTTTCTTTGTGAGAAGATTTTTAATTACAATTTCATTTTCTTTAATACATAGAAGGCTATGCAGGTTACCATTTCTTCTTGAGTGAGTTTTAGTGGTTGTGTCTTTTAAATAATTTATCCCTTTCATCTTGGTTGTCAAATATTTTGTCATAAAGTCATTCCTAGTATTTTCTTATCTTTTTAATATCTGTGGGTTCTTAATGATATTTCTTCTTAAAAATTCCAGGCCGGGCGCGGTGGCTCAAGCCTGTAATCCCAGCACTTTGGGAGGCCGAGACGGGCGGATCACGAGGTCAGGAGATCGAGACCATCCTGGCTAACACGGTGAAACCCCGTCTCTACTAAAAAATACAAAAAAACTAGCTGGGCGAGGTGGCGGGCGCCTGTAGTCCCAGCTACTCAGGAGGCTGAGGCAGGAGAATGGCGTGAACCCAGGAGGCGGAGCTTGCAGTGAGCTGAGATCTGGCCACTGCACTCCAGCCTGGGTGACAGAGCAAGACTCCATCTCAAAAAAAAAGAAAAAAAAAAAAAATTCCAGATATTGGCAATTTGTGTCCTTTTCTACTTTTTCCTGATTACTTTGGCTAGAGGTTTGTCAATACCACTGATCTTCTCAAAGAAGGAACATTTGGTTTCATTGATTTTTTTTCTTTTTTCTGTTTTCCATTTCATTGATTTCTTTATCATTTCCTTTCTTCTCCTTACTTTGGATTTAATTTGCTCTTTTCTAGTTTTTATTTAGGTAAGAGCCCAGATCACTGATTTGAAAACTTTCTCATGTTGAGAAAATGATTTACTTCAACATGGATTTATTGCATACCTCCTTACGTGATTTTTGGAAGGTGCTTTGGAAAATACTGAGCTATCAAATGAGTCCCTAGTGTTTAGAAGGCTAGTTGCATTTTCGAAAGTGAGTTTTTTCCCCTTGAATATCACCGTAAGGTTCTGTTTGGTTACATGTATAGGATTTTAGACTATGAAGATCACTGGAAACTGTCATAGTGCTGCAGTTGATCCTTGAAGGGTGGAGAGGATTCAGTGAAGCAGAGGTGGGGAGTTGATCATAGAGTTGGAGAGAATCTGGGAGGTTGGGTACTGAGGCCCAAAGTTAATACGAGATCAGATAGACAGATAACAAAAATAGATTGATCTGGCTAGAAGAGAGTTGGGGATTTTTGGTTGTTTGGTAGGCGGTGGGATAGCAAGAAGCATGGGGGAATGAAGTGTGCAGCAGGCTGTAGTGTAGGTCTCAAATTTTAGATAATGATAATAGCATGTACAGACGCAGGAAGAACGCCATCTTGAATGAATTAGGAGGCAATTAGATTTGGGTTAATTTGTGTGCTTTGATTTCTTTAATGTGTATACTACTTTCGAAAAGCCATAAACGACTTGGTATAGTGGAGTTCTATAGAAATTGCTAAGACCAGGAAAATTCGGGGTCTAAAGATTCATATTGAGAGTGAATAAGCAAAGACTTGGTAAAATCATGGTTTATAGGTGAAGAACCAGCCAGCAAGGAATAAATGTCTCATTTATAGATACATAGTTTGTGGCAGAGCTAGAACTAGAAAAGACTCCAGGCCCCATTATCTTGCCAGTGCCCACACGACACCTAGCCCTGGGTTTCTCTCAGCAGACCTTTATTAAAGCTAGCTATGGCTCACCAAGGCTGTTAATACTGAGAATAAAGAAGTAACACAGTCTCGGATCTCAAGCAATGCATTCTAGTGGGCAGTCAACTGCAGTATTGTTTGTCTGATTCTAAAATACACTTAAAAGAAGGCAACATTGAGAGACCTGAGGGAGAGCATCTGGGAAGGTATTCCTAGAGGAGGTGAAGCTGGATTGAGGCCAAAGGGACATGCAGGAGATATCCCAGTGGTTGTGGGTCTAGGAAGAGTATGTTGGAAGAAAGGATATAGTGTGACCTCTGTGTAAGTAAATGAGTAAAGGAGGCAGACATCGACTATGTACTATGAATGTTGGCTGTGGCAGCCAGAAGGAAGAATAACACCGGGTTATGAGCTATCAGAATGAAATTAGGGCCGGGTGCCATGACTCACACCTGTAATCCCAACACTGTGGGAGATCAAGGCAGGTGGATCCCTTAAGCCTAGGAGTTCAAGACCAGCCTGGGCAACATGGCAAAACCCTGCCTCTACAAAGATACAAAAATTAGCCGGGCATGGTGGCCCTGCCTGTGGTCCCAGCTACTCAGGAGACTGAGGTGGGAGGATTAGTTGAGCCCAGGAAACAAAAGTTGCAGTGAGCTGAAATCACACTACTGTACTGCAGCCTGGGCAACAGAGCAAGACTCTGTCTGAAAAAAGAAAAAGAAAAAAGAAATTAGACTTGAGGGGCAGGACAGTACTATGTTCTTTGTAAATCTCAGTTTATACATAGAATATATGAATGGATTTGTTTAAGAATATTATATAAAAAGAATATGACATAGTGAACACAGCACTTATTTCTCTTTCATGGAAGTTTTTTATGCCTAACTGCTGTGAAATCCTCCTTGGGCGCCTGAGACATCCACCAGAGGAAAAGCAAGCACAGCATGGCAAGCAGCGAAAAAGCTACTTGGGCCAGGTCCTGTGAGCTCAATTCCTTTCTAGGCAATGACAAACTTTTTTCGTATTGTTGAGAACACACACAGGTGCTAGAGGCAGACAGGCCTGGGTCCTCATCCCAGCAACCTTGCCCCTTTTTGGCTGTGTCACTTGGGAGGATTACCTAGCCTCCCTGAGGAACTTTTTCTCATCTGTGAAATAGGGATAATAATACTCATAAGTGATTAGAAATTCTGCATCCTCTACTGGGAATTTTGTCCATGAGCTGGATATGGGTTTGATTTTTCACCTTTTTATTTGAAAATTTTAGTTGGATCCTTAAATTATTAATCACTTTAAAATCATGTGCGATTCTTTTGTTATGTTTGGTGTATAAAACATGTTGACTTGAGACAATGTTTATAGATGTTTATCCTCCTTCAACTTTCTTTCCTCTCAGTGTTTACTACTTTTTTTCCTCCTTTAAGATGAAATTAGCAATGATTCCTCTCTGGTTGTGGGTGTACTTGAAGCCATTTCTGAAAGGCCATGGTTTCCAAATCTGGCCAGGTGTCAGAATCACCCGGGGAGTTTATTTAAGGAAGAGTTTTTAATTCCCATCTCCCAGAGCTGAGTGATTTAGTGAGGTGGAGTGCCAGGAAATACATTTTTATAGAACTTCCCAGTTGAATTTGATATGCGGCAGGGTTCGAGAATCAAGGTTAATTAGGCATATAAAGTCATCCAGGCAAACAATGTGTGGAATAAGCCTGAGTTGCTGTTATTTACCCTCAGAGACTCTGGCATAAGAATAGGAGATAATGAGGGGGCTTGATTAGATTTAGGACTGTATAATGGGGTTGGAGGCTTTAACTTGGCTTGAGAGGAGTAGTTATTAATATTTTGTAGGCTATTACTGCAACTTTATTATATCAAATATTTTTAAACCAGGCAAATGGTCACTTTCTTTTTTTTTTGTTTGTTTTGTTCTGTTTTATAGATCGTGAGGACCAGTCAATTCTTTGCACGTAAGTAAATGTTGAATGTTCAGATTTGTTTTTGATTTTCTTGGAAAGTGGAGCAATTATTTTTGTCTTGGGGGAGGGGAGAAGTAGAGCAGTAATTTTTGAGTTTGATGTAAACCTTGCAGTTATTTTAAGACTAAGATTATGTAAGTTGCTTAAATTGGGTGTTAATGTTTGGTTGTCAGTCTGGGCTTTTCACATATTTTGTAATGTTAATCTGTGAAACTGACATCTTTAGTTCATATGTCCAAGTGTAGGCCTACTGGACGTTTCGGTAATTTATTCTTTTTACTCAATAAGCATTTACTGAATATCATGTGCCTACGGTACTGTGTGCTCAGTGTTAAACATTCACAGGAGAATAAAACAATATCCACCACAGGACACAATTAGATTTGCACGTTAGAAAGATTACTTTGGCGGCCATGTGAAAAACGGAGTGGAGAAAGAGTTGAAACAAGAGAACCAGTTAGGAGGCTCTTCAGTCATCTAAGCAAGAGATGATGAGGACTTCAGGTATAGAAGTGGTTGTGAACCTAGAGAGAAGTGGTTGCATTTAAGCAGTGTTCAGTTTAGGAGGCAGACTTAGCAGGACTTGGTGATTTACATGCATCGGGAAAAGGAGTTAAGAGAGAAGGTGAGTGGGTGAGATGAGCAGCAGCATGTGCATTGGACCAAGCAGTGGAGAACGGAGGGTGCTGGAGTGGACTGGGGATAGCGAGAAGGTGGAAGCCAGGTGGCAGTTGAGGCATGAAGGGGAGGTGAAAATGTTAAAAATAAAATACAATTTTAAAGAAACTCAAGTATAAACCTACTTTCAGATAGTTTGAGAAGGTGAAGAGTAGTTGAGTGGTGGTAAGAGATCAATAGGGTTTTAATTGTTATTGGTGGTGTTTTAAGTGTGACCAAGATTCCATGCTGATGAGAGGAAGACAGCTTTTTGGGAGTGGCTGGGATGGGGGCAGGAAAGAGAGCTGAGAGAGCAAGGAGGGTGATGAGGAGCAGAGCACAGGGGTTGGGCATCTGGACACAGTGAGGTCCTAATGAGGGGCACGGCCCTTCTCCAGTGACAGGGCCAAGGAGGCAGATGAATACCAATATGGGTAAGTAGGGATGGGGAGCTGTGAATTGAGAAAATTCTAATCTAATGGTTTTTCTGTGAAGTAGAAGACTTGGTATTTAATAAGAAAGGGGAGGAGTGACAGGGTAGGTTTGAGGAGATGAGAGTTAGTCGGCTTTGTTATATGAATTTTCTGCTAGCATTGTTTAGCCTTGAGGAGTTATATAAATTAGCTTTTTCTGAACAACAAATCACCCTGAAACTTAGTGGCTCAAATCAGCACAGTTCTACAGGTTTCCCAGCAGTTGGATTGGGCTCAGCTGGGTGGTTCTGCCGATCTGGGCCAGACTCAGCTTTCTCACTGAAGGCTCACTCCTGTGTCTGCGGACAACTGTGGTATGACTGGCTGAATGTTGGTGGGGATGCCTTGGTTTCTTCTGCACCTGGCATCTCTTTCTTCAGCAGTCTAGCCCTGGCTTTTAACATGGTAGCAGTGTTCAACAGCAGCAAGAGGGCAAGCTCCAGTGTGTAAGCAGTGTTCAAGTTTCTGCTTGTGTCACATTCTGCTCTCCCATTCCCAAGCAAGACATGGCCAAGACATGGCATGAGTCAGGTGGGAAACATCATAAAGTGAGGCATGAAACAATTGGGGCCATTACTTTAGTCCATCCACCACAGATGTGTTGGAATACAACCAAATCCAGGTGGAGACTTGTACCTTCTCTTAGATGGAGTGGTTTGATGAAGACTTTTGGCAACATCTGAAAGCAGGAAGCACTTAGGGAGGGAATGACTTGCTGTTTGACAGAACGAAAGTTCGTGAGTACTGATTTTGTTACCCAAAGTGACCACCATTACAGATGCTAGCACTTATAATTAGATGATCAACACCATTTTAGTTAGTACCTTGTCACCAATTAATAGACTTGGATTTATGAGGTAAGTCTTCTAGCACCTGGGTTTATCTCTTCTTGGGTACAAAGTGGCAGTCATTAAGTACCATGTTTGTTTTCTTCCGTTCTTTTTTAAATTGCTTTTTCCATTTTATTATGAATACTTTCAGACATAAAGCACAGTTGAAAGAATTTTGCAGTGAACACCCATGTGTCTACCACCTAGATTCTACTGTTAATATTTCACTGTGCTTGCTTTATCCTGTCATCCACCAGTCCTTTTTCTACTGTTTATGTTGAGAGGAAAACTTTTCCTCTTGCCGCTTGGGTTCAGAATTTGGGGACCTGCAAGTTAACTGACAATGGACAGATTAACAGAGAAAAGATAAGACTTATTTACACAAGTGTACTCAGTGATGAGTCTCTTGTGGAATTATATAAATAAAAGGCGTATATCCTCTCCTTGACGAAAGGGTCCCGTGAAGTTTAAGGCTTCAGTGGGAAAGTATGGAGGGCTCTCTTGGTCTAATTGATGCTAATGAACAGTTGGGTTCACTCTTCGCAGTGCTAAAGGGCACGCTTTTCTCAATCTGGGAACCTCCCTGGGTGGGGTCAATGGCAGCTGCATATACTGGGGGTTCTGCTAAAGTTTAGATGATGTTTCCTTATGTGGCTGCTGAGATGTTTTCGGTTTAAAGTGATTTTCATACCACTTTAGTGGGCTGTTAATCCCTTCATTTGATGCATTTCAAGTTCAATTGTAGATAGACAGCAGTACACTTTCCCCTAAGTACTTAAGCATATGGTGTTAACTGAAGCCCAGTATTTTCATCTTTTTCTTTTGAAGCAAAATTTACTTAGAATTAAATGCACAAAGCTTAAGTATTCATTTCCTGAGTCCTTGCATAACCTGAACCCTTAACCAGATGTAAACAGTAATACCATCACCCCAGGAAGTTCCTTCTCCTGTCCCCTGTACATACCTACCTCCACCTCTCTCAGCCTCATTATAGTGTAAAATTTTTTAGATACCCCGATATTTAGTAACAGCTTTTCATGTTCATATCTGTTATAAAGTTTACATCATGACCTGAAAAATATGAAAAAGTGAAACAGTGTATCTTAGATTTAAGAAAATATTGTATGTTCCATGGTGCCTTTGAGGATCCACCAAATACGGTACCCCAAGTGCGTGTGACTGGTGTCTTCATAAACTTAGTCCACCGCCAAGCTAATGAAGTTTTCTGCATGAGATAACTAATTAGGGGCAGTCACTCTGTGATTTTCCCCATGCTCATGTTAAATAAATTTGTATGCCTTTTATTAAAAAACTATTTAGTCAACTTCACAAACTTTACATATGTAGCTATATATATGTAGTACGACCAAAAGAAAATACAGGCCAGGCACAGTGGCTCACGCCTGTAATCCCAGCACTTTGGGAGGCCAAGGTGGGCAGATCACCTGAGGCTGGAAGTTCGTGACTAGCCTGACAAACATAGAGAAACCCCATCTCTACTAAAAATACAGAATTGGCCGGGCATGGTGGCACATGCCTGTAATCTCAGCTACTTGGGAGGCTGAGGTAGGAGAATCGCTTGAACCCGGGAGGAGGAGGTTGTGGTGAGCTGAGATTGTGCCACTGCACTCCAGTCTGGGCAATAAGAGCGAAACCCTGTCTCAAAATAAATAATAAAATAAATAAATACAACTAGATACAACATGGTTTTATTATTATTTCTTAATCAGTATTAAGTAGTTTGATAGCATCTCCTTAAGCTTTTGAGAAAGAAAACCTTTTTATGTGAGGAATGCAAGCCTCTTTAAGTTCTCAGGCCCAGAGAGGCATTGGAATGAAACAACAGTTTCACTCCCTCCTTGAACTAGGTAATTACCTCTTAAAGCCACCTCTTACATGTGTTCTAGACTAACTGATGCCAAATAGCCAAAAAATGCCGTACACTAGATACTATAACTCATCCCCTATGGTTCAGCAGTGTGTATCCAATCACTGATCAATGTTATCTCTGTAAACCAGTGAGAATTCCTGTCACACAGCTTTGTATCAGCCCACTCCTTTTTCCTTCTTTCCTTTAAAAACTGCTTGTAACAAAGGCCCAAGGCAAGTTGAAGTGTGTCCTGGGCAGCTGGCTTCAACCTTGGCCCAAATATGCTTTCTATATTAATTTTGCCTCAGCATCTTCCTTTAGGTCAACATTTCACTTTTTTTAGTCATTTATTCTGTAATTTACTTTTCCCCCAAAAGGATAAACTCCTTAATTTACTCTCCGGCCTTATCTGCCCATAGTTCCCCAGGTAACCTTTTGTTTCTGCAGACTCAGGCCAGGCCTTGTGAGCTCCCACTTGCAAGCCACCTGTTTAATGCTTATTTATCTGAGTATCCTAGTATTCTCGTGTGTGGTGAAGACACTCAGGCTGCATGCATCCTCTCTCAGGAGAGAGTAGTCTTTCACACTTGCTCTCCCATAGAACTGGAGGTGAAATCCTGCTTCAGTGTAATCCTCATGTCAATTTTCCTTCTCATCACAATTAAAATTCACAAAGCAGTCACCCTTGATGAGGAAATTACTCTGTTCTCTTACACCCCCCTTTTAAAGAATACTCTGTTTCTATTTTATGACTCTAACTGCTTTAGGCAAGTTGGTTTTCTCCTTTTAAGTATATTTGGGTATCATGTAAAAATTATAAAACAATGGTTGCCTCACAATGGCCTATTAAGATGTGACAATCGATGTTTTTGTAAAGGAATCTTATCCATTATATACAAATATTACATTAAGTAATGATGGCCAAGCCAGCCAGCCAGGATTGAGAACAGTTGATTCCTGCTAGGAATAACATACCTTAAAAGTTTTAAGGCAACTACATTGATAGAATTGATTAAACAACTAAGGCAACAGTGTAATGTAGTCGAAAAAACATTGTGTGGTCAGACAGAACTCTGGTGTTCTTTCTACTCCCAGCTCTGCCATGAACTGTGTGATTCTGGATCAGATTGTCAGCCTTTCTAAACCCTATTTCTGTATGAGAATAACTATTTAGGGGCAGTCACTCTGTGATTCTCCCCACGCTCATGTTAAACGAATTTGTATGCCTTTTCTCTTGTTTAAAAAAAAGAAAAAGAGTAATTATTTAGTCAACTATTTAGTCGATTTGCTTTTCTAATGACCCTATTTTAGATATCCTCAAGTCGTAAAACTTTAGGAATTGTTAGATGGCTGTAGCTGTGTCTCACTTTCGACGACATCTATGTTATGGAAGAAAAAGAAGTATCAAATCAACTTGTAAATAAAAATTTAAAATGTTCTAGGCAGATATGCAAGGAAAGTGAACACATCTTTGGCTGCGTTCTCTCCGTTAATCTTTGCAATACCCCTGTTGTGTCCATTTACTGTCACATTATCCAAGACCTGATACGAGCTAGTGCCAGTGCGATAGGGGAGACTTGAGCCCAAGCCTATCTTGATCACAAAATCTCTGCTCTTCCCAGTAAGCTGCTTTCTAAAGAGAGTTTGGAAACTGTAGGAAGTTATCTGCTAATGTTATATGTTTTTATAGATACAGATAATAGAGGGGGTAATATGTATATGGTGTTTTTCAGATTGAGGCTATCTAAAACAAGAACTTCAAGCAGAGGGTGGTTTTTGAAGCTAGGCTGAATTCAATGTTTCAAATATCCAGACAAAATAAAATACCTATATTTTTACCAATAAAGATCTGAAAAAGGGGTTTCTCATTGGGGAAATCCCCATGGTCCAGAAGGAATTCAAAGCCTCAGAATTGGTCACGTGTTAATGATCTGCATCACTGTTTCTTTAGGCTGTTGTTTTTTACATTTTTGTTTTGGATTGCACATCCCTTTGAGAAGCCAAAGCTGTAGACCTATTGAGGAAACGCAAATATGTTCATGTTTAGAAACTCCTAATCTTTTGTGTCCGAATGTGCTTCAACAGATTCAGGACACCCCCAGCTAGAAGCCTCCTTGCTTTGTTCTTGTTAGCTTTATACTTCTTCCACTCTTTTTTGAAGGGTTTCTTCTCCAAAAGAGCATGATGCTGGGTCTGCAGCCTTTACCCTTAACCATAGTCCTGTCTTAGACCAGCAGTGAAACAGCCAGCCACTTAAAGGGTAAAACTGCTTCACTGTTACATTTCATTTTGTTGATGGAAATGAGGTCAGATTCCCTTTGTCCTCACTTGTTGAGGTTTTGGCCTGTTGTTCACTTTTCTGAGGATTCTCCTAACTAATTTTCTTAGAGAGAAGTCTGCTGAGCTTTCTTTTTGGCTCTCTTCCCTCTGCTTTTGTTCAAGCTGCTCTTAGTTACCTCCTCTGTTTCCATCTGGAACAGATGTGCCATTTCTCATTGTTTCATTTTGTTTTTTCTGTTTTTCCAAGGTCTATACTCCTTTGATCCTGCCACCTCCTTCGTTAAAATTAGATTTTAAAAATTTCTATTACCATCATCATCATCAATCATTATCATAACTATTGGTATCACCACTACCATGTATTGAGAGCCTTTTGGCCAGGACAGTGCTAGGCCCTTTCCCGCATTATCTCAGTCCTGTGGAGTCTCATTTTTTTTTTTTTTTTTTTTTTTTTTGAGACGGAGTCTAGCTCTGTGGCCCAGGCTGGAGTGCAGTGGCCGGATCTCAGCTCACTGCAACCTCTGCCTCCCGGGTTTACGCCATTCTCCTGCCTCAGCCTCCCGAGTAGCTGGGACTACAGGCGCCCGCCACCTCGCCCGGCTAGTTTTTTTTTGTATTTTTTTAGTAGAGACGGGGTTTCTCCGTGTTAGCCAGGATGGTCTCGATCTCCTGACCTCGTGATCCACCCGTCTCAGCCTCCCAAAGTGCTGGGATTACAGGCTTGAGCCACCGCGCCCGGCCTGGAGTCTCATTTTAAAGGTATGTAAACGCAGCCTCAGAGAACTGAGTAACTTGCCTAAAACTCCATAGCTAGGGAGTGGCAGAAGGATTTGAATCTAGGTAGGTCATTTTGATTCTGTAGCTCAGGTTCTTAACCACTGTCCTAACTATTGATTCATAAAGTTTAGTAATTCAAATCACCTCATGTATAGCGGATGAATATTTGAGTGGACAGTAATGGATAATGTTTACTGAATGCCACTTACATGCTTTAGTTGGGCTGTATTTTTTCTTCAGCAACCCTATGCATTAGGAGCTGTTATCCCCATTTTATAGTGGGCAATGTAAGGCCCGTAGTCTATCCTCTTGGGAGCTCAACAGCAAGATTTTGAATATATCTATCTTTGAAGCCATATTTTCTATAGCAGAGTTACCTTAGACCTGAAGTATGTAAAATGTAGCAGAGTTTATAAGCAATTGTTGAAGTATGGCTGCCTAAGTATGACAGGCAGGAAAAAATGCTTTAGGGTCACACTGAAGCATGTCCAGTGAGGGGGTTAGCTGGGAAACCACAGAGACAAACCAGGCTGGAAAGTAACACTCATCACTATATTTGAGACAAGTCATCATCAGTCTAAAAAAGAGGCCCATTTCTTGGCGTAATAAGAAATTATCTTTTTGAAACCAACAACCAATCTCACGATTAACATGGAAACACTCAGTATTTCTAATAATGCTGAGAACACAACAGAGAGACCACTGTCATAGCTATTTAAGAAATTACTCTTGAATAAAACCCAGATTCTTTACCATGACCTCCAGGGTCCATGGCACCCCTCCCCTTCCTGCTCCATCTGTCTCTCTTGCCATTCCCTCCCCTGATTGTTATTTATATCAAATCCTGGCACCTGGCCATCAGTCCCTGGACTAGGCCAAGCTCTTTTCTGCTTCGGGGTCTTTGCATGTACCTCTCCATCTTCCTGAACACATTCCCCAGCTCTTCACTTGCCAGTTCTTGCTCGTCTTTCAGGAGCCTTTCCGCTGACCTTCATATCTACAGGAGGGGGCTGTCCTTCCTTCTCTTTTTCCTTTTAGTGTCTTTTGTAAAATTACTTGTATCCTTGTAATCTAATAATCTTACCTGTTTTTCTTATTTATTTTCTGTCTGTTCTTCTCACCTTGCGCCCCACAAGGACATGGACTATATTCACACTATATCCCTAGCACTTAGAAGAATGCCTGACACATAAAAGTTGATTTGCAAATGTTTGTTGAAAGAATACGTAATTGAATGAATGAATAGCAACTATTGTCTTATCTGTGTACCAATAGTAGCCAGGTAGAAAATATAATGGTGATGAAAAGAGATTGATAAGAACAAAAATTATTAAAAAGAGCCTAGGAATAAACCTTAAAAATGTGTAGGGCCTACATTCATTCATTGACGCGGCAGTCTATATCAAGCACTTGCTCTGTTGGGCACTGTGATTTTAAGGATAAATAAGGCAAACATGATCCTTGCTTGTTTTGAACTTAGAAAAATGCAAAACTTATACCTGGGAGACACAGGGATACAGACATCATTTCTCCTGAAAAAAAAAAAAAAAAAAGAGGCTGAATATCGATACCATTTAACTCAAAATTCTACCTATCGTTTTTTATTTGGGAGGCAGGGAGAGGGGGAAGAGATAACAGAAAACAACTATTTGAAGTTGATGTAAAAAATAAACCTCAGAGTCTACCTGATTTCTTTTTGCTCTTTTCAAAAAGAAGGGTGATGGTGGGTGCTCTGGTTAGCCACATTTCAGAACCACTGAATATGGTGCTGACTTGGAAATAAGCCACATGTATGGGGAATAAGAATAAGATAAAGATAACTTTTTTATTCTTTTTTTGAGATGAAGTCTCGTTCTGTCACCCAGGCTTGAGTGCAGTAGCAAGATCTCGGCTTACTGCAACCTCCATTTCCCATGTTCAAGCGATTCTCCTGCCTCAACCTCCCGAGTAGCTGGGATTACAGGCGCCCGCCACCATGCCTGTCTAGAAGATAACATTTTAGATCACCTGAGAATGAATGTCTTTGTCAGTCATTGATATTGGGAGGTGGGCTGGATCATCCAGGGGAAACAATTAGATTAAATTCTTACCTCAAATCATAAAATTTTTTTTTTTTTTTTTTTGAGACGGAGTCTCGCTCTGTCACCCAGGCAGGAGTGCTGTGGCCGAATCTCAGCTCACTGCAAGCTCCGCCTCCCGGGTTCATGCCATTCTCCTGCCTCAGCCTCCTGAGTAGCTGGGACTACAGGCGCCGCCACCTCGCCTGGCTAGTTTTTTGTAGTTTTTTTTTTTTTAGTAGAGATGGAGTTTCACCGTGTTAGCCAGGGTGGTCTCGATCTCCTGACCTCGTGATCCGCCCATCTCGGCCTCCCAAAGTGCTGGGATTACAGGCTTGAGCCACCGCGCCCGGCCTCAAATCATAAAATTTTTTTCAGATTGAAGCTTCATCTGTAAAAAGTGAAACTATCAAAGTTGTAAAAGAAAACAACAGATGGATTTAATAATACAGATGATATAAAAATGAGACTACAGATTGATGTAATCTTGGTTGCCAGAAAGGCCTCTTTTAGCAGGAATAGTGGGCAGAAACCTTAAAATAAAAGTTTGGTAGGTTCGAGTGTCTAAGATTCAAGCACTCGTGGATGGCGAATCGTTGAAGGGAACTGTTATGCTAACATGAGGGGTGATTAATAAGCTTCACATAGGAAATAGTCTTATAAACCATTAAATGGGTTATATCTAGAATTATCAGCTCTTGGAACTAGAAAGGATCTGACCCAATGCCTGCATTTTACAGATTTGGGATACTGAGGCCCAGAGAAGAAAATGTCCTTGCCGAGGCCAACAGTTGGTCACTAAGGTTCCTTCACCCAGTCTTCCCTGCGGTTGAGTTTGTGGTTATCTGGGTGCAGTGTTAAGAAGATAATGCAACCAGTAAGGCTACCAAAAAATTTAAGTTTTGGACACTTCAAACAGTAAATTTTTTTTTTTTTTTAAGACAGGGTCTCACTCTGTTGCCCAGGCTAGGGTTCAGTGGCACAATCACAGCTCGCTGCAGCCTCACCTTCCTAGGCTCAAGAGATCCTCCCACCTCAGCCTCTTGAGTAGCCAGGACTACAGGTGGGAGCCACCACACCCAGCTAATTTGTTATTATTATTATTATTATTATTTTTGTAGATACGGGTCTCATTATGTTGCCTTGGCTGATCTTGAACTCCTGGGCTAAAGCGATTCTCCAGCCTTGGCCTCCCAAAGTGCTGGGATTACAGGCATGAGCCACTGTGGCCGGCCCAAATAGTGCAATTCTAAGTACAATTCCAAGAAAGAGTCCTGTCAGAAAAATTAGATTTTCAATCCTTAGATTAAATGCTTAGAGGATTATTCATTGGCAATGTATATAATAACATTTTTGAGTTTGAGTTTTTTTTTTAAAGAAAAATTAATTAGATATTGAAATTTTTATTATAATCCAAATTGAGAATTTTGTTAACTGTAAAGTTAGGTTTGCTTTGATCATGTCTTAAGGGAGCTTCAGTGTTTGAGCAGAGGCCGTAATTCAGGTATTGCTGTGTGCGTAGCAGCTTGTCTGTATTTCAAGCCTAGTACTGAGTAGAAATGAAAAGCAACTTTCGAAATGTGCCAGCCTTGCTTGTAAATATGAATCATTTAAAGTGGTGGCATTTGTCCTCATTCACAACAAAATTCATAGTATTTACTGATTTTGACAACAAATTATGTCTGCCTATGTGTCAACACTGGGCAAAGCTGCAAGGATTAAAAAGAAACAAAACACAGGCTGGGCAGGTGGATCACTTTGGGTCAGGGGTTTGAGACCAGCCTGGCCAACATGGCTAGACCCCATCTCTACTAAAAATACAAAAACTTAGCCGGGTATGGTGGCGGGTGCCTATAGTCCCAGCTGCTTGGGATCCTGAGGCAGGAGAATTGTTTGAACCCAGGAGGAAGAGGTTGTAACAAGCTGAGATCATGCCACTGCGCTCCAGCCTGGGCAACAGAGCAAGACTTTGTCTCAAAAAAACAAAAAGAAAAGAAAGAAAAGAAACAAAACACAAATAAATAAATATATGAGGCTATAGCCCCTGCCATCAGGAACCCAGCCTATGAGGCCAGCAAATGATGGGAAGATCTTTAACAAGGTGCAAATGAGGCACAACATTGGCACCAGGAGGCGAATCGTCACTAGCCTGCTGTGACAGGGGGATCTGAGAAGGCTTTCCGTGGCTTTGAAAATGAGTATCAGTACCAGTAGGCATCTCAGAGTTCTTTCAGCTCCTTCAGATTAAATCATATTAATTTAATTGTTTTAGGGATTCTCTGTTTGCAGTGCCGATCATGTTTATGGTACTGAAGAGTTTTCTTCATGAATGTTCTAATAAATTTCACTTATCTGGTAGAACCCCCCACCCTCAAGGGAAAAAAGAATGTCGTGAACATATTCCTGTGTCCTCTTACTGGCATCTATCAAGAAATATTTGGGTTTGCTGGGCGCAGTGGCTCAGGCCTGTAATCCCAGTGCTTTTTTTAAAAGGCCGAAGTGAGCAGATCACTTGAGGCCAGGAGTTCGAGACCAGCCTGGCCAACATGGCCAAACCCTATCTCTACTAAAAATATAAGAATTAGCCAGGCATGGTGGTGTGTGCATGTAATCCCAGCTACTTAAGAGGCTGAGGCACAAAAATTGTTTGAAACCAGGAGGCAGAGGTTGCAGTGAGCCAAGATCGTGCCACTGCACTGCAGCCCGGGCAACAGAGTGAGACTCCATCTCAAAGAAAAAGAAGAATTATTCGGGTTTATTATTTAATACCTTTTACAAGAATAATTTTCCAGCTACTGCTGATAGTTATTTTTTCTGTTCTCTTTTTATTTTTATTAATTATTGTTCCAATGCAATTTAATTTTTCAGTTGTAATTTTGGAATGCATGTGCTGTGCTTTCGTTAAAGTAGCCAATATTAATTCTTTCTTTCAGGGGTGAGTCAGGTGCTGGGAAGACAGAAAATACAAAGAAAGTTATTCAGTACCTTGCCCATGTTGCTTCTTCACATAAAGGAAGAAAGGACCATAATATTCCTGTAAGTTTCTGCTCTGTTGTTTTTTAAATCTTCTTTTTCATTTATAATTTCAGAAGCAAAAATAAGGAAGCCAGTCTACTCTCACACTGCTATAACTGACAGCTCCCTTGTCTCCACCGCTCCCCGCCACCTACCCAGCAACGCTTTTTTCCACTCCAGGGGCTAGGATACAAGGAAATTGCTGTTAAAGAGGCTTTCTGACAGGGCAAACTGGAATTATGGTTGTGGCTTGATGCCTAATTTCTTGCAAAGATTTGCTGAAAATTGTTCAGCAGTGCTTATGAAGACTTATTTTCCACCAAAAGAAGATGCTCGCCTATTTTCAGCAGTTCTTTCTGAACTTGCAGTAGCCTGTTGCTACTACCCACAGCAGCCTAAGGGGAGGATAGAGATATGGGAAGAAGTGATGATAGAAAAAGGGCAAGAATAGAAATGTCAGTTCTCCTTAATTTCTAGACATGCAGAAGTGGTAGTTAATACAGCCTGAGAGAATGCCAGCCAGCCCAGCTTCCACAGTTCTCAACTGCACATTGGCTTGGTGCTTTGGAAATGGCTTACTGCTAGGCAAAGACTCAAACTTGCTAACATTTGCATTTGTCTGTTTGTAATGAACAGCAGGAATCGCCTAAACCAGTGAAACACCAGGCAAGTGCTTTTCTTTATGCTTCTTAGTCTTGAGTGTTTGCACTAATTTCTGTCTGTAGATTGAGTCTCTGCTAGAATCAAATGCCACTAGTTCTAAGTGAAATCTGTCATTAAGAAAATTTACTTTTGAAAATGTATTGCTTAGAGCCTTATTCTTTCTTGAGAAGCGCATGCCGTTTTGCTTTAAATTTGTTTTCTAGATAAATTTTAATATTTATTTGCCCTTTTATCATGACATTGAACTGCATGTTTATGAAGCCTATAAATTATGGTTTCATATGTCATTTACTAGGTGGAATTATTTTAATACTTACCAGACACATGGAAACCTAGCTTTGTGCCCTACACTACATTTTAAATTTGGGGCTGCCTCTTTAAAAGTTGTACCTTTGGAGCTAACAAATTTCTGATCTGTTAAAGTTTTATGGCATGGCATAGTTTATGCCTGTATGTGTTTTAACAAAGGCCCGATTATATTTAATATATTAAATAAATTAGAGCTGGGCACAGTGGTATGCACCTATAGTCTCAGGTGTTTGGGAGGCTGAGACAGAAGGCCTGAGCCCAAGTATTTGAGGCTGCAGTGAGCTGTGATCACACAACTGTGCTCCAGCCTGGGCAACAGAGCAAGACCTCATCTCTATAAATAGGTAAAATAAAGTCAATTACAATTTTCTTTATACTGGGCAAATAGTGGAAGACTGTTAATTCTTCCTAATTATCAGATGCCTACCTTTCAGCTCCACAAACCATAGCAATGAACAAACCAAGAATCATAGCATGTCCTCCATTTCTCACTACCTGGGAGGAGGAGGAGGGCAGACCTGAGCCAGATACCTTGGATAGAGTAGGACATCTGTACTTGGATTTAATCCTTTCCCTAGCATTGGAAAGGTTTTGATTTGTCTTTCACAAACATAATGATACAAAGCTGATATAAACCAAGAAACAATAATATCGAGTTATAGAAATGATCTGTTAATATAAAGAAATAATCGTAAATATCTAAGGAATTGTCACAGACACTGAGATTTTAAGATATCTTTCTTAAGATTCTTAAGAGATTGCCAGGCCGGGCGCGGTGGCTCAAGCCTGTAATCCCAGCACTTTGGGAGGCCGAGATGGGCGGATCATGAGGTCAGGAGATCGAGACCATCCTGGCTAACACGGTGAAACCCCGTCTCTACTAAAAATACAAAAACTAGCTGGGCGAGGTGGCGGGCACCTGTAGTCTCAGCTACTCGGGAGGCTGAGGCAGGAGAATGGCGTAAACCCAGGAGGCGGAGCTTGCAGTGAGCTGAGATCCGGCCACTGCACTCCAGTCCGGGTGACAGAGCAAGACTCCGCCTAAAAAAAAAAAAAAAAAAAAAAAAAGAGATTGCCAGCCACCCAAGCTGTACTGTACCTATGAAGGGCTATGATGTCCTTTTGCTCCTTGAGCTGCAGAATAGACCAGTGATACAAATGAAGAGAGTTAATGAAATAATCATTATCCTGTAGGATATTTAAAAGCTTCTTTGCCAATTAAAGAAGGAAAATCTGGGCCAGAAACCAGCTTTTCTTTATGCTTTAGAGGTACTTGCTAAATGTCCTTTTAATGTGTACTTGGGTCACTATTGAAATAGTGTTAAGCAATTAATACACAGATTTCGGTTTTCCAAATTCCCTATGGAACACATAAATCATTGTTGTTAACATTTTGTTTCGATGTCATTTTAAACTACAGAGTGGATCCCTGTTGTATGTGAGTAGCATGCCTACCCGCCCCCTAGATTTTACTTTGAGTCAAATCAATCCCTGGGAAGCACGTTCTCCCAAAGAAGGCAGCAGCTTCTTTGGGCCATGCTTCCCGGTCATTGCCGATTTGCATGTCGTACTGCATGTGTCCACTGTGCACACAATCTTCAGTGCTGCTTTTCCCAAGTTGATTTTTTTTTTCCCAAGTTGATTTTAATCATAGTTAAGCAGTAGCTATGCTGATGTTTTTAGAAGTATCAGAAGAATACTTGTTCTCAATGTTTCTTCCCCAACACAACTGAGGAACATGAAATATTTAACAGTGCGGTAGGGAATGGTCACACCCTGGAAGGGTCCTGTCAAGAAATTACTTCTCCCCCTGCTGGGTGTCACTGTCTGCGACTTCTTCACCCCACTTGAATGATTGCCTTAAAGTTACAGTTACAATGTGAAAAGTCTGTACTTTCCAAGGTCACAGTTTCTTTTGGTTGATTTGATACCACTGGTTTGTGATTTTATATTGAACTTTATAAGCAAAAGTTAAATTCTGAGGAGTCATGTGTATACATCCAGCATTTTATCACTAAACGGTTGTATGAATTATAAACCCAAAAGCGAGGGCATTTCTAGGCTCCTGATTTTGTCAGTCCTTTATTTATTTGCTCGTTTGTCTACTCATTTTTTTTTTTAAACAACTTAATTGAGATATAATTCATATACCATTCAATGTACCCATTGGAAATGTACAATTTAGTGTTTTTAGTATATTCACATTATGCAATTATTATCATAATCAATTTTAGAACATTTTCCTCACCCCAAAAGAAACTCCATACCCATTAGCAGTCACCTGCTATTTCCCCCCAGCCCCTGGCAAGCACTAATCTACTTTCTGTCTCTCTGTATTTGCCTGTTCTGGACATTTTGTGTGAGTGGAATCATATAATATGTGGTCCTCCCTGACAGTTCTTTCTTTTAGCATAATATATTCAAGGTTTGTCCAGATTCTAGCACATATAAGTACTTCATTCCTTTTTATGGCCAAATAATATTCCATTATATTAAATATGTGTCACGTTCTGTGTGTCCATTCATCAGAAAATGAATATGGATTTTTTCTACTTTTTGGCCATTAAAATTAATGCTGCTGTGAACACTCATGTACAAGTTGTGGTGAGAACGTATGTTTTCATTTTTCTTGGGTAGATACCTAGAGGTAAAATTGCTGGGTCATATGGTAATTCTGTTAAACATCTTTTAAAGAGACTGCACCATTTGACATTCCCACCAGGAACATGTGAGAGTTCCAGTTTCTCCATATCCTCGTCGGCACTTGGCATTGTCTGTTTTTATTAAAGCCATCCTAGTGAGCAGTGTGGTCAGTCTTTTATGTTTACCTTTTAAATTTCATCTTCATTTTCTAAATATGAACAAATATAAGCAAATCAGTGTTCAAAATTAAGTCACAATACTTAAGTAAACTTGAAATAAACATTTATCTACGAACTTTTGGTGTACTTTTTAGAACAAAATTAAAGGTCTTATTTGGCTCTACCCCCTTAGTATCCACCAGCCGACTGCAAGTACGGCTTCTGTGTGCCCTCTTTCCTCTGGAGAGGTTGCTCTTAGAGACCCTCAAAGTCTAGCACAGAGTTCACAAAGCCTCAGCACGGCGCAATTTCAGAGCAGATTTGAAAATGATTAAATTCTAAAACTTGACCATCCCCTACAAATGATTCCTTCAAGCCAGCCCACTTGCCTCCCTGTCTTTCCAGTCATCTTCAGGATGACTTTGTATCTTTCCCCAACCTGGTTTAAACTGTGCTGAACCAAGACAGAAAGGTGATAGATAGCAAGTAGCAAGTAATGAGAGCCTGCCAGTTGAGATTAGAGTCTGGTTTTCAACGTGTGATTGGTTGCTGCTGCCTGCTTTTAACCTTCCTGCAGCTCTGCCCTGCCAGGCCTGCAAGGTACAGCCCGATCCCAGCCTGAGTCCCCTTGCTGGCTGAACTGGACTTTTGAAAGAGGTATATATTTTTAACCATTTCGAACTCATGCTATATCGTATAGCGAGCGTATATTATACTATGTAATAAACCCAGGAGTATAATTTTCACTGTGACTGGTAAACTTTTAAAGCAGTCTATAACTCTAAATATTTAGAACTTTAAAAATCATTTCAATAGCTAAGGCTGCTTGTTTTCTACATTCCAAAGTAACGTTATAGAATAGAAACGAAGGACATTGCCCATCCAATTCAAGAGGAAAAGTGAATAGTCACTGCCCCCTGATGGTTTACAAATGCCTTCATAATTTGGTTGAGATTTGTTAGCACCATTTAGCTAATTATGAAATTGTTCAACACAGAAATTATCTCATTTCATGTGAATTTCTGTATGTTATGATACTTATGATAGCTTTGTACCAGGTTTTTGGGGATTCATTTATGAGTTTTTGAGATCATTACTCAGTCTCACCAGTGTCCACAAATCCATTAGTAGGAGTGATACCGTGGCACTATTAACGTAGTGGGACCAACACCAGGGACGGAGGGGTGCCTGAGTCCACAATTACCATGGTGACTCTGAGGACCCATAAATCTTCTTGTTGCCTTTGGCTCACCACCATCCCCTCCCCAAATACTTCTAGAATTCCAGGTGTCCAACCTTTTAGCTTCCCTGGGCCACACTGGAAGAAGAAAAATTGTCTTGGGCTACACATAAAATACACTAATGCTAGCTGATGAGCTATTTAAAAAAAAGGTTTGTGTATCATTTTCATGATATCTACCATCACAGATAAGCAGAAAAAGTCCTCACATATAAAGAGTTGGATACCCGTGGAACCTCTGATTATACATTCATTCAGCAGAACATTTGCCAAGTATCATTTTGATCTGATACTGACCGAGTTAGGCACAGGGGATACAACCAGGTTACTTGAAGCCAACACAAGAAGGATAGAATCAGTGGATTGATCGATCTCTCTCTCTCTCTTTCTCTTTCTCTTTCTCTCTCTCTCTCTCTCTGTCTCTCTCTCTCTCTCTCTCTCTCTCACACACACACACACACACACACACACAGGAAAAGGAAAGAACCAGTAAAAAATTTGACTCCAATAATCCTTTTAGTCATATCTAAGTAATATTAAAGTAAGATATGCATTACTGGCTTTACCTCCAAGTTAGAAAAACTCTTTAAAGATGGACTATCAAAATATTTTTCTTATGATTTGGTAGGATAGTGTGTGATTTTAAGGAATCCACAGTCTAGCAGTAGATATTTACTATTAAGATAATGCCCCACTTACCAGAATGCCAGTGTTTTTCCAAGTTTCCCCATTCTCATCACAGCGATTGAATTAGGTTAAAAAAAAAAAGGCTTTTAGAGACCCAAACAGTTAATACAAACTGAGTATACCAAGGGCTTTGCAAGATATTAGTCATAGGAATGCTGATGGAAGTGACTGCCAACCCCGGAGGGGGATGGGGGCAGGCAGTCTGTTCTATCACCGAATAATGACTGGCATTTTTTCTTTTCTTTTTTTTTTTTTGGAGATGGAGTCTCTCGCTCTGTCTCCCAGGCTGGAGTGCAGTGGCGCGATCTCGGCTCACTACAACCTCTGCCTCCTAGGTTCAAGCGATTCTCCTGCCTCAGGCGCCCACCACCACACCTGGCTGATTTTTTTGTATTTTTAGTAGGGACGGGTTTTCACCGTGTTAGCCAGGATGGTCTCGATCTCCTGACCTCGTGATCCGCCCGCCTCGGCCTCTCAAAGTGCTGGGATTACAGGCATAAGCTACCGCGCCTGGCCCCTGACTGGCATTTTTAACAATGACTCTCAGTCATCAAAGTTGTTCAGAATACCATGCTTAAGGAAGTTTGGCAGCATGTAATAGTTTAGAAAAATACACAGCAAAAATAGTCTGGTAAGGGTTTTTAAGTAAGGAAACCAGAAGATTTGTTGTACAGGGAGGAAACTGTCTCAACGCCAAGAAAACGAACCGATGCCATGTAATGACATCCAGGTAGCTTGAGGTTCTCGACAAGACTGGTTTCTGACTGGTTTCAGCTGAACACGGTTGGAGATTGTACTTAAGACCTGTGAACGTGCGGACAGTCCAGATCATGCTGTAATGGACGTAGGTGGAGCAGGTCCCCTTCCTGTGTAATGTGTCTCAGGAACACTTCCCCACCCTTTCAGCAGAGTGACAGTCCACACCAGGGTGGCGTGACAGAACTGTACGGATGACATATATTCTCTTTTTTTTTTTAATTTGATGGTGATGGAGTGCCTCACATACCAAATACCACTAATTTAAAAGCCTTATGTGAGGTTCTTTATATTCATCTTTTTTGCTTAGAGTATCGCATTTCCTAGCAGCTTTTAGTTAGTTTTTCTTTAGGTCTAAAATACTGTGGGTATTTTAAAATATAGGGTAAAGATTTATGTTTGGAAAAAGCAGATTTATTTAAGTCATAAAATATAATTCTGAAATTACATTCCAGAAACACAACATCACTTCTGGTGCTTTTCATGGCCAGAAATGGCATCGTGCTTTCTCATACAGCTTTCTATTGTGTTTCATGATTAAAGCACATATTAATATATTTCCACCTTTTGTTTGTAAAATCTGTTTTATAGCCTAATTTACATATAAGTAAAGACAGTGACTAAAGCAGACATTTTACCGAATACTCTCTACTGAGCCTTTTAAATCTGAGCAAGTTAGCAGCATCAACGTCTTTACCATCTTCTGAAAGTGGAGGCAAAGACATTGCCCTGTCTATATGATAGAGATAATATATGAAACTCCTTGGAAAACTGGAAAGTGCTACATCAATATAGTGGTAACTGTTAAATTAACTGCCTTAAAGTTTTCAAATAAGGCAGAGTTAAAATAAACAGAAGTATTAGTATGTTCTTAATTGAAGTGTCATGCTAAATTTCATTTCACGAAAGCCCATCTGTTTTATTTTCAAAATTCTCTGCCTGATTTACGTGCCCCATGCTTAAGTTGATCTTCTCTGTTCAGCGTGACATTTTCTTCTCCTTGTGATCACTTTATAGATGCTAATTTTTTTGCTTTAGTAGAGTCCATTATCATAACCAGGATTAAGAAGCCAACAAAAGTTGCTGGATGGCAGACAGAATGAAAGAACTGAGGAAAAGATGCAGTTTTCTTTTTTAGAAATTTTTTCCCTGATAACTTGAGTAAAGACTTTAGATTAACGTATATCTGCTTTTATTTGTGTGTGTGTGTGTATGTGTAATGTCTTTTAGGGGGAACTTGAACGGCAGCTTTTGCAAGCAAATCCAATTCTGGAATCATTTGGAAATGCGAAGACTGTGAAAAATGATAACTCATCTCGTTTTGTAAGTTTCAAAGCACCAGAAGCTTTTAATTCCTTAGATTTCTAGTTAAATGTCTACTGTGATTAAGCAAATGAATTACTTTTCTTCCTAGATTTTAAGAAGCTAATAGATGTAGTTCTGTAGACATAATACAAGCTCACATGTAATTTTAAATTTTCTAGTAGTCACATTTAAAAAGAAAAAAGATAATGTGTAAGTAACTTTAGTCATTTTGTCATACAGAAATGTATAACTCTATGTCTTACTTTATGGATATGTAATTTAACCTCTCTGAGCTTATTTGTCTTTGACTGGGCGTGATAATAACATCTGTCATGGAATCGGAGTGGAGATTAAATGGTATGCACGTTGAGCATTTAGCCCAGCACTAGGCATAGTAAACATTCAACGCGTTAGATGTGGTAAACTGACCTTTCCCTATCTTGCTATTTTCTGTGGGATTTGGACTTCAGAATAATTTGTCACTACTATGACTTCTCTTTAAAAATTTTTTGAGACAGGGTCTTGCTCTGTCACCCAGGCTGGAATGCAGTGGCACAGTCATAGCTCACTGCAGCCTCCAACTCCTGGTCTCAAGGCATCCTCCTGCCTCAAGTCTCCCAAGGAGCCGGGACTACAGGTTCACACTACTTCACCAGGCTAATTTAAAATAACAGTTTTTGTTGTTGTTGTTGTTTAGAGACTAGGGTCTCACTATGTTGTCCCGTACTTTGGGAGGCTGAGGCAAGAGGATCGCTGGAAGCCTCAGCCTCCCAAAATACTGGAATTACAGGAATGAGCCACCACACCCAGCCTAAAATTTCTCCTTAGCTATTCAACTTGAAAGCTTTACTTTCCCCTTCAGTTTGACTAGCTGTACCTGTTCACCTGAGAATGTTATCCTAAGTGATGGCCGGGTCTCTGTTACTTTGGGGACACTGCCCCTCCCCAGCCCAGCTGCTCAGCTTCAACACCGTCACAGCAAATCATCTCTAAACCCATATTCAACACAGTGGACATTCCTCCAATAAGTCTTTTGCCCTGGATTATGGTCATCAAGTTTCAGAAACCCCTTCCACTGTTAGATCGAAGAAGGACTTCATTGTTCAATTATTTCCACTTAAGTTGTTCAAATTAATTCTTCCCTTTTTTCTCCTCCCTGCTCTGAAGTATTGGTAAAAGTCAGGAAAGCCAGAGTAAAAGAGACCTTAGTTCTGACAGTTCATTCTTCTTACAGTTCAGTATTCTTACTGGGAATATTGTTTATTCCCAGTAAGATAATTTGGGGATCTAGTGTCATTGTGACTTGCTTTTTAAAACTGAGAGTGTGACATCATGGTCTGCATATTAATTTTCCAATGGCATCGTGGCTATGATTAGTGGAAGCGACCAGATTCAGGATCACAGAGGACCCAGCAAACACAAGGGCAACCAGAAAGCCCTCTGGATTAGTTCACTAGGGCTGCGATATAAAAGTACCACAGACTGGGAGCGGCATAAACAACAGAAATGTACTTTTCCACAATTCTGGAGGCTAGAAGTCTGAAGTAAGGTGTCGGCAGGATTCGTTTCTTCTGAGGCCTCTCATAACTGAACCCAGGTTCGGCTGCGTGCCACTTGCGAGCCATGCACAGGAGACGAGAGTTGGTGGGAGGAAAAGCAGGTTTATCTGGAGATCCAGCAAACAAAGAAGATGGTGGACTCGTGTCCCAGAGGACCCTCTCAAGTCGGAACACATTTTAGGCTGTTTTTATGTTTAAAGCGGGGGGAAGGAGACAGGGTTGGGGTGAAGAGGTAACTGATGACCACAGACATCTGGGCGCCAGCAAGGGCCCGAGGAGGCTGGGAATATCCTTGTCCTTAGTCAAGTCACAGTGCTCCTATAAATCTTTAACAAAACATAGTTGTTCACATACTTCTCCTTTAATCTCAGAGTTAGTTTTGAAAACTACCTGATGGCTGTTTTTGCATATTATCTCAGTGCTCTAAAATTATCCTCGCCCATGTGCAGGAATGGGTAAAGGCCCCTTAAACAAAAATGGAGTTAGTTATGTTAGTTCTCTTGCTGATTCTCTGTACATTCTTTCCTTGGCTTATAGATGGTTGTATTCTCCCTGTGTCTTCGAATGACCTTCCCTGTGTGTATGTCTGTGTCCTCATCTCTTCTTCTTATAAGAACACCAATTATATTGAAGTAGGGTGCACCCTAATGACTCCTTTTTAATGTAATTACTTCTTTAAAGACCCTCTTCCTAATTACAGTTCCATCATGAGGTCCTGGGGGTTAGGACTTCAACACAGGAATTTGTGCAGGGACGCATTTCAGCCCATAGCACCCTCAGAGATAGTTTCAGTGCAAGATGCTTTCCAAGTTATGTAAGAAATTGGGATGTACTTTCTTGGAATATTGTTTATTCCCAGTAAGATAAAATTTGAAGATTCACTTAATCCAAGTTCATTTAGTAATTAACTTAGCTTTTTATGTGCAAAGTGGGATAAACAAATGTGCCTGTGTCAGTAGGAGGCATGCCTGGGACTTGACTTGTGGGTTTAGAAACTATCTGAGGAAACTGCATTCCTTCAGACTTTCTGTCATTCTCCTGGATCATCCCCATTGAGCCTGAGCCACAACTAAATCTGAAATTTTCCTACTGAAATGCCCTGTGTTTAGTGGCTGTATCACAGGAAAGAAGGAACAGGGAGCTGCCAGCTTTGGTATGTGAATCTCCCATCAAGATCTTCAAGGACTTCTTTGTGGAAAATCGTTTATCTTACCACAGAAATCAAGTTACTAATCTATTCTGTTCCCCCCTGCCCCGCAAGCCCTAAAAGCATACCCTAAATTCAAGAGAAACAGTTTTGGTGCTCAGTTGTCTCATTTTTTCCTGGAAAAGATAAATTGCTACTAAGCCATCATTTGTGCCCTTCGGTAAAGAATGTAGTGACTCTGGTACGAAGTATAAGGATTTATCTCCCTGCCGGGGTGCGTTTCAACTCATTATTTTAGTGTTTGGAACAGCTATAATTCTG
This sequence comes from Colobus angolensis palliatus, assembly GCF_000951035.1. NCBI lineage: Eukaryota > Metazoa > Chordata > Mammalia > Primates > Cercopithecidae > Colobus > Colobus angolensis. Next base: position 4,724,766 of record NW_012118154.1, on the reverse strand, counting down.
TATTAGTTATTGATTGCTATGTAACAAATGATCCTAAAACCCAGTGGCTTAAGGCATCGATTATCTCACAGTTTCTGTGTGTCAGAAAGTCAGTAGCAGCTTAGCTGGGTGACTCTGGCCCAGGGTCTCTTAGGAGGTCATCGCTAAGATGTTGGCTACAGTTGTAGTCATCTGAAGGCCTGACTGAGGTGGGAGGATCTCCTTCAAATCTGCCTCAGGTAACTCTTGTTGGGAAGTCTCTGTCCTACATGGCTGTTGGCTGGAGGCCTCAGTTCCTGACCTTGGAGGCAGCCTCTCCATAGGGCTCCTTGAATGTCACCATGACATGGCAGCCAGCTTCTCCCAGAGCAAGTGATCCAAGAGAGAGAAAGACAGAAGTTACACACCCTGCCTTGGAAATCACATGTCATCCCTCTGTTGTCTTCTATTGGCCATACAAGCCAACCCTGATACTGTGTGGGAGGGGACTGTGAATACCAGAGGTGGGGATCACTGAGGCAGTCTTGGCTATCGTGGCTACCATGAATCCTTACAGCGATTTCCATCGTTGATGTATGTAGGATTTTAATCTGTAACTGGAATGACTCTAGGTCAGTGGTTCTTAATTGGAGGCTCCCCAAGGAACGTTGGCAGTGTCTGGAGACATTTTTGTTTGTTTACCTGGGGGAATGGGTAGTGGTGTGCCAGTGGCATCTAGTTGGTAGAGGCCAGGGATGCTGCTAAAAATCATCCAATGCATGGGACAGTCCCTACAGCTTAGAATAATTGAGCCCAAAGTATCAGTTATGCTAAGATCGAGAAACTGCTCTAGGTCGTTCCTTCAAATTATAGTCTAAATTAAGGTAATTATTTTCTGAAATTTATTTGCAAAGTAATACATGAGTCGATTTAATGCTTGTTATTTATACATCCTATTCCAAAGGTTGACAATGAAGTCTGATAGAAACCTGTTTTACATTCTGCTGGTAGGAAGAATTAGATTGTTTTCTAGCCACCTGGAAGCAGCACATAGGAAAGGAGCAAGAATCAGCCATTGAATCCAAAGGTTCAACAAACACTATTTCAGTTGAAGTACCACCTTCCAAAGTGCCTGCAGTACTATATAATAACCTTTAAGCGCATTCTAATATAGTAAAAACTGATTTGTTTTTAGTAGAAAAAAGATTTTTTATTAAGGCATTGTTCTTAGACGTAGCTTTCAATTCGACCAAGAAACAGAGGTATCTTTAAATTGTTTACTTTGGGCTTTAATTCTTAGAAAGTCAACTTTTATTGATACGTATTTTTTTAATAATAGTTTATTGCTATCTACTGTTATCATAAGGTGTTACCTATACAGTACTAAAACAAGTAGTTGATCTCAGTAGCTCCATTAAAAATAATTAGGTCCATTGATTAAATAATGTTCAGTTAAAATTCCCCTTTAGTATTTCTCTATGGGTGTTGGTTCTTGGAGTTTGAAAGAAACCATTGTAGACTCATTTTTAAATTCAATTCTGTGTAATTTTGACGTTTGATTTGTTATTTAGTTCTTTTAATTATTACGCACCTATTTTTTGCCAACCACTGTGCAACTTAATTGATATCTCCAAATGGATATCAATAGATTCTTCAAGTTTAACATATTCCAAATGAAAATTTTTCCTTTCCTTTCAAAATTTGTTCCTTTATGTCTTCTGTCAATCAATGGTATCATCAAATCACCCAGTTGCTTAAACTTAAAATAAAAGCAATAGCAAAACCTTGAAAAACAAAATACCTACGAATCAGCCTTTTTCTTATGGCCCGTATCCAGGCCAGCAGTGAATCCTGTTGGTTAAATGTCCAGAAGTTGTTTCAAATCTGTCCACATTTCTTCTCCTAACTAGCTAGTTAGTCTAAAACTGTATCTGAGGAGATTTCTTATTATTCTGTATCACAGTATCCTATTTATTCCCTCATGGCACCTATCCCAAGCTGTAACTAATTACTTTGCTTATTTATTATCCTTCCTAGTAGAATGTCTAAGAGCTTTGTCAGTAGGGACTTTGTATGGTTGGTTCCTAGCATAGTGCCCCACAGGCATATTTATGGATTTTATGGGATTCATTTACTTAAAACGTGGCAGATACTACAAAGTGCCATGCGCTCTTCTAGGCCCTGGGAATTTCTCAGTGGTCAAAACCGAGGTCTGTAGCCCTGTAAAGCACACCTTCATATCGGTTTTAACTTCAATGTGTTTTCAGCGGCATGTCATGATGTTGTTGAGCTCGGGGAAGGTGGTACCTATGCTAGATCCTCTTGAGAATATGCATGCTCCCATTTTAGAAGCATGGAGAGAGAACATGAGGGAAGCAGTGGCTCCGTGGGCAGGCCAGGCCTTGGGTTGAGATCAGTGTCATATGGGGTAAGAGAAATATGATGTTAAAAAATGAGTTGTGTATACAGTGAAATTTCATTCAGTCATATTTACAAGCTCCATGCTTACAGTGAGAATATTTGGGACTATAAACTCCATAAGCTTTAGAAGCCATTTGGTTCCATTTCTTTGATCCGATATAGATGACTCATTTCCTGAAGAATATCTTTTCTTTCAAAGATACTAGCATATGGTTTATATTAAAGAGATTCTTTCTTTCGGAAAGCATTACCCTTAAGAAAATAATCATTCACAGTTAGTCCAGTTCTCTGTTTATGGAGAAGTAAAATGCATTCCAGATGAAGGAGATTTATGTAAAATGAATCTCTCATAATGAAACTTTAAAAACAGGGACTTCAATTTTAAAGTGATTGTTTGGATCAGCAGATACATCTTCCCTCACAGAGTTTTAGTTACAATCACTTTCTCTATTTCCACAAATCCTTTTTCTTTTCTTTTCTCTCTGTTTTTTTACAAGTTGACTTAAGCCAGTTTGGCAATTTCCAACTATTACGTACCTTTTGGTAGGTAAGTATCCTCCAGCAATTAGAGCTAGGTAAGGGCTCTAGGCATCCTCTTTACAGTTACCAGGTTATAATGAAAGCACGTCGGGATTCCACACCCTCATATCTATCAGCAGGCAGGCACTGAAAACAGTTTTGTAAGTTGCATGCAGCCCAGCTCTGTTTAATTTCTCTAACCAAACCTTTACCTGAAAGATATACTGAGGCAAACGTGACAGTATCAGTGACAGAATATGGTCTGCACCAGGCAACCAGCATCTTCCAGATCACTGGCTGCACACAGCCATTTAGTATCAAGCTCTGGGAGCACCCTCAGCAATACAGCCTCCTGCACTTACTGGAGTCTGGACACCTGTTCCCTTGACCCCGGATTGGGGAGGGTCTATATGTATCTTTCTTTGTTTTTATTTATTTATCTTTTTTTTAAGTCTCTATTTGAAGTTAATATGTATCTCTTTCTAATCAGTCCGTGGCTTAATGCCACTCATGTTACCCTAGTGATTTCTAATATCCATTATACTAAGTAATGAGGCCACTTAGTGCATGTGAAAACTCATTTTACTAACAACAAAGCTTCTGGTTTGGTTTGGAGATTAAGATAGCTAAAGCATTTAAGGTAGCCATCTGGCCTTTGGATTAAGTGCTAGCTCATTACTCCTAGAATGGGTTTTCTCATTTAGGGCAAATAGCTAACGCACATGCATAGCACCCTATCTGTGCTGATGTGTTTTAATGCATATTGCAGAGCATGTAATAACTTAGTGCTTTGGCTTATAACCAAGATTTATAACCAAATTAAGAAGGGGGGAAATATGTTGAGAATATGAAACAAACCTGCATTGCCCCCGAATTAAGTTGCTAACTAATAACTAATCTAGTTTTAATTACTATGGATACATTATAATCATCCCAGAAAAGGTTCCAGAAATTGATGTCAATTCAGAACAAACAAAATTTTTTGAAACTAATTAAGATAATTTTCTTTTTATTTTCTTCATGGTGTCAAAATATCAAATATCCAAGTTTCCCTATTGCGCATTTTGAGTGAAATCCTTAACAAGTTATATTTGATTATATACGAGATAATTCTAGTTGTCTTTGCTGTTGAGAACGCTCACAGTACACGTGTAATTTCACTTGTTTCTGGATTGGTATACAACATGTGTTATCATCAAAATGTGTAGCTGTAATTAATACACAATGTAATTGTCATGTTTTGGGGGTTTCCCATGCTTTTGTTTTTACTGGTGAAATTCTGATTGAATATTCTAAGTACCATAATCTGACCTTTATGCAAATCGATTATGGAGTGGGCATTTTCAGCACAGATTTCTTCACATAATGTTTAAAAGATAGAGTTCCCACTTAAAAGTAAAACTTGCGTTTTCCAGTTTAGTCTAGATGTGTGTTTCAATAAAAATGTTAATTCTGAAAGTATTTATTATCGATGTGAGGAGAAACATTTTTTAACTAACAGATCTTATTCTCTCCCCTCGGCCTGCCCCCAACGAAGAAAGAAAAGTCATCTTTGCATATCTGGCCAAGTGGCCAACACTGAAGTAACGTCAGGTCCCATGGCCTGCTTCTTACCTGACCTGCCAGGGTATCCAACATGAAGGGGAATATTTAAGTCCTAGATCACTTGGGGATATTCAGTACAGATTTTCCTTTTTGCTTCTGAAATTTCACTTTGTCAAGTTGTCAAAGTGCTTGGCTATGTCTTATAAAATATCTGAGTATGAATGTCATTTAGCTAGAAAGTTGATCATTTTCAGCTTCATAAGGTTTTTGTTTTGTTAAAGTGTTTTTAAAATAGAATACATTTTAGTGCTTTGGCTTATAACCGAGATTTATCGGTTACCAAATATGTTTTCAGAAATACCATTCTCTTTTGTCTCTTCCCACACCTCAGGCCCCTGCAGCCCTGTCCCCTTCGTCACTGTTCTCCGTGCATCTCTTCTTTCACTCCTCTTTGCTTGGCCCTTTGCATCTAGCCGAAAGGTATTTCACTGGCACTCACTATCATGGCCAGTGCTACTATGGACCCTAGGTGTGAAAAGGACACCAGGCTAGGGAAATGATGAGGAATAGAGTGTTGCGTGTTGGTGACTTTGCTTATTTATCTAAGTAAGTGACTACATGTCTAAATTATTTTGGAACATTTCTCTATGGGTCACCTGTTCAGAGGCCCCACATCTTAATTTTCTCCCATTTCTCCTTTGTTTGTTTTTGTTACTGAGTTTTTATTCTATAATCATAAGCTTAACTGCAGTCCAGCTTGATGTTGAGGGGACTAAGGAAACCAAAGAACTGCAGTGAGACCACAAACATTACAGGATATTGTGAGCAAATGGGATGGAGGGATGCTTTCCTAAGCTGCAGAAGAAATGGTCTGGTGGTTAAGATCAAACACAAGCAGGTTTATTAGAGTTGTCCGCAGTTGGCCGTGGTGATCTTCTTGCCAGTCTCACCATTCCTGGACCCAGAGCACTCCACGGCTTCCATGATATCCACGCCCTCTTTCACTTTGCCAAAGACCTCAAGCTTGCCATCCAGCCACTCAATCTTTGCCTCACAGGTAAAAAACCTGGGAACCATTTGTGTTAGTGCAGCATTTGCCATGGACAAGATGCCAGGACCTGTGTGCTTCAGGATGAAGTTTTCATCATCAAGTTTCTCCCAGTAGATGGACTAGCACTATTATGGTGTGTGAAGTCAGCACCCTGGCCAATAAAATAAACCCTGGAATAATTCTGTGAAAGCAGGAACCCTCCTAACCAAATCCTTTTCCTCTGGTGCTCAGCACACAAAAGTTTTCCACTGTTTTTGGAACTTTGTCGGCAAACAGCTCGAAGGAGATGCGTGGCCCAAGGAGTTTACCATCAACAGTAATGTCAAAAGAACACAGTGGCATTGACCATGGCTAGAGGCAGGTGGCTTCAGGTGGCAGTGATGACTACAAAGCCCCATTTCTCCTTTGAACTCAACTTCCTTTCCTATTTTAATGTCCCATGAAGGTAGGGAAAAATAAATTCACTAAATATACAGTGAATAATATTCAAGTTTAGATTTCACAGTTGCTAGAATTCAAAGTTACCTCTATATTAATGTTATCATATTGCCCAAATAAAGAATTTGTTTTGTTTGATGAATTTTGAACTTCTAATTTATTTGAGGTGGTTATAAAAAAAACAACAAAATAGTATTCGAAGTTGAAAGCTTAAACAGCATGTTGATATATATATACTTAATAAAGAAGTTAAACATACATGTTGGTGAAAGCTAAAAGTTTATATTACTGGATATAAAGAATTTTTTTAGGGAAATGTTTTCTTAAAATAAGAACTAAGTGATACCATATGATTTTGATTGACCTTTCTGCAGCCTTAAAATGAGAAGTTTGAGAATGCCTTTGCCTAGGCAGTCATGTTGGCGGCAAGTCCTTAGCAGCTTTGTAGTAATAACATTGCCTTTTGACTACTGTCTCTTAATATAGCAATATTTTTATTAACTCAATGAGGTATTGTATAGATAATACAGCTGTTTAAAATTTGTGGAGATTTTTAACCGTCAGTATAACATCAGGACCCACTTTTAGTTTCTTTTTTGAGCAGTTCTAACTATGCATAAGGATTGATAGCTTTTTAACTTAAATCTTTCTGGGCCGGGCGCAGTGGCTCAAGCCTGTAATCCCAGTACTTTAGGAGGCCGAGACGGGTGGATCACGAGGTCAGGAGATCGAGACCATCTTGGCAAACACGGTGAAACCCCGTCTCTACTAAAAAATACAAAAAACTAGCCGGGCGAGGTGATGGGCGCCTGTAGTCCCAGCTACTCAGGAGGCTGAGCCAGGAGAATGGCGTGAACCTGGGAGGCGGAGCTTGCAGTGAGCTGAGATCCGGCCACTACACTCCAGCCTGGGCAACAGAGCGAGACTCCGTCTCAAAAAAAAAAAATCTTTCTTAGGAGTCTTCCAAAACACAAAGAGAAAATGTACTTATTTTTTAAATAGAATAAAGTTCATTCTCTCTTGTAATTACATGTGGGTCCATTGAGCCATTTTATAAATCTAAGATACATTATGGAGTATTAGTGATCTTATTTGTTTCTGCGTCTTGAAATAGTTTGCTGTTTTGTTATCCTAGAAATTGGTTCATTATTAACTCATTTATTCTCAACTATGCTAAAGAAAGAATAAAATTATAAGAATAATGGGATTGCCTAGAAGGATGCTACAGTAATAACTATTGCATCATCTTTTAATTTTCTTATTATATCACCCCAAATATTGCATTGTCTTTCAAGTAGGTATGAAAGAAAACTAGAGAACCCATCTTTGTAGGTTACTTTTAACTTTTAGTGAACATAGTTGAAAAATCAGAAGTTTTCAGTTTCTACTCATAATGTCAATGAGAAAGAAATTGACAGAAAAACATTTCACAAACATCGGATCAATCAGAAGATGAATACAAAGAGACAACATGGTAGACTGTAAAGATGATGATGAAATCAGTTCTGTAAAGAGAGTCTCAGATTGAGTCTCCAAGTGATAGCCTAGAATTTTCTCAAACTCAAGAATAATATATATTTCTAAGGGCAAAAAAGGAACATGATATGAGCATCCCGGTAGTCATTCAGTAGGAAGAATTTCCTTAGTATTTTGCAACAAGATTAAAGAATACTGTTATTTCAGCAAATAGATGAAATAACAGTATTCTCTAATCTTGTATGATGTCTGTACCAGTATGTACCTGGATAAGTTTCATAAGTGGACAAATGCAGAAAGCAGGTGTGTATATGAAAAGTATTAGAAGGAAATAGATAATATCAAATGAGAAAAGTCATTGGTTTGACCATTCTAATTGATGCCTACAAATCTAAAGATGAAAATGTTTTATAATTACAGAGCAAAAAAGATCTTTCTCTTGTAACAAAGTATGAGCTATCAGAATTTTATATATTCAACTATTGCATTCTGACAATGCAAGGGCAATAATAAGTAAGAACCTACTGGCAGAAGAGAGAAGGGTGCCTACAGTTGTTGCCTAGAATAGCTATTAACCCAGAATATTGTATCTCTTCAACATAGTAGATGCAGTTTCCCTCACAACTTAGAAGTTGAAATTAGACTGCAATGTGCCAAGGACTCCTACTCTTTGTAGTGTTTTTTATCTTTTTGTTTTTTTTCCAGTGAACTTAAGCACAGAACCTCTCTTTAAAATACCATTTAGCTGGAAGCAGCTAATGTACGTGGTAAACACTAAGATTGCTAGGCTCGGCTGGCGCTGTTTATGTGAAGCCTTCTCCTTTCTCTGTGTTCCCATAGCACCTCTGTGCTATGCGTGGAAGTGCATGGATCACATTGTGCTTCAGGTGTTAAAGTACAGCCTCAGTGTTTGTCTGAAGTTTGGGGAGCATTAGGTCAGCATCTCTTCGTGTCATAATTATATTATTTGTGTAAAGTGCTTATTTGTTTAGCCTATCTCAAAAGGAGGGAAAATTTTTCTCCTATTAAAAATCCAAACAAAACTTTCTCCACACTGTAAAATCAAACTAACCAAGCAAACAAATTGTCAGTTTTATTATGCAACTCTTAATTAACAAGGTCTTTATAGAAGAAAAATACTAAATGCTCTCCACCGATAGTCAAGCAGCCTTGTAATGATGGATTTGCATTGTGGTCTTCAGGGGAATTTAAATCATTACCTCAGTAAGTTTGATGGCATAAAATCAGTATCTAGGCTAGAGGGAATTGCAGGTTTGGTGACTAACACCATGCTAACTTCTAAAGAAATCCTAAATTCTTATCTTCTATTATATTGTCGACATTCACTGTGATGTGTGTTAGACTCATGTCCAGAGTAATACTGTTTTTGCCATTTGTTTTGATAACTTATTATGTAGCGTAAGTGTTTTTTTGTTCATGACTTTGTAAGATGTCCTAAGAGCCTGTTTTTCACAAAATGCCTTTGCTTCTTACTCCAACTCCCTCTTGAACACTGTGGTTTAGTGGCACCAGGAGCCAGCCTTCATGGAATCCACCTCTGTTATGATGGCCTGGTGCCTGAGTATATCAAGCTTGTTGTGTATTTCTTAGTGCAAAGCAGCACTGTCAGACAACGTGAAATAGAATATGTACATTTTGGTGGGGGCAGAGTTAGGACATTTGGCAATGGTAAAGGAGAATGAGGAGGAGTGCTAAAGGAGCTCCTTGACACACACCTGAGATAGAACTTTCTCCTGCGACTTGATCACAGTTTGTTCCTCCTCAAGCAAGAAGTCAGTATATTCCCAGGGCTCTGCCCCCACACTCCCCACACACATTCCCTTTCACCTTGTTTGCTAGCTTGGTTTGGGTTTCTTTTTTTTTATAGGAAAATGGGGTAAGTTCTTAATGAATGCTCATAAGATTGAGCAAAAATATAATGGATTATTCATTTTAGAAAGTGATTCCTGTTTTCTTTTTTTAAAATCAACTATTGAGGTATAATTTACATACAATAAAATATAGCTGAGAAACTTCTTAGGTAGCATCCCAAACAGACAACTCATTTTTTTAATATAAGATAAATATTAATATACTGGAAAAGTAACACTTTGGGAAGGGTGAGAAGGGCCCTCAAATAGTAAGTAAAAGGATGAGCAAGCTGCCTGGTGCCGTTTAAGTAGAAGAGTGTAAATCTAACGACTTTCACTTTAATAGGGAAGCATATTTAACTTAATATGTTTATAGTAAATACATAGAATTGAATTATTATTATTATTATTATTATCATGTTATAGAATGCTTCATGGATCTGAATGTCATCTTTGCACAAGGGGCCATGCTCATCTGTGTAAAACAGATGTTGAGTTATATTTTAAAAATTGGCGTTTATCTAGGAGTTCCTATGATCTCTCCCTTAATTGTTTTTAAAATGTTGGCACACAATAAAATCACCCTTTTCAGTGTACAGTTCAATGCATTTAGATAAATGTGTACATAGTGCAGTGAGCACCATGATCTAGAGGAAGAATGTTTCCCTTACTCCAGAAAGGTTTCTTTTGCCTTCGTGTTGTCAGTTCCCTCGTCCTGCCTCTGCCCCAAAACCGCTGATCTGTTTCTGTCCCTAGAGTTTTTAGTAATGTCTGGCATGTCAAGAAAATGGAATCATATAGCAGGTAGTGCTTTATGTCTAGTTTCTTTCACACAGCAGAATGCTTCTGAGATCCATCCAAGTTGTTGGGTTTGTCACTGGTTTATTCCTTGTCGTGGCTCAGTAGTGTTCCATTGTGTGAATCTAGCACAATGTCTTTATCCATTCGCCAGCTGCTGGACATTTGGGTTGTTTCCAGTTTGGGGCTATTAAGAATAAAGTGGCTGGGGACATTCATGTACAAGTCCATGTGGATGCATGCATTCCTTTCTCGTGGGTGAAACCCCGCCCAGGGGTGGAATTGCTGGGTCACAGAGTCATCTGTGTTTGACACCATGAGAAACCGGCAAACTGGCCGTACCGTTTTGCCTTCTCACCAGGGTTGTCTGATAGTTCTAGTTGTTCTGTGTCTTTGCTAGTCTTTCTTAAAACGTGTAGCCACTCTCGTGGTTATATAGTGGTGTCTCGTCGTGGCTGTTTTTACTTAGATTTCCCTAGTAACTAATGACACTGTACATCTTTTCATATACTTATTGGCCATTCACATGTCTTTTGTGGTGAAGTGTCTGTTCAAATCACTTACCCAGTTTTCTTCTCGGGTTGTTTGTCCTGCTATTGAAATATAAGAGTTCTGGGCCGGGCGCGGTGGCTCAAGCCTGTAATCCCAGCACTTTGGGAGGCCGAGACGGGCGGATCACGAGGTCAGGAGATCGAGACCATCCTGGCTAACACGGTGAAACTCCGTCTCTACTAAAAAAATACAAAAAAAAACTAGCCGGGCGAGGTGGCGGCGCCTGTAGCCCCAGCTACTGAGGAGGCTGAGGCAGGAGAATGGCGTAAACCCGGGAGGCGGAGCTTGCAGTGAGCTGAGATCCGGCCACTGCACTCCAGCCCGGGCGACAGAGCGAGACTCCGTCTCAAAAAAAAAAAAAAAAAGAAATATGAGAGTTCTTTGTATATTCTGGCAACAAGCCTTTCATCCCATGTGTTTCGCAAATATTATCTCCCAGTTTGTGGCTTCTCTTCGTTTTCTTCATGGTATCTTTTGAAGAGTAAAAGTTTTAAATTTTGATGAAATCCAGTTTGCCAGTTTTTTGTTTTATGGTTCATGCTTTTTGCATTCTGTCTAGGAAATCCTTGTCTCATTTAAGGTCATAAAGATTTTTTCCTGTTTTCTTTGAGAAGTTTTATAGTTTTAGCCCATATATTTAGGTATGTGATCTGCTTTAAGTTTTATATGTAGCGTAAGGTAAAAGTCTAGGTTCCTTTAATTTTTTTCTTTCATTTTGCATATTTTTCAAGCACCATTTATTGAAAAGATTGTCCTTTCCCTATTAAATTACCTTGACACCTTTGTTGAAATGAATTAACTTACATACATGATCAATTCCCGGACCCTCTTCTGTTTCAGTAATCTGTATCTCTGTCCTCACACCAATACCACACTGTCTTAGTAAATTTATAGCTTTTTGAAATCAAGTAGTGTGATTCCCCTAGCCCTGGTCTTCTTTCTCAGAATTGTTGTAATTATTCTAAGTCCTTTTCCATTTCCCAGTAAACTTGAGACAGCTTGTCAGTTTCCTCAAGGGAAGCCCTCCGATCCCTTGACTGTTCATATGAATAATAGTGGTGTGTTTACTGGTATCAGCCCTTCTTAGCAGTCCTGGAATAAACCATTCTTGATCATTGTGTTTGTTTTGCAAAATGTTTAATATGGCCCTATATATATGTATTTTTATTTATTTATTTATTTATTTTTTGAGACGGAGTCTCACTCTGTTGCCAGGCTGGAGTGCAGTGGTGCGATCTTGGCTCACTGCAACCTCCACCTCCCGGGTTCAAGCGATTCTCCTTATATATATTTTTATAAGTAAGATATAACCATACCATATTTGCTTTTATTTTGCTTTGAGATGGAGTCTCACTCTGTCACCCAGGCTGGAGTGCAGTGGCACAATCTCAGCTTACTGCAACCTCTGCCTCCTGGGTTCAAGTGATTCTCTGGCCTCCGCCTCCCAAGCAGCTGGGATTATAGGCATGCACCACCATGCCCAGTTAATTTTTTTTGTATTTTTAGTAGAGACGGGGTTTCACCGTATTGGCCAGGCTGGTCTCGAACTCCTGACCTTAGGAGATCCACCTGCCTCGGCCTCCCAAAGGGCTGAGATTATAGGTGTGAGCCACCACACCCAGCTTGCTTTCCTTTCCTTGTGACAGATTGGGTGCTCAGTGTTATGACAACTTTATAAAATGAATGATGAAATAATAACTATTTTTCTGTTTCCCTAAAACGCTTATATATAGTAAAGAAATCAAATATTCCTTAGAAATTTGTAAAATTGTTTCATAAGACTAATCCAGCATTTTTAAAGAAGTAATTCTGTTTTACTATTTTTTATTTTTATGGGTTAAATTTTCTGTTTTGTTTTTGTTTTTCTTGAATGGATTTCTATTTTTCTAGGAAATCATCTGTATTATTCAGATTTTTAAATCTACCACTACAGTGCTGGATAGAGTGGTCCTTTAAAACTTTTAAAATCTCTCATATTTCAGATTATTCAGAAGAGCTTTTTAAAAACTCCTGAATGGGATCTCACTGCTTTCCTTTTGTTAATAATTTCTAATTTTATTATGTAATAGTCCAGGAAAGTAGCCTTTTCTACTACTACTTTTTTAAATGTATCACAGCCTGTTTTCTTCTTTTTTCTTTTTGTTTAAGGCAATATATAAGATCCATTATTGTAACTAATTCATGGATGCTTGTTGTCTTCTTAGTTTATTATAGTGTTCATATCCAGCATGTACTTATTTATTTTCAATTTTCTCTTTTTAATTTATTTTCAGGGCAAATTTATTCGGATCAACTTTGATGTAACTGGCTATATCGTTGGGGCCAACATTGAAACATGTATCCTTTTTCATAAATGTATAACCCAAAATAAAGAATGATTGAGTTTTCTTACAACCCCATAGCAACCCTCTGTGACGTCACTGCCAGTATCCAGATGATAAAACTTGAGCCCGGAGATAGCATGCCTTGTTCAAATACTTTCGACTACTGAATGTTAACTCCGAAGTGTTTTGTTGTTTGTAAAACCAGGCCATAACCTATTCACATGGCTGGGGAAGTGGAGAGTGCCACAGTGTTTGTGTGGTATGGGACATTCAGATGAATGCAGTTGCCCTCCCCCTGTTACTGTTAGCCCACTTTTTACCATGTATTTCTGATATGAGAAGGATGAACATGTACTCATTGAAATAATCCTTACGGCCGGGCACGGTGGCTCAAGCCTGTAATCCCAGCACTTTGGGAGGCCGAGACGGGCGGATCACAAGGTCAGGAGATCGAGACCATCCTGGCTAACACGGTGAAACCCCGTCTCTGCTAAAAAATACAAAAAAACTAGCCGGGCGAGGTGGCGGGCGCCTGTAGTCCCAGCTACTTGGGAGGCTGAGGCAGGAGAATGGCGTAAACCCGGGAGGCGGAGCTTGCAGTGAGCTGAGGTTGGGCCACTGCACTCCAGCCTGGGCGAGAGAGCGAGACTCCGTCTCAAAAAAAAAAAAAAAAAAAAGAAATAATCCTTACAAGATTACAGAGTTAAAGTAGTCTCAATTCGTGTTAAGTAGAATAAAGCTGGAGAAAAAAATGTCAAATACATAGAATAGTCTTAAGAAATGTCACCTGCATAGAATGACCATAAGAAGATTTATATATGTGTATGCACATACATACCTAGATAAAACACATTTGATTGGAGATGTAAGAAAATAGAAATGATTCTAAATGATAATGTGCCAATTAGAAAGATATATAGATGACAATTTTCGGGTACTTGTTAGAATAATCTCCAGTGACAGAAATACATTGTTTCTATCCTTCGAGGGATAGACCATGATTTTCTGGTTAAGAACAGTATTTTATGCTTCCAAATAGAGTCACAGCCAGCAAAATCTGGAAATACTTGAAAATGACAGGAGAATGATTCTGCAGTTGAGCTTTCTGCATACAGGCGTGTCAGAGCATGATTCATATGAATGTGTCTTTCACCAGACGTGAAGGATGTGTGGGATAGTCTGACTTAAAATTCAGGCTGTCTGGCACATACGGAATTAATTCACTTTGGTGGCCCCAGAGAAGGTTTACCTCAAGAGAGGCAATCATCTTCCAAAACTGTGGTACACATTCTCTGAGATGCCAGTGTGACTGTCAACCCATATGCACTCCTGGAGCATCAAGAACTGTGGATCTGAGCCCCAGATAAGATACCCAGCTGGGCGTGCAGTGGTGTGAAACAACACAAGAGCTGCTGGGGACTGTGCCACCTGCCCCCTGGGAAGCCCAGGCAGGGTGGGTAGCAGCAGGTGTGGTTACTGGCCGCACTGGTTCTCCAGAGCAGCAGAGGGAAGACTAGTGCTTAACCTCGTCATAGCTGTCAAGGCATTTGGGAAAGTTACGTGCGCTGCTGAGTGTGAAGGGGCGAGTACCCCTCATGTAGGAGGCTTTCAATAGGGTAGCGTTGTGGGCACTGTCAGCATGCATTTTGGAGTCAAGCGAAATTTTTGATTCCTAACTGTACCACTTATTAGCTATATTATTTTGACGAATTTCCTTGTACCATGGCTTCCTTATTTATAAAACTGTGTTAATCTGGTATTGTAGAGTTTCTCCCGCCTTCATGTTTAATAGCTTCTTACAGTTCCTCGTATAATGTGGTATTCTTTTGAATGTAATCCAAGTTAGGGGAAGGATGGGGTAGAGTGGAGCTGAGTAAGGGAAGCACATATAATCTTTAAGTTCCTTCCCAGACCAATGATTCTGGAAGATCAGTGAGGAACATAAGTTGCATCCATTTTTCTTTTTTCACAGATGGAGGACAGTCATTTAGAATAGTTCTTTGCAGGATACTTTATATATATCAGAGAAAGAAGATGTTTTATGATTTAAATTTACAGACACTGTAAGGGCCTTTATTTAAGAATTATATTAAATAATTTAATTCTTAACCGTCTTTGCTCAGACCTTCTGGAAAAGTCTCGTGCTGTTCGTCAAGCAAAAGATGAACGTACTTTTCATATCTTTTACCAGTTGTTATCTGGAGCAGGAGAACACCTAAAGTGTAAGTTACAAAGGTTTTTACTATTTTATATTCACTGGAATATCTCTTTTAATATTTTTTTGAGAAAAAACAATTTTGGGAAACAGTTTTTTACACACAAAACACCAAATTTCCAGCTGGTTAAATCATGAAAATCAAAATGAAATTGAACTTCCATGCCATGGGGTAAGTACTTTATTTTAAGCAGCAGATATTGTAGATAATATAATCTTTTGTACTTTTATTTCTTTTTAAAAAATTTTAAATTAGGAGATAAATGATGCATATTTTACAACTCTTTCAACATTTTAAAATACGAAAGTAAGGGAAAAGAAATTTATCTGATAAAATTAAGTAGAATATATATTTTTATTTCTAGATTTACAACTGAATATATGTTATTGCTCCCACTAGTACTAGAAAGAGCCTGTGGTGGATATTGATTGATTGATTGAATGTCATGAATCACAAGGACCAGAAGTTTAGAGTTGGGCAGGTACAAAGGAGAGCTCAGGTCTGGGTCAGAATTTTGCTGGGTTAGAAATATATGAGAGAGAGGAGAAGATGCATAACTTTCCCGTCTCTTCTGATTCTCAAATTCAGTGTTACTGCGTGATTATTATATATATTGTCTAGATATCAAAATAGACACATATATAGTAAAAAGTTTTCTTATCGGGTGTCTAGGCTTTTGCTAACCACAGACATCTGTGAAACTTTTGAACCCAAAAATTAATCAGAGAAAGACCTGTAAGGGAAAAACCAAGCAACAAAAAAAATAGAGTTATTGCCAAGGAGAGACTAAAAATTCAAGATTATGCGATATGTAACACTGAAGAGAAGAAAATGCTCAGGCTTTCCGACTGGCAATAACTGCAATAAGAATAAATTCTTTAAAATGATCCAAGTGTTGAAAGAAATAGAAAAAGATAGCAGCAGGCAGTACCCTGTAGAAGTGAAATGTGATGTAGACAAGAATCAGGGGACAGGGTGACCTGCAGAAATTCTCTGCAGGAGAGCAAGAGAGCCAGTCACAAAGAAAGCTGGGAGCACATTTGCATATCTGTCATATGGATAAATAGCCCTGCTCTTTTGAGCACTCCTGAGAAATATTCTTTGGCTCTCAAGAATGCATTTGTCAAAAGAGTAAGTTCTCTTTAATTAATGGCTCCTACAGTACAAGTAGTCAGTGTGGGTACCTGTTATGACAGTCTGCTGCACCACATCACATCATCATTCTAAAAGCAAGTTAACCACCAAGCAAGCAGGCTTGGCGAAAGAGTTTCGGAGCCTTTGCTGGGCTTGGGACTTGCTTGATCCACGTCACTGTATCTTTAGCTTATGTCCATGGTAGTTTTCATATTCACTTCATAGTGTTTGCTGCAAACTACTTGCTAAGATAGGAATATAGAATATGGGTTTAAAAGCTTTCCTTCAAAAAAGAGGGCTAAAATATTTAAATCTGAAAACAATAAAGTTTTATCATCTGGAAAATCAACATCATTTCCCAGATAACCAATTTCAAATAGAATATTGTACAAACTGCCATCCCCAAAACTCCTGTTAAGGTTTTTGCATCGTTAAGACCATCATTTTCCTTCATTTCCTTCATTGGTACAGATAACAAAAACGTGTATGTTTGTGTATTTACATGAACATATAAAGAAAAAAAAAAAAACATTTTGCTGGCAATGGGTTGCATGGTGACCACTGTTCTCCTGTAACGGCACAGTTTGAATGCAGGTGTGGCTTAGTTATCTTCATGAGTATTTATTAAATTTTCTTCCATTATATTTCCTTTTAGCTGATTTGCTTCTCGAAGGATTTAATAACTACAGGTTTCTCTCCAATGGCTATATTCCTATTCCGGGACAGCAAGACAAAGATAACTTCCAGGAGACCATGGAAGCAATGCATATCATGGGCTTCTCTCATGAAGAGATTCTGTGTATGTGTGATTTCTCTGAGATTCTGATACTCACTTTCCTAAGACTTATACATTTGGGGTAAATCACCCAAACTAGAAAATGATTGGGAAACTAATGAATGGTATGAAATCCTGAAAAGACATATCTTACTGAAAAGTTTTGTATAGCTAATTTTTAGCAGAAAATAAATGAGAATATGTCTCCGCTACATTTTGAGGCAATATTAATTGTTTTTTCTTTTTATCAATATGAAGCAATGCTTAAAGTAGTATCTTCAGTGCTACAGTTTGGAAATATTTCTTTCAAAAAGGAGAGAAATACTGATCAAGCTTCCATGCCAGAAAATACAGGTAAACTGATGAATACTGACTTTATTTCTATTTCAGTGGCTTCTTGTGCTCTCCAAGAACGTATTACAATGCAAGCATAAAAGCACCTCTGAAGCATTTCCGAAGGGACCCTCAAGAGTAGAGTGACAACCTCGTGTGCTTACACGAGAGTCCCCCTGATTCTCTAAATGAGGACAGGGGACAGGGCGTAGGATGAAAAGTAGCAGCAGTCTCTGCCTTAGCGTGGAGGTGGCCTTGGGAATGGAGGGAGGAGAATTCAGCCACAGGAGGCCACACGCTTGCCTGAGAGGGAGCTGCAGCTGCTAAGTTCCAGCCAGTGTGCACCTTGCCGGGATTATAGGACCAGTGTTGCCAAATATAAGTGACTTTTCAAAGAAAAATGGAAATCTAGGTTTTAAAGGAAATGTTCTCATTTTTAAATGTTGAAAATGGTTTTAAATTTGCATTGGTCAGGAACAAAAGTTTGTGACTCAAGTATATTTTTATATATTTATTAAATATGTATTTAATATAAAGTATAAATATAATATAAATGTATTTAAATTATATATTTATTAAATATATATAAAAATATATATATCAGTTTGCTTCAGATGGTCTGGAGAGAAAAAGAAAAGTGAGGATCTCTATATTGCCTTGACTACTTGATTATTCTAACAAGTTAGTTATCTTGCCTCGTGGAGGCATCCACAATCCCCTGTGGCAGGTGAAGGCTGACATAAAGTCACATTATCTGCCCTTGAAATAATCCTTTTTTGTAACCAATTTGAGGCTTGATAACAATTTAATTCTGTGTGGCTCTTCTAAGGGGCCTGCCTCTCCTGCTGCTTCTTGGTCATCATTTCCTGGCCAAACTGTGACACCTCCTCTTCGGGCTGTTGATTTCCAGGACCATTCATCTGTCATTCAATCAAAGTAGTTTGATTGGCGGCTGGGCCTCTATCCTTGTATGGCTTTTCCATGGTTAAATAGACTAAAAATGGAGCCATCTAAAATGCAGAGTAAGGCACATATTAGTATAGCTTGGCTTTGAAATTTTTAAATGACCCATAAATAGAAGAGGATCAGGTCACATCACTCTTGTAAAGGCAGGGAGGCTGGGCATGGCGGCCATGTAGTCCCAGCTACTCAGGAGGCTGAAGCAGGAGGATGGCTTGAGCCCAGGAGTTCTAGGCCGTCATGTGCTATGCATATCGGTTGTCTACACTGTGTTCAGCATCAGTATGGTTGCCTCCCAGCAGGACCACTAGGTTGCCTAAGGAGGAATGAACCAGCCCAAGTTGAAAATGGAGCAGATCAAAACTCCCATGAGATCACGCCTGTGAATAGCCACTACACTCCATCCTGGCCAACATAGTGAGAACCTGCATCTAAAAAAATGAAAAAATAGGCAAGGCAGTCAAATGCTGACTAGCTGTCTCTTATAGCCTAAAAATGAGTGTGTATTAATTTGAAAGGATGGAAGATATTTTTCATTAGACCTAAAACTTCTCTGATTTTAAGACTTTTATTTATTAATACAATTTAATTATGACTAAGGTTTTTCAAGTGTTTATTGAATATATTGTGAGTAGATTATAAGTAAAAAATGTAGGATTTAGGAGACTTTTTACACTTCAGTTGCACAGAAACTCTGCCATCTTCTTGGGATGAATGTAATGGAGTTTACTCGGGCCATCCTGACTCCCCGGATCAAGGTCGGCCGAGACTATGTGCAAAAAGCCCAGACCAAAGAACAAGTAGGTTTCATGTTCATTCTTATTATTGATTTGTTTGAATGATAAGCCATGGCCATTTGGCCTTCAATACAAACTGTCTTACATGGGTGTTTTTAGATACTAACGGAGTATTTTTTTTAGTATATTTACTTTTTCATTTTCAAAAAAATTTAAAAGGGGCCAGACACGGTGGCTCACACCTGTAATCCCAGCACTTTGGGAGGCTGAAGTGGGTGGATCACCTGAGGTCAGGAGTTTGAGACCAGCCTGACCAATATGGTGAAACCCCATCTCTCCTAAAAATACAAAAATTAGCTGGGTGTGGTGGTGTACACCTGTAGTTCCGGCAACTAAGGAGGCTGAGACAGGAGAATTGCTTGAACCCAGGAGGTGGAGGTTGTAGTGAGCCGAGATTGCACCATGCACTCCAGCCTGGGCAACAGAACGAGACTCCGTATCCAAAAAAAAAAAAAAATGTTTTTCAAGGTGATTTAAAATTTTTTTTTTAAAAAGTACATGTCAA
Source organism: Colobus angolensis palliatus (assembly GCF_000951035.1). Taxonomy (NCBI): domain Eukaryota; kingdom Metazoa; phylum Chordata; class Mammalia; order Primates; family Cercopithecidae; genus Colobus; species Colobus angolensis. Next base: position 4,705,093 of record NW_012118154.1, on the reverse strand, counting down.
ATTATAATTTCCAGTTTTCCCCAACTAGATAGATAATCCAGTAGACAAATCTGCATACTTTGGGAACCAGGCCAGCAGAAGGACGCCTGCCACCTTGTCCCTGTGCTGGGTGGTACGGCAGAGAAAGTGCCAGCTGACTGAGCTGACGCAGGGCGGACAGTGCCGCCCAGAACCCAGGCGCATGGGGAGGAGCATATTTGTATTAGGCATCTTTACCCATCCCCCAAATTCATTATTCCCAGTGTTCATTTAATTGTACTTATATTGCCTTCTATTGATGTGTAAAACTGAGACATGATTAAGTAGTGACTGCCATCTCAGCTTTTTTGAGTGCTGTATAACACTAAATTCCATAAAACAGCTATTTATGCTTTGTTGAGATGGTTTCCAGAATGAAAGGCTGTTGTGATTTAATTGCAGGCAGATTTTGCAGTAGAAGCATTGGCAAAAGCTACCTACGAGCGGCTCTTTCGCTGGCTCGTTCATCGCATCAATAAAGCTCTGGACAGGACCAAACGTCAGGGAGCATCTTTCATTGGAATCCTGGATATTGCTGGATTTGAAATTTTTGAGGTATTCTTCCCCCTCTTCCTCTTGCTCTTCCTTCTTTTTGTTTGTTCTTTTAACAAATATTAAAGCTCACCATGTGCACAGCACATACCAGGCACCGGAGATATAGTCCCTGCCATTCTCGTAGAGTCAAGCAATAAATAGCATATAACCAGTGAATCCACAGGTCTGTGAGAATGCAGAAAGGGTGCTGTGATAGAACTGGGAGGCCAGCTTGAGATAGCTGTTCAGGGAAGGTGCCTCTGCAGCGGCAACAGTTAGGCTTACTTGAAGGATGAGACGCTGCCAGCCTCGGTCAGTTTGCCAGCATAATGAGAGCAATTCCAGTGGTCTTGTATGGGACAGAACTTATCAAATGTTCAAAGCTGCTAGAAAGCCAGGGTGACTGGATACAGCTGACCAGAGGGAGAGAGGAGTTGGAGACGTGGAGTAAAGTGTGGGGCCAAGTTGAGAGGCCGTCAAGGGGGCCAGTGTAGTGGAACACGAGCAAGATGACGGGTCTTGGCTGGGGAATCAGGAGAGGAGCAACGTGAGAGGGAGGCGCCTGGACAGGCAGTGATCTGTGTACTGCAGATATAACCAGGGTTTAACAATAGATTTCACTGTTGATCTGACTAGATTGTCCAAACACTTACTCATCATCAATGCGGAAAAGGTTCACAGTCACACACCTGCTACAGTTTTGCAGGGAAGTGCATAAAATTTTGGGCATCTAAAAATTTATATCTTTATTTCCATAAATATAGATGTGAACCATGTAAATATAGTAAGGCACAAATATGAAATGCTTTTTGTGATCATCCGTGTGTTAACTTTAATCACTATTGGGTATTGAATTGTCTTATTTTAAAATGAACCCCTTTAAAATTATGTCTATCCTCATAAATACTGAACCTGCCACTGCCACTCTAAGAGATTGCTTTACTGTGTATTGATTTGTAAGTAAATTGAGAAATCACGAAAAGTGGCTGGGTACAAATTGCATTAAAAAAATCTGTCACTTTCCTCTACATAAATGATCAGAAGATATAGTGGAAAAAAAAGATCCTCATTTCCAACTGCAACAAAAACAGACAAAACACCTAAAAATAAATTTTAAAAGAAATGGGCAAGATTTAAATGAAGGCAACGTTACAGTGCTGCTACAAAAAAGAAAAGAAGACTTGAACAAGTAAAGAGACATACCCTGTTCTCGATGGGAAAATTTTGCATTTATGTAGATGGTAAAAATGCTAAGTTGTTCAGTGAGTGTTATTTTAGGAAATTGGTTCAAATTGTTATGTTAGCTCCATACAATGGAATACTATGCATCCATTATAAAGAATGGGCTGGCTTTATACCCTAAGGAAAGATCCCACAACGTAACAAGATACATTGTTAAGTTAAAAAAAAAAAAAGCAAGGTTCACACACATACGCACATTTCTGAGTGCATAGAATATTTCTGGAAGAGTCACAAAAATAGGAGATACTGGTTGATTATAGGGAGAACAAATAAGTTTCATTGAAGTGAAACCGACTGGTGCAATTCTGTGTTGAATTGCACATTTCGAATTTTATACCATGCATTATTGATTTAAAAATCAATTAAGGCCGGGGGCGGTGGCTCAAGCCTGTAATCCCAGCACTTTGGGAGGCCGAGACGGGCGGATCACGAGGTCGGGAGATCGAGACCGTCCTGGCTAACATGGTGAAACCCCGTCTCTACTGAAAAATACAAAAAACTAGCCGGGCGAGGTGGCGGGCGCCTGTAGTCCTAGCTACTCCGGAGGCTGAGGCAGGAGAATGGCGTAAACCCGGGAGGCGGAGCTTGCAGTGAGCTGAGGTCGGGCCACTGCACTCCAGCCTGGGCGAGAGAGTGAGACTCCGTCTCAAAAAAAAAAAAAAAAAAACCACCATTCTTTGTCATAGCCCAGGCTAAACAGAGCAATAGGATGTCATCATCCCGAGGCAAAGGAAAGTTCACCTACATGAACAGGAATAAGCAGAATCCAGCAGTCTGTAAATACGAGGCTTGTCCTGTGTGCTAGAAATACAGTGTTGAGCAAGGCAAGCACTGCCCCTGCCCTCCTTATGTGACCTCATTCTGAAATAGTGAATTTAACAGCTCCTGGAGAATGGGAAAGATTGGAGTGGCTTTTTCAGACTCTAAATCAACTCCTTGGAGATGGATTAAATCTTCTTTAATTGAAAATCACTTTTTATAATGAAAGAGGTTATTTATGGGTACATGCAGCTTGTGTGAACAGTATAAAAGCAGGAAAGAGGTTGGGCACTTCTAGTGTATAGGATTAAGAAAATTATATTAATTCACCCATCTGTCCATTCACCCAATCAATTTTTCTCTTAAAAAATGGGCGGAGTTCACAGAGAAGGAACAGAAATGACAATAACATGAAAAACGCCCAAATTCACTTTATGAGGGCAGTGCAATATCACTTTTGATATTGCAAAGGTCAAATATTTGATAAGGGAAGGGAATGCTTAGAGAAGCAATGCAGAGCCTCATACCAAGCGCATTCCGTGTGCCAGGCCCCGCTGAGCTCCCAACAACAATTTCGTGCAGTAAAGAAGATTCCTTTCCTACCTTACCTTGGAGCCCACAGCCTGAGTGACAGTGGAGTGGGACAGAACCAGACGCATTCTCCACCCCAGCTTAGATGCGCGCCCACCACCTCGCTCACCTCCCTTTGCCTCTGGTTTTTCCAAGCCTTTGCTTTTCTTCTTTTTCTTACTGTCTCATTTATTTATTTATAGTCCTTAACCATTCAGTAATAAGAACTGAATTGTTTTACTTGCAGAGCATTCAGTTAGCATATTAAGTTTATTATCTTTTCATTTTAGCAGTTCAGTAATGTGGCCATAGACAGTATATTCTTTCTCTTTACCTTTTCAAAAAGGCTGTGTGTGAGAGAGGGATTGGGAGACCACCCCACCTGGTTTAGTCACTGTCATTAGCTAGAAGCAATCATGTACTTCATACCTAATTAGTAATTTTTAATGAAAACATGTTTTATAACTACCTGACTAATTATTCCCATTTTCCCTCTGCCTCCCCATGTCTGGAAAATTACTCTTTGACATTTGTAGCTGAACTCCTTTGAACAGCTTTGCATCAACTACACCAACGAGAAGCTGCAGCAATTGTTCAACCACACCATGTTTATCCTGGAACAAGAGGAATACCAGCGCGAAGGCATCGAGTGGAACTTCATCGATTTCGGACTGGACCTGCAGCCGTGCATCGACCTGATAGAGAGGCCTGTAAGAGCGCTCTCTTGCTCGTTGTCTTTCATTTTCCATTCAAGCAGTGACCTAAAGTGGCATAACCCGAGACAGAAATTACCCAAGCTATTCAGTGGTGAAATACTTTTCTGATCTAAATTTTCCAGAAAGGTGATACTCTGATAAAATATCTACAGAATGTAAGAGTCAGTAGCATGCCAGTAAAACCCTTCTTTAGCTCTCCTCGCAGCTTGATTCCTGTCCTTGCTCGCAGCTTGATTCCTGTCCTTGCTCGCTTGGGTATACTGGATAGTGGGCTCGGGCCCGCACAGACTGCAGATGGCCCTGTGTGCTGGCATTTGCGTGTACCTCTCAAAGGATGTGGAGCTCCACCTGACAGTTTATTTAGCTGAGAATAAGACGTGTCATATAAATCCATTTTGCAGATAACTGAGGTTTGGCCTTTTACAGTACAAAGAGGTTTTTATTTTGCCAGAATTTTTTTTTTAATGTGAAGTTTTTGTTCTCAGGGAAGTCTTGTCAGATGTATTTTTAGTGGCAATCTTAGAAAGCATCAGAAACTCTTTTCTTGGTGGTTTAATGTTCTGTAAAAATACATAGAACTCATTCACGTTCAAGCTTTGAGTGTATAATTCATTCACTTTTGGAACTCGACTCCATGTGATCTCAAGCAAGTATTGACAATCTGGTTCTGTACTCCTTATTTAGCTTTTGCTCAACAAAGTATCAGCTTCATTTATTTTATTTTGCTATCTGCCAAAATATAAGAAAAACTAAAACATGATTAAGCACTGACATCTGTAGTGTAGAGAAAGCTCTAACACTAGTTAAGTAGGTATGTTTGAATAACTCAGAGTTTTCTCCTAGGAGGTACAGCAGGCTTCTGGTTCTGGCTGCTCAGTCTCTGGTTGCCACTTGTATTCTTCATGTTTGAAGGTGTTGGAGGTCTCGTGGCTAGAGATCGTGGATGGCACAGCACCCACAGTCAGGAGGAGCAGTGGCACATCGGGAAGAGGAAGAACCTAGAAGACATTCACCCATATTAGAGATGTAGTTCCAGCACATTAGAAATTTGAGTTTAAGGAAAGCAATGGATAATTTTCATTTGGCTTTTATAATACATACCTTTCAAGGCACATTTATAGCAAAAATCTTAAATTACCTGTAGTTGTGAGGATAGTTGCTTCTTTGTACCCTACAGGGTCATTTAGAGGTGGCATGCTTGTAGTGACTTCCAGGTAACTTGTGCATACACAAGCACATGAACACATTTCGTTACATTTCATCACTGCTTTGTTGCCTAAAGAATTGTTTGGGTATTTATGTAAATAAGGGAAGGGAGTATTTCACATTGGTACTGTTGATGACTATATGGTATGTTTTTTGACATGCTTATTGTATGTGTCCATATGACACTGGAAGTCCCACAGTTTAAGAATATAATGATTATGTATCTGCAGTTTTATTTTAGGATGGACGAGAACCCATAAAATTTGCTAGGTCAATATCTTTTTAGGAATAATTGTGCCGAAAGTCTTCCAAATGGAAAATTACCTGTCTTATTTTTTAAAATGTTTTTAGAGTGTTTTTAAATCTAATGGTTTTGTGACCTTTAAATGAGTCTTACAAATATTAATTCTTAATGTTACTTAATTGCATTTCTTTTGCTTTATCCTCTAGGACAAAATACTTTACTATTTTTTCATGTATTTTTTACTCTCACACAATAATTGTACTCTAAAGGTGAAAATGATGGGGTAATTAAACATTTCAACCCTAATAACTAACTCCAAGCAAAAATAGGTGAGGTAGAAGGCCAGGTGCAATGGCTCCCACCTGTAATCCCAGCACTTTGGGAGGCTGGGGCAGGCGGATCACTTGAGGTCAGGAGTTCGAGACCAGCCTGGCCAACATGGTGAAACCTCATCTCTGCTAAAAATACAAAAAATTAGCTGGATGTGGTGGCATGTGCCTGTAGTCCTAGCTACTCGGGAGGCTGAGACACAAGAATCACTTAAACACAGGAGGCAGAGGTTGCCGTGAGCCGAGATTGCACCACTGCACTCCAGTCTAGGTGACAACATGAGACCCTGTTCCCCCCAAAAAATAAGTGAAGTAGAAGGGGTTTGATGTTTATGTTTTTAATTATTTTCCAGGCCTTAAGTGTAAATATTGTAGTAGAATAAGATCCAGATAGCAATTTATTGGACCAGGTGTGGCGGCTCATACCTGTAATCCCAGTGCTTTGGAAAGCTGAGGTGAGAGGATCACTTAAGACCAGGAGTTTGAGACCAGCCTGGGCAACACAGTAAGACTACATCTCTACAAGAAAGTTTTAAAATTAGCCAGGCATGATGTCATGTCCATGTAGTACCAGCTACTCAGGAGGCTGAGGCAGGAGGATCCTTTGAGGCCCTGAGTTGGAGGCTACAGTGATATGGTCACACCACTTCATTCCAGCCTGAGTGACAGAGTGAGACCCCATCTCAAAAAAAAAGAAAATAATTTATTAAATCCTCAGTTATGGCCTAGAAATGCAGACTGGGGGTGCCATGGGGATATGAGATAGTATATACCATAGCCTTGGTCCTCAAGAACCTGATCTTGAAGCAAGAGAACAGAACACAACATAGTGGTGAGTTCATTGGTTCCTAGGTACGACTCTAAGTGATGCTGGGTGAATTCAGAAAAAGGCAAAGGCCACAAAGTAGGCTGGCAGTGTTGTGGAAGGTATTACAGGTGTAGATGCTGTGCAGGGAGCATTCCAGGGATGAGGTTTATGGTCAGAAATTAGCAGGCGAACAGCACATTGAAAGTGGTATTTTAGGGAAGTTATTTGGCGAGTGTCCTAGTCTGTTTTCTGTTACTATAACTGAATAACTAAGACGGAGTAATTTATGAAGAAAATAAATTGATATCTTGTAGGCTGGGAAGTCCCAGGTCTAGGGGCTGCATTGGATGAGGGTATTCTTGCTGGTGGGGACTCTCGGCAGAGTCCTGAGGTGGCACAGGGCATCACATGGTGAGGGGGGCTCCTAAGAAATGGCCAAACTAGCTTTTTATGACAGACCCGCTCTCACGATAACTAACCCACCTCCTCAACAACCCACTGATCCAGGAACGAATTAATCCGTGTGCTAGGAAAGAGCCCCCATGACCCAGTCACCTCCTAAAGCCTTCTGTCTCAACACTGCTGCATTAGGAATCAGGTTCCCAACATGTAAACTTTTGGGGAACACATTGAAACCACAGCAGCTGGGCATTCAGAAAGTATTGGAGCTGGGAAGTCATGATGTTCCTAGTCACCAGTTATGCCCAGACACTGACAGGCAATGAGTAGAACTAGTTAACTCGTTCCTTCTTTCCTTCCTATACTCTTTGTACTGGTACTTCTAGGCTCTTCCTTAAGTTACATTTCATCACTGCTTTGTTGCCTAAAGAATTGTTTGGGTATTTATGTAAATAAGGGAAGGGAGTATTTCACATTGGTACTGTTGATGTACCAATAGAGTGGACCCTTTATTCCCTGCCTAAATAGTCCTAATTTAAAGGAGAGAGCGCTCAGAAAGGGGAGGGAGGGAATTCAAGATTTAATGCTGACTCACGCTGTACCTCAATTTGAGGATTATTCTACTTATTCATAGAAATATAAAATCTGATTAAAAAATAAAAACATGGCCAGGCACAGTGGCTCACACTTGTAATCCCAGCACTTTGGGAGGCCGAGGCAGGCAGATCACCTGAGGTCAGGAGTTCGAGACCAGCGTGGCCAACATGGTGAAACTCTATCTCTACTAAAAATACAAAAAGCAATTAGCCAGGCATGGTGGCAGGTGTCTGTAATCCCAGCTACTCGGGAGGCTGCAGCAGGAGGATCGCTTGAAGCCAGGAGGTGGAGGTTGCAGCAAGCCAAGATCGCACGACCGCACTCCAGCCTGGGGGACAAGAGCGAGACTCCGTCTCAAAAAATAATAATAATAATACATAAAAACATAACATTTTTAAAACCCCATGAGAGTTTATGATGACGGGGAATTTAACGACAGCCTGTGGAATGACATGGGATAATGATCCCATTGATGTTCCTTGCAAAATGGAGAGTGAAAACAATACTTTCTAGACGGAAAATGCCAAAAAAACGTCCTCTGTGGTGGCACCTGACAGGCCGGCGCCAGGCTTACCTCATCTCACATAATCCCAACCCCTGCCTCGCAAGATTGTAGGCTGGTAGCAGGCAAACCTCTGAGTTCAAAAGCTCTCACAAAACCTATGACCAATATTCAGAAACATAGGCTTCTCAGCTTACAGCTCTTGGAAATACCCAGTTAAGAGAAGGAATGATAATAGAGATCTTGACATTGAAGGATGAAGTGGAAAAAATAAAAAGGAGACACAATAATGATATTCATAATCACGCTGTCACCAAATCATTTAGAAAAAATGCAAATTTTATTTGAGATACTGTGTCAGAATTTAGGAAACTTCTCATTAAAAGTGGCTAAGAATGTAAAAGTGAGGGTAAAAGGAGGATGTTTCTGTTATATTAACATTAACGTGGAACTTCATTTCTCACACTTGTGTGATTGGGGTGGATTGAGTTACCTGCCACTCTGAGTTCCTCTAAAGTGACCTAATCCCAGTTGCCTCAGATTACTGTCTTCTTTTAGCTGATCTGAAGCCCTGACAATTCTTTCAGGTGGAGGAGTCCTGGGGTAAGGATCTCCATTGCAGAAGGGTTCCCCCAGCTTCCACCCACGGGCATTCAGATCACCCATCCCTTTCTCTGACCACGTTATTACACTGTTTCATTTGTATTTAACCATAGCCTCTAGCTACTTTTAAAAACAGTATTTGTGTGTATTGCCAACTCTTTGCCAGTAAATATGAAGGCTTTGTGAGTTGAAGAGAACTGATCTTAGAGTCTTATTCAAAAAGCTGATTTCATGAGTGTGCCCTAGAACTGATACAAGTTCAGTTTTATATCACACACTTGCCGTATTTGCAGTGTGGTAATAAACGATAACCCAGAAACACTAGAAAATAGACCATCACTATTTAAATATCTTATTTAGCTTTCATGTGTCATTTACCTCCAAAAAGGAAGTCACTCCAGACAATGGTGAGCTGTAGGCCTTTTGAAAAATTGAGACATAATTCACAAAGCGTGAAATCCACCCTTTTAAAACTACAATTCAGTGATGTCTGTAGTATATTCACAAAGTTGTGGAACCACTACCACTAGCTAATCCTGCCACATTTTCATCACCCCCGAAAGAAACCTCTTACCCATTAGTGGTCACTCCACATTCTCTTCCCTCAACCTCCAACCACCACTAATCTACTCTCTCTATATATAGATTCATCTAGCACTTCTTCTTTTCTTTTCTTTTTTTTGTTTTGAGACGGAGTCTTGCTCTGTTGCCCAGGCTGGAATGCAGTGGCACCATCTTAGCTCACTGCAACCTCCGCCTCCTAGGTCCAACCAATTCTCCTGCCTCACCCTCCTGAGTAGTTGGGACTACAGGTGCCTGCCACCACACCCAGCTAATTTTTGTATTTTTAGTAAAGACGGGGTTTCACCATATTGGCCAGGCTGGTCTTGAACTCCTGACCTCGTGATCCACCCGCCTTGGCCTCCCAAAGTGCTACTTTTTTTCAGTGATCATTGAATCACATAAAATAGATTGTCAAGTGCATGTTAAATATATAAAGCAACTGATGACTTAGTTTATCAGTTTCCATATACTCTACTTAATAGTTTAAAATATTTTGCCAACTATAAAGTGATACCGTTAATTTAAAAATTACTTAAACAGAAACTTAAACTGATTAGGATGTAAAATGTCTGAAGCATTCTTGCTAGTTGAGGTGTTATAATGATTTCTCCAGTCACTGAATATAAACATTCAGTTTCATCTCTCCACTCCCACTGCGTTTCTGGCTTCTTTTATTTGTGACTTTTGTGGAGCCATCTGCTTGGAATTCATTTACTTGCAATTTACATACAGTATTTATAAGTTTGAGATAAGTTACTCCTCTGTTTTTGTGCTAATACTTATTTAGCAGTTTGAGATGTCAGTGTTTGAATTATAAACTTGTTATGGCTTAGACATTCCCTTCCATCCTAGCAGTTTGTTTTCCATGGATCTTCATAAAACTAATTGTTTTAGAAGTTGAAGTGCCAAACTCAGTAGTATTAAAGTGGCAAGCAAAACTTGTGAATTCTTGTTGCCTGTCATTATCAGGCGAACCCTCCTGGTGTACTGGCCCTTTTGGATGAAGAATGCTGGTTCCCTAAAGCCACAGATAAAACCTTTGTTGAAAAACTGGTTCAAGAGCAAGGTTCCCACTCCAAGTTTCAGAAACCTCGACAACTAAAAGACAAAGCTGATTTTTGCATTATACATTATGCAGGGAAGGTAAGAGCTCTTATGTTGAATAACTGGATTAAAATGGCTGTGTTTGAAATGTTGCTACATTTTTATGAAGGTGTAACAAAGGTGCTGATAAACGTTTATAAACAAATACAGTATATATTACAAACATACTGTCTTTCAGACAGCCCAGTTTGGGGACTGTTGTATAAAAGTTTTTGGTTGAGGCTTAAAGTGTTTTTGTTTTTGTGTTTGGTTCTGTGTTCTCCATTTCACCACTTTTGGCTCTGGTGCGGGATAGGTGGACTATAAGGCAGATGAGTGGCTGATGAAGAACATGGACCCCCTGAATGACAACGTGGCCACCCTTTTGCACCAGTCATCAGACAGATTTGTGGCAGAGCTTTGGAAAGATGGTAAGAAAGCGCTTATCTTTGTAATTATGCTTGGCTGGAATCTTTTATAATTAAGGTTTATAGATGGTTCTTTTACATATATATGGATATATATACTTCTTACTTTAAAGTCTTTCTTTCCCTAGAGCAGGGCTGCCATTATATGGGAATTTATCCGTTTTAAGAATACTTGGGTTAAGAAATGAATACAGAGACATCTGCCTTCTTGGTCAGATGTTATAGGGAGTACAGAAACATTCTAGGCCCGGAGCCACAAAGACATACACATATGCCTCAGGCCACCGCAGTCCCAATTCAGTTATAATCCAGGAACACTGCGATACAAAACCTGAGAAGGCCTGCTCATTCCATTTTCCCTGTGTCAGGCCTCCTGAGCTACATCCTTCCTCACCACCTGCCCCGGACACCCAGTGGCTGGTGGATAAACTCAAATCGCCTGCATTTAGATCAGTTGCTTTTCTTTCCATCAGTCCTCAGAGTTCTTTTGTTATATGAACCTCAGGTGAAGAATTTTGGTGATTTTTATGGTAGACTACAAGATTTTACTAGTACCAGAAAATCACAATGTCTCTGTGTCTATATGCATTGTGGGAACCAGTATCTTCTCCTAGAGCTCAGCTCTCCTGCTACATTTCATCCTGGCTCTATTCCACCTCTTTGCCTGGCTTCAGGCCATGCAGGACCTTAGCCCTGGATCTACCCCTGCCTAGACCCTGACCCTGAGGCCAGACCTATTCGGTTACCTGGCTCACGTCTGCTTTCTCTGTAGCATCTTAAGCCTTGTAATCTAGCTGTCTTCTCAGAGGTAGAGGGAAAGAAATGGAAGCAGAGAAGAAGAGGGCTAAGTGCAGTTGGGGCCAAAGGAAAGAGACAAGAATTGAAGAATGGACACAGAGAAAGTGACTAGGGGAAATGTGACCCTATAAAAGATCATCTTAAGAATGACTGTGTCTGTCAGATCAAGTCAGTGTGAGGGATCTGCAGGGGTGGGATGCACACCTGCACGCATGCGTCCTGGGAACAGACTGTGGGTCTGAGACATAGCAAAGACGGGAGGGACCTGGGGGAAAGACGAGCTTTCCAACAAGTAAAACAGAAGGCTTTAATCTTTGTATCTTTAGGTGAAAGTCTTCAACTGACTACTGAATGCACAGTGTCACTTCCAGTGACCTACTCAGTCGAGGGATGCTGTGTGAGGACTGGGAAGAGAAGCAGGGAGCTCCAGTAGAACTTACAGTATCCTCAGTGATGAGCTCCTCTTCGCCTTGTCGATAGGCAATGTTAAGAGTGGGGTATGAGAAACTGAGATGAGAATAGAAAAGACCTCTGAGCTCAGGCTGTTACAGGGTCTACAGTGCTAGAAAGACCAGCGCTGGTGAGTTGGAAATGTGTGAGGAAGAAGAGGGAGAGTAATGTTGCAGTCGTAAGGATTTGTATTCCTTTAGGAATCACTTCCGCTGTGACAGCATTGGGGACTGTGTAGGTTACAAAGTCTCTTCATGTTCAGCTTCTCCTCCGGATACCCTCGTAAGGTCTTAGAACACAGCAGAGGGAGTGAGATCAGTATGCAAAGTGGATCTGTGATAAATGCCATGGAAATGGCACAGTGAGTTTTTAGGGATGTACAACAGAGGAAGGGACTGCCTTTTTCTGGGGCGCTAAAGGGAAAATGTCATAACGAGAGGATGCAATTTTCCTTGTCCTTAAAGAATAAAAATGATTTGTTGATTAAACAATGGAAGCTGACATCTCCTGAGCACCTGCTAAGTGCCACACAGTGTTTTCAGCACTAATTTATGAGCATTCATGGCCTGGTTATGCCTTAAACATTTGCGGGTAAGAAGGTTTACATGAACTAGCTCCAGGAGTGAGTGTCTGGGGTGGCATTTGTAGAAATGAAGTTGGCAGGAGGAGAAGTACAGAATGATCACGGTGGAGAGGTCGAAAATCATAGCTCAGGAGGAGTCTTCCATTTGGCTTTAGAGAGGGCTGGGGCAGAGAAGAGTGAGCAGGAAATGAGGCCAGGCTGGTAGGTTGAGGCTAGGCTGGAGAGTCTTCATGTCCCATCTCTAGTGGAATTTGTTCTTGAGACTGTGCTGAAGAAATAGTGTCAGTAGGTTTGTGACCTTGGGTAGTGACCCCTTCTGAACTCGAAGAAGTGAAACAGGCAGTGTTTGTTGGGTGGATTGGAGTGAAAGAGCCTGGAAGTGGGGAGTTGAGTATGGGACAACTGAAGATGACAGTGGGCATGGAGACGATGCCTGGGAAACGGGAACAGAGGAAACGGGAACTTTTCCCTGGTTTTTGAAAACCAGCCTTAAAAACTGGTTTTCTCTTCATTTTGAAGGAAAACAGGTATTGGGACCACTGACATTATAAGCATAGAAACGAGGTCCTTTATTACATATTTATTCTGACACTATGAACCCTTTTTTAGTCCTTGTCTTATATTCCTTAACCAAAAATGGTGTTGGAAACACCCATTCAGCACTTGACCCATTCGTATAATACTACATACCTAATTATGTACTTCCCATGGCAATAATCTGTGAGCTGGATCTGGAAGCAATGAGAGACATGTCCCCTGCCTCCCAAGAGCTGGTAATCCAGTTGAGAAACCAGGATATACACAGATGCAGTAACAGAACTGAGCTAGTCTTTTTCTTGGCTCCCAGCATCCTACTTCCTCCTTCCATTCTTCTTTAGCTTCAGGTCTCACCAGGCCCCAGATACTGGAGAGGGCTTTGGCACAATAGGTCAGAAGCTGTAGGTATGTAAGATTTGGTGGGCAAGGGTGGAGGTGGGAGGGTGAGATGTCATACAAATTACAGATCACAGATGCTACGTCTTACAGGTAGGACCCTGTCTGGAGACTCCTTACCTGCACTTTTGTGTCTTCCATTTAAGAGATACAGGAAAGTTATTCATTTGATTACAGAAATGCTTAGAGGAAACTCTAAGCCTTGCTGAGCTCCTTCAGCCCTTGGCGTGAGCCCCATTCATCTGTACTTAGTCCACAGTTCTGACCCATAGACGCCATGTTTGCACAGCCCTATTGATGGCCTTTGTCTTTCTAAAGATATGCCGTTGGGAGTGCATTTGGCCATTCTTGTCAAAATAAGCCAAAGGATATCTTATCTACCCCAGGTTTGCTTTGGCTCCGCTAGCCTCTGCTCTGGAATACTCCTACGTGTTTGCTCTCCAGATAATGCCACTCTTAGCAGGAGGTGCTGTCGCTCTTCAGCTTAGGTGGACAGTTAGTTTCATCTGAGTGACAGAGAATATCTCAGAGGCCACTCGCTGTTGGGAGGCGCTGTTCTTCAGGGTGAGGAGCGGGCAGAGAAGCAGTATCATGTTTGTCCAATTTTGAAGACAGTTTGTTTCGTACATAAAGTAGTGGCAGGCATAGAAGTTTAAAGAAGATTCTGAGGTGGAGGATTTATCACTGTTCACTGTGGATGTAGAGTTCTCAGGATAAGGGGAGCAATTTTTCTCTAGAAAAATAACCCTAGAAAAACATTATTTTCCTCTTTTTAGGGCCACTGAAATGCAAAAGCAGAAAATGTCAAGTTGAACATGAATAGATGAATATATGATATATGAATATAGTTTGCCTGTGAAGAAGGTACAGCACCTAGAGTATGAAACATTTTGTGTTAAAATACAGTTTATGGCTGGGCATGGTGGCTCACGCCTGTAATCCCAGCAGTTTGGGGGGCTGAGGCAGGATGATTGCTTGACCCCAGGAGTTCAAGACCAGCCTGGGTAACACAGCGAGACCCTGTCTCCACTGAAAAAAAAGAAAGAAAAAGAAAAAAAAAATAGAGTTTGTGTTAGATTTTAGAGTTTTCTCAAGGCCAAACCAAGAGAAATATTTATTGGTGGCAGCCCTGCCCTAGAGATTTATAATGCCCTACTTTTTGCTAAAAGATGTTGTTTGGATCTCTTTACCAGCTGCAAAGGACTTCTTGGCACTTCTTAAGGTTTATATTGAAGGGGAAAAAAAAACCCTAAAGACTGCATTTTCATGTCAATGTACCTCCTAGGATATTTTCATGAGTAACAGTATGATCAATAAGTATAATCTTGCTTATGATTCAAAATTATTTTAACATTTTGCTACAACAGAACTTGAATTTTGTTTTCCTTAATGGTATATCTATTGTATAGTAATTTGTATTCAAATCATTTTTCGGAAATTATATTTCCGAGAATCTGTACTGGAAGTAAAATTACACAGCAGCATAATTCGTGACAGTAAAAGCCACTAATACGTACATTCGCCATAGTGCTGTGACTTCACTGCCGTCATGTCCTAAGCTACTCGCTATAAGAGATTTTTCTGATAGACGACTCAAATAGTGCCTATTCCTCCTAAAATTCATCTTGCATTTACATGGGGTAATCATTTGACATTGATATCATGTAATGCTCACACCAGGAGCTGGGAATGTGCTCTTTTGATTGAGCCTTAATCTATTTTATAAAGAACTTTGTCCAAATGTGCAAATGCTCTAAACAGTCATGTTTGCATGGGATCTGCCTTGGACTAGCTCCTTTTGTAGCCCAATTTCAAAGTTGACTTGTGCTGTCGAATGTCTTTCACACTAACCGAAGTGTTTGTGTATTTGCTCTTCTGTCCTGTTTTTGCTGTTTCTCTGCTTTAGAGATTCAGAATATTCAGAGAGCTTCTTTCTATGACAGTGTTTCTGGTCTTCATGAGCCACCAGGTGAATGTATAAAGCCTGTAGGTCTCCCAAAACAGAAGGGTTTTAAGCCCACAGGAAAAATGTGTGGGGGGCCTGGCAGGGTGGCCGGGGAGGGCAGGGGGTAGGCTGGGGGGGCTGGGGTGGGCTTTCGGGTTTCTGTTTTGGTTTTGCTCATAGGCCTGCATGAACCTTTCATTTCATGCTCAGTTTTATTATACTTCAAGGCAAATGTTTGAGTGCATAAGCAATTTAATTGCTACTGCCTACACATTGCTTCTTATTTTATGCACAGCACTTATAGCACCGCATATTAAAAGGTATGCCACTACCTTTTCCAATAGTGCCATTGTGATACACAGTCCTCTAAGGAAATTGTTAAGAACCGATCTGCTAAATGACATCTCCTTTGCTTTTGAGTCACCTTTAAATTTTCAACTCTAAGGAATTTCCAAGGAGGAGTGTTTCCTTTTATTTAAGACACATTTTGCAGACAAGTAATTACATATTTACCTCAGGTGTGTTGGTCTCATCATTATACCTTTTGTTTGGAATGTGTGTGCATATCTGGCTACTTGCCCTTTTCTTTTCAACCAGAGGCCCTGAAATGCTCTACAAGGCCTGATAATGTGCAAGTTGAGACTGTTGAAAACAGAGTGGAATGTTGTCAGGATTATACATTGAACCTTAAATTGAGCTCCACATGTTTGGGCTTTGTGATCTGAATCCTTAGCCCTGTGTTAAAATACAGCCTAACTACAGCTACAGAGTCTCCAAAAGCCCAATATAAAATGAAGCCCAGCCAGCCTTCCAAATGTTTAGTGAAATTGGCAAGTAGCGAAACTCAAAGATAAATTTATCTTATGAAATTTCCTTTATGATTTTTGTAACATGATAATGCTGAGATCCAAATCCATCTCAAAAGTTATTTTTAAAATGTTAAAGGACCATGCCTATTTTAATCCAACTCAAAATTCCTGCCGTCAACTCTAGTTCACATACTGTGAAAGAAGTAGATTGCAAGTATGGAGTGGGAGGAGATAAAAGATTATGCTAGAGACAGCATAAGCAGGAATGAAAATTCTGCAGAACTCCAAAGGAAGAGATCTCTAAATTCAGTCCTCTTTGGCATTGGGGAATGCTGACAGTGTTGAAATGGACGGGGGGAGCTTGGAGGTGGTTTTCAGCTATAACCTGGGACTTGTGCTTTATTAAAGGTTAGTGCTTGATCTTTTGGACTTTCTCCTAAAGTGAGTGCCCTCTTTAGATAAATTCCCTTTGGATTTCTAACCTCATAAGAGAATTCCAGGCTGTGAGCTCTTTGAAGGCAGGGCCAGTGCTTGACTTTGCTCACTGTCATCTCTTCAGCACCTGGCACAGAGGAGGCAAAGCATCACTAAGTCGCTGAGTGAGAGCTGATGGATGGGTAGGGGGTGGTGACCCCACACCCAATTTTCAGCCCCAGCAGCTTCGCCCACCGTTCCCACCGTGATCACCAAAAGCACGGACACTCTTTCCTGTGGGACCATGATCTTTGGGGTATATACACCAGGCATTTCACTGTACCAGCAGCATCCAGTACAGAGCCGCTCTTAGATGACTTCATGCTAATGAATGAGCAGTGGGGAGGCCCATTGCCCTCACTGCATCCTCACCTTGGCACTGAAAATGTTCCCGGTTCTGTCTGTCTCTGTGAGGTGTCCTTGGGTTCAATTATTCAGCTGAACCGAGTACCAACGGTCTCAATCTCTACTTCTCCTCAGAAGCCCATCCATCTACCAAGGCCAAATATGTTCTTTGAAATTGAGTGTAATATTTTACAGCAAAATCGTTTTCTCTTTAATGTGTTTATTGATTCAAGACCACCACCCCAGAGAGGGCTAAGGGATTTTAAAATGAAAATGGAGGACTTTAATATTTCCAGTGATTTCTTGGAAGACAATGGATGGAGGAGTTTCTAGGGATCCAGACTGTGATTGCCTGTGATGTGCTGACGTGTGGTAAGCATCTCTCTAAAGCAGGTGACACAAAGCTAATAGGACCCATGTGCTTAAGTACATGTGTAGTGATGGGAAAATAGCATTATGAAGAGCCTGCAGGCTTCTGGGACTGGAATAAAAAGAGATTTCCAGAAGAATTACAGGACAAGTGCAAAAGAGAAAGGAACAGGGGAGAACAGGATTCCTAGAGGCAAATACGGAGGTCATACAAGTTTCTGCTATAAAGTCGAGGACTCTTTTCTTACAAGTATATTTTGAAAGTCTGGGCTTCAGAGATAAACCAGTAGTGAAGATGCAAGCAGAATGAACCAGCAAAAAGGGGTTGTAACCTGAAAGCTACAGGCAGGGCTTTTGAACTAAAGGGGTAATGGGTAATAGGGTAATTGGGACTATCGAAGGCTTTAGACCTGATCCAAATCATGTTGGAGGGACAATTATGTATCATTTTCACTAACGCTAGTTTATACCTGCACCTGCAATTTCCTTCATAGAACAGCACCAGTTAGGCTCTTTGAACCTCCATGTGTGCTAGATTGCAGCTGACAGGTCCGGAAGAGTGTACCACCACAGCAAAAATCAGGGAAAACCTGAGAAGTCCGTGTAGAGCCAAGTATCATGACTGATAAGATGGTACCCATTTAATCTCCTTATAGATTACATCCATCGATCATAACCTCCATCTTAAGTCCCATTTTAGAATCTGTGGTTTAGGTCTGACATAGTTTACGTGTTTAAATTGTTCTCGCTTTCAATGGATGAAGGTTTGTGTTATTGTTGCAGTATATTCTGCTCCTTCCTATTTTTTTATCTCAAGCGTTAGCAATAGTTGGAAACTCACCGAAGAGAAGCAGCGCTTGGGTACTGCAGCTTGAGTTCCTGAGGGCAAGTGCGGACAGCGACATTTAGTTCTCAGGGTTATTGTATCAACTGAGGCAACATGAACCTGAATGCATGGCACACGGGGAATGCCTGAATGTATGGTGTGGTAGAGTTGCCGTTGCCTTGGCTGCATCTGCAGCAGCTGCTGCTGTAATTACAGAACAACAGAGAAACCCGATAAATTTTTATTTCCTTGGCTTTCCTTAAGTCTAGTATCGTTCATAGTGTCCCAAGGTGCAGCTGATAGGCAGCGGTGCCGGGCTGCCCAGTCTCAGCATGAGTTGGGGACATGGGACCTGACAAGGGGAGAAAGCGAGCACAGAGCATAGTGGAAGCTGCGGGCAAAGAGGGGCTTCCTGTCTGCCCAACGTCTTAGATGGCTGAAAGGGATAGGAAGGTAGATGGAGATGAGGGAGACATTCACGTTTGGCTTGAGACCAGTGCTTGGGATAAAGAAGATTGTTTTCTCCTTAAATCACGTGCTTCTTCTCAACCTCTCAACTTCCTGGGGTTTTTCTAAAAATTTTCAGATGCTAGAGTAATTAGCAGATTGGTTCTAGCAACTAGTTGTGTAACCACTGCAAACTTGTTATTACACTACCATGTAACAGGGATATTACGGAGACAGACTGATGTTAAGATTGTTTCTGCGAATTCATAATAGTTAAATATATCTGTTTCCAAATTGTTTGTAACAGTGACAATTTTCATCTGTATGAGGATGGAATTGTCTTACCTTATTTAAATAAGCATTGAGAACCTGCTCCATGCCTCGCACAGTGCCGGGCACTGAACACCTTTCACAAGGAGTGTGTGATGCTGTTCTCAGTCATCAGCATCTGGCTGTTGAGATTAACATTAAAAAGGTTTCTCCTCCCTGTTTTGGTTTCCAGCTATATTAACTAGAATGAATTTCTGAAGATCTAGCTTCAATACTTGAAAGTAAATTTAGTAACACTAGTACTGTGGCCCATGCACAGATTTGAAAAACAAAAATCTTATGGACCCGTCTCCTAGATTATCCCCTAGAAGGGCCAGTTAAGGATTCTGGCACCAGCCGATGCCATTCCTTCTATGAAACTGTTGATGGCAGTTTCATGATGAGATAGATGACACATTGCATTTTCTCTCTTAAACTGCAAATATATCCTCACAGATTTCAGTCTGGAACTCATCTAATTTCTGACTGTTTAAATAAATTCTTATAGATTAGTAAATTAGGTGTTAGTATAAAATACTTTTCAGGCTTCTAGAACCAAGTAATGAATTTAAATGCCCACCAGCAGTCCTAACCAGGCTCTCCTGACAGCTCAGATAGAAGAATTTATAGTGCAAGAATAAACAAAGGCAGTCTTTACCCTGAAACTGTGGCTGGAGGAAAGGCACTTTGAAATTTAGAAGCAATATTAGGTCTTCCAGTGAGGCGCACTGCTCATTTCAAGGAGCTGCAGGAGTCTTCTCTTCGCACTTTCTGCCTTTCTCTGGTTTCTGCTTTGATCAACAAGAAAATACTCTTAAAATAGAGGTTTTTCGGGTCTTGATTGTTGAGTGAAATCATACATTATTAGTGTGGCTCAAATCATTTAATGAATTTTCCAAAGTGTTTCTCTGTTACAAGATAATTTTGTTGGTAGAATCTAACCCAGAGTTTAAAATGTTGAATTAAAAATAGCCGGGTGCAGTGGCTCACGCCTATAATTCCAGCACTTTGGGAGGCTGAGGCAGGCAGATCCCAAGGTCAGGAGTTTGAGACCAGCCTGGCCAATATGGTGAAACCCCGTCTCTGCTAAAAATACAAAAATTAGCTGGGCATGGTGGCGGGCACCTGTAGTCCCAGCTACTCAGAAGGCTGAGGCAGGAGAATTACTTGAACCCGGGAGGCGGAGGTTGCTGTGAGCCAAGATCGTGCCACTGCACTGCAGCCTGGGTGACAGAGCAAGACTCCATCTCAAAACCTAAGAACTGAAAGTCTAAAGCATTATTTTTTTTTAATCTGAATATTTAGCTTTGGATTGTCCTTATTAAAATTAAATTTGAAAATCAGGATTATTATGACTATTTATCAGTTACTATATTTTTAAACACACACACACACAACACTGACAGCAGATTGTGTTTAAGAACTGCCTGTGCAGGCTAAAGTCCTACACAGCCAATGTAACTGAATCCTTCTAGAGCAACATGGTGCTCTTCCTCTCTCGTTGTGGTGGTGATTTGTTCTTCTGGTAAACTTCGTGCAAGTTCACTTAGCAGATGCTTATTAAATACCTACTGCGTGCCCAGCACCAGGCACCGGCCAACATTTGGGGGTGGGAGATTGTCTCCGCCGATGGTTGGGGGGCCAGAGACACGATGGGCACAGCTTTCGGGGCCCTGAGTATGTGAGATGCTGGAAAAATGTTCCCTGGGGAAACTCAGTCCAGTGAGAAGATGCACAGAACAGTGTGGAGGTTCTGTCCCAGGGATTTGAAGCCTAGAGAAGGGAGTGGCCTATTTAGCTTTGGAGGCAGGGTGAAAACCGAGCGTAAGAGGGTTTCCCTGAGGTAGCTGGTAAAGGAATGGAGATTTAAAAGTATTTAAAGGTTTGCCAAGATGACTGGAGCAGGCTGGGCATTCCAGGCAGAGAGAAAAGGATGGAATGTGAAGTCATTGTGTCTTTGGGCAAATGCAACTAGTTTGTACAGTTGGCCATTAGGGGCATGAGTGAAAGGGACAAGAGAGGTGCCTTCACTGAGCACTTGAATGTTTTTCAGGCTCACAGCTCTGAAGCATGGTCTCCTTAGCTCCCTTTCAAGAGGAGGAAATTGAGAAGTTGGGTCACTTGCCCCAGAATCACCCAGCTCATGAGTGTGGTGTGTCTGACTCTGAGTGGAGGCCATTGCTGTGCTGTCCTACTGAGCTAAGTTATTTGGACAATATCCGACAGGCTGTGGGAGAAACTCAAGGATGTTAATGCATAGTTTTGTCTTTTAGAAATGGCTGCTACATTACACAAGGACAGAAGGTGTAAATGAAGGAACCATGTAGCACTGCGGGTAGAGGATGAAATGGGGCAGAAGTGCAGGATCCAGGTCAGAAGCAGGAGCCCAGCAAGGGCAGGGGAGAGGAGGGTGGATCAATGACATCTTAACCTTTGGCTTGACCACTTTTGGTCAGTAGTTCCATGGGATAGGAAACCCAGGAGGAAGAACAGGACAGAGGGCGGGTCCATGCTTGGGTTTAAGACATGGGCCTTGTCCCCTCTCCATATCCTTCATTTTTTTTGTTTTGTTTTGTTTTGAGACAGAGTCTCGCTCTGTTGCCCAGGCTGGAGTGCAGTGGCACGATCTCAGCTCACTGCGACCTCTACTTCCTGAGTTCAGGCAATTTTCTCCCTCAGCCTCAGCAATTCTCCTGCCTCAGCCTTCCGAGTAGCTGGAACTACAGGTGTGTACCACCATACCCAGCTAATTTTTGTATTTGTTACACTTTTAGTAGAGACAAGGTTTCACCATGTCGGCCAGGCTGATCTCCAACTCCTGACCTCAGGTGATCCTCCTGCCTCGGCCTCCTAAAATACTGGGATTACAGGTGTGAGTCACTGTGCCCGGCCTTCGTTCCTCCTTAACTCTTCCTCCTCTACTGAGCTCCTTGGGGATGGTCTTAGGCCCTCATCTCTTTCTGGTCTCCCCTAGATAAAAGTTGACAACTCCCAAATTTACCTTTCTAGTTCAGACCTCTGTTCCTAGCAGCAGACTGGAATATTCCTCTTGTCATTTGACATCTCTCTTACACTTCAAAGTCCCCGGGCATCCCAGACTTACTTAGAGTTTGGGTCTTGTCTTCCCATCCACAAAACCCACTTCCCTCCTTGTCTTCCCTACCAGCCATTCAGTTGCTGAAGCCACAATCCTAGCAGTTACTCTTGAAATGCCCCTCCACCTCACTTTGCATATTGAATTCATTGCAACAGCAAGTCAGTTTTCCCACTAAAATACCTCTTGAATCTTCCTTCGCAATCCGTCTTCATAATCTCACTAGCTCCAGCTCCCCTCATCGCCTAGACCCTGGACTCCTGGAAGGGTCACCTGTCTGGTCTCCCCACTTCCACTTCTCCCCTCCCCTTTCCCCAGGCCATTCTGCAGGCAGCAGCCAGTGCAAGTGTTGTAAGCTCCTCCTCATACCAGTGCCTCCGTCTCCGGGCTGGCCTTCCTTCGCTTCTTCCTGCCCCTGGTCTTTCACATATGCTGATTGCACCAACTGGAGTGGTCATCTTCCCACAGGCCCATTCTTAATTTGGGGGTATTATATGGCATTTCCCCAGAGAGATCTCTAACCACTCATTTCTCCTATAGCATCCTGTTATTTTCTTTGAATGCATTTCTCACCCTTTTTAATTACAAACATATTTAATGTTGACATAATTTATCCACTGACATGTATATATCAAGCATGTTTTAGTGCCAGGCGTGATGCTGGGAGCAGGGATGCCACATTGAGTCAAAGCAGACATGCTAGGATTGAACAAGTATTTGTAGAAGGCAGAGGCACCTTTGTGACATCTGAGTGGAGAGTAGAATACAAGTGTTTGGCAGCTGGCTCTGGGTGGTCAGGTGTATCTAGTTAGAGTCATAGCTGAGATCACCTGGGTTGGGAATCTGGCTTGAGAAAAGCAGAGGGCCAACGTCAGCACTTGTATTGTGCCTTATTCTAGAAGGGTTGCAGATGAATTGATTTGGGATCCCAGGTGAGTGCCATGAGGTACAGGAAAAGCAGAAGAGAAATCATCAAGAAACATGGGACTGAAGTAGCAAGAGGGAAGTGGGGTACAGGAGAAGGTGGGGCTCCGAAAAAAGCCAGGAGTGGAGAGTTTTTAGAACGCTGCTGTCACATCACCAGGTAAACATACCAGGGTCAAGAAAAACAAGCACTGGGTGGTGTCTATTCATTTAGCAATTGACCAGTCACTGCCTGAGTAGTGTTGGGCAGGAGAGGAAGAGGACAGGCCACAAGCCAGTTGGGTACACACTGGGACGTTAGTGGGAGAGGATATGGTGTAGCAAGGGTGTGAACTGCTCAAGAAAGAAGCTTGGCTCTGACAAGAGAAGTGGGCAGATACAGGGTGAAGGGAAGATCAGTATTTTATGGGGCCTGCAGAAATGGGTTTGGTGGTGCTTTCTGCTGGGGCAAGTGAAGGAGGAGAGGTTGAAGGCACAGGAGAGAACAGCGGTCTCTGAAGTAGACAGTCTTCAATGCCCAAGCAAAAGAGGTAGCTCTGACCCACACCCTTGATCTGGTAGCTTTGCTTGGAAGCAGTTGTAGTATAGCGTGCCTGCGTGGGC